>NC_091454.1:91826256-92426256 GCF_027789765.1 Dendropsophus ebraccatus | reverse complement strand
GTGGGGTGGTTACAGACAATCTGGGGTGGTTACGGACAATCTGGGGTGGTTACGGACGATCTGGGGTGGTTACGGACAATCTGGGGTGGTTCCAGACAATCTGGTGTGGTTACAGGCAACCTGCCGTGGTTACGGCAACCTGGGGTGGTTACAGGCAACCTGGTGTGGTTACGGGCAACGTGGGGTTGATACGGGCAACGTAGGGTGGATACGGACAACCTGCTGTGGTTACAGACAATCTAGGGTGGTTACAGGCAACCTGCTGTGGTTACGGGCAATCTGGGGTGGTTACGGACAATCTGGGGTGGTTACGGACAATCTGGGGTGGTTACAGACAATCTGGGGTGGTTACTGGCAACCTGCTGTGGTTATGGATAAACTGAAGTGCTAATAGGTAATCTGAGGTGGGTACCTGTAATCTGGCGTGGTTACGGGCAATCTGGAGGGGGTCAGAGGCAAGGTGCGGTGGTCAGAGGCAAGGTGCGGTGGTCAGAGGCAATGTGCAATGGTCAGAGGCAAGGTGCGGTGGTCAGAGGCGACGTGCGGTGGTCAGAGGCAAGGTGCGGTGGTCAGAGGCAAGGTGCGGTGGTCAGAGGCGATGTGCGGTGGTCAGAGGCAAGGTGCGGTGGTCAGAGGCGACGTGCGGTGGTCAGAGGCGACGTGCGGTGGTCAGACGTAACCTGTGATGGTTGCGTGCAATCTGGGGGTTACATGTAATCTGGCATGATTACGGGCAACCTGGGGTGGTTATGCGCAACCTGCGGTGGTTACGGGCAACCTGGAGGGGTTACAGACAATCTAGAATTGTTACGGATAGACTGAAGTGCTTATAGGTAATCTGGGGTGGGTACATGTAATTTGGGGTGGTTACAGGCAATCTGGGGTGATTACGGACAGAGTGTTCACAGTGATGGCGGCGGCCATCTTGGATCTGATGGCCGCCGCGGGGAGGGGGGGTTAGTTACTGGGGCCGGCGCGGCGACGGGACCCGCGCCGGCTAATAGAGGCACTGCCCGGCTACAGATTGCAGCCGGGAGCGGCGCCGGTAAGAGCGGGTCTCAGCGGGACCCCGCTCTGAACACCCCCCGCGGCACCATGACGTACCAGGTACGTCATGGGTCGCTAACGGGGTTAAAGCCATTGCCGTAAAAACTGTGAACGTTCTACTAGCTTGAAGGCACTGCAACAATTGCTAGGTTTTGTTAACTTCTATCATGAATTCATCAAGAAGTTACCGGTTATAGCCAAACCACTGATCTCATCAGGAAAGGGGCTAATCGGGTCATTTGGTCCCTGGAGGCATTTGGGCAGATCAAAAGATACTTTGTGAAAGAACCAGTATTATTCAGCCCAACTTATGGTGTGTTTACACAGACAGATTTTTGAAGCCAAAGCAAGGAACAGACAATAAACAGCGACAAGGTCTTAAAGAAAAGATTTCTCCTCTTTTAAATCCATTCCTGGCTTGGTTTGAACACACCATAAGATAGCCCGTTCATATTTAAGGCAGATGCCTCTGAAGTGAGGCTGGAAAACATTCTCTCCCAAGGTCCTAAGACCCTTAGGGTCCTATTACACGGCCATACATTGCTTGAACTACTACACTCACGCTGTTCCTTCATCTTTAAGCCTCTCTAAGCCTGCCTCTCTATCCATGCTTCTACCTATCTGTCTCTAACTACTGTGAATGTATGCGCTCAGTTCACTGCACAGGAGCTGACTCCCTACAATATATTTATAGTAAAGGAGAAAGTTTGACCTCACCAGGAGGTGCTGTGGCTGCAAGGGATTATGGATAACCCCTTGCACCTCTTTTGCTGTAACTAGGGATAAGCGAACCGAACAGCAACGAACTAGTTCGTTACCGAACCGAACTTTGAGAAAGTTTGTAACGAAACCGCACTGTCAATTTTGGGTGCCGCTATTTAATGAATATTGGCCGCACAAAACTGAAGTGTATGCACTCCAGATAGGATTCCATAAGACACAATCTTATTTGATTTTTCACTAAATAGCGGCCATTGTTGCAATCCTGCAATCCTGCGTTAGTTAGTGAAAAAATACATTGTGTGAATGAGGCCTTAAAGAGGAGGTCCTAAGAAATGTAAAAATCACTGGAGGGCAGGGGGCTGCAGGAAGAAAGTATACTTACCCATTCCCATACCTCCGTAGCATCACTCTCCGGTCTCTCTGGCAGCCGCCCAATGCCCACTTTGTGTCATCATAAGCACCAAGCACATTCCTCTCCCTGCTCTGTGTCACGTGATCAGTTGGGCTCAAAATATAAGTCTATGGATCCTGACTGATCCCGTAACACAAAGCAGGGAGAGGATTCCGCTTAGTGGAGTCTTCTCCCAGCTCGTTCTCCCAATCGGTACGAGTTTGAATACTCAGACCCGGTCAGATGAAGACTTTTGACATGTTTCTATGACATGTGAAAAGTTTTCTACTGTATGAGAGTGACACTTTAAAGAAATAGTCATTAACCATTTTTACTGGGTTCACACTACGTATATTTCAGTCAGTATTGTGGTCCTCATATTGCAACCAAAACCAGGAGTGGATTGAAAACACAGAAAGGCTCTGTTCCCACAATGTTGAAATTGAGTGGATGGCCGCCATTTAATGGCAAATATTTGCTGTTATTTTAAAACAACGGCTGTTATATTGAAATAATGGCAGTTATTTACTGTTATATGGCGGCCATCCACTCAATTTCAACATTTTGTGGACAGAGCCTTTCTGTGTTTTTAATCCACTCCTGGTTTTGGTTGCAATATGAGGACCACAATACTGACTGAAATATACGTAGTGTGAACCCAGCCTTAAGTGTAAGCCTTAGCATGTGTGCATACAATTATTGTGAACTGTTAAGTCTGATGTGGTGCAAACTGTTACAATAAATGCAATAATTATATAAACTGGAAAAAAAAAGTACTACTTTCTTTCATTTAGTATGTAATTAGCAGTATCGATTTATAGCATAATCGTATACTTGCAACAACGGCTGTGATTGCAACTTAGCTGATGTAGTGCTGTCTTCTATGGAATCCCAGCCGGAGTGTATACACATAGGGCCACATGTATCATCTGGCGAACGGATGATTTTCGGCGGAAAGTGCCGATTTGCGTATTTTTTTATTCGCAAATGGCCGATTTGCGAATAAAATATTCGCAAATCGGCACTTTCCGCCGAGTACGCCAGGGGGGCGGAAAGGGGGCGTGTAGTGGGCGGAACGGAGGGCGCGGACTCAGAGTCCGCGCGATTTACCATCCGTTCTGCCCAAATGTACGCCGAAAACCTACTCCAGTCCTCAGCTGGCGTAGGTTTTCAGCGGTGCGCACCGGCGCGCACGGGATTTATGTAGAGGCAGTCTGCCTCTACATAAATCTCCGTAGCGCCGGAGCTGCGGGGGCATTTATAAGTCCGGCGTAAAAAACGCTGGACTTAATAAATGCCACCCATAGTATACACTCCGGCTGGGATCGCCAGCGGCGCAAGAAACTGAAATGTCATTTTTCTGCAGCCACTATTCACTGAATAGCCGCCGCAGAAAACCCTGTCAGTTCACACAGCGCCCACATCCGAATTCAGCGGTAGTGAAGATCATCCAGCCGGTAATACAGTACTGGACGATCTTTTCTGACACTGTTCCATGCAAAGTGTGAACAAAGCCTAAGGCAGTAAATGTTGTTTAAAAATCCATATTCTCCATGAGCTTCATGTCCTCTAGCAGGCCATAAATCTGGTATTAATTAATGTAAATATAAGCAAATTAGCTAAATTTACAAGTGATTAGCAGGTATTAACCTTTAACCATTCTGTCTGTTTAAGGTTGCAGGACAAAATGCAGAGCGCCATAATGACTTTAAAGTAGCTCCATGGAAAACAAAAGAAAAAAAAAAACACATAAAGTGTCAAAACATGTTATTGCAGGCCTCATGAAAATATTTTTAGAGCTCATTGGCAAATACCTTAATTATATGGGTGTCATTAACCTTTCCCAGTGTAAACATTAGCATGAATGCATACCATTATTGTAAAGTGTTAAGTCATAAATTCCCCTTAAGATCAACTGGAAATGACTTATCAAAACATGTACAGCAAACAGGATGCTTATCAAAAGATTTTTTAAACACATCTATAGAAAAACATTAAGCTGGTTGTATTATACATTCTGTCTTGTTTTCTATAGAAGGACTGAAATATGAAATACTATCAGTTGGGCTGCGTGCTCTATTGAACTGGAAACTGCATATTCCTTTAAAGCAAATAAATAGAATTCAGTCATAATCATTCTCAAACTTTAGTTTCTGCACAGATTTGTATTGCATAAATCTTAGTCAATATTTGCTGCTGTCTTCAATTCTCTTGATATAATGCAGAAGGTCAGGTCAGACATGAACACATACCTCTTGAAAGTCACGGCTACCAAGAATGGTTTATGGTTTCTTATGCTATTTGGCCAGCAAGCTAAATCATATAATCATATCTTTCATGTCAAACCAAAGCTTAAACTGTATGGGTTATATAGTTGTGTGCCTTAAGAACAAAAATGCAGAATTACTGTATTTAGTTAATCCGCCTAGGGGGGGAAAAAAAAACATGTTAAAAGAGATTCTAAAAATTCATATATACATAAAACTTGGTATCAATAAATACTAAAAAGTATTAAAATACTGTAAAAAGTAAAAAATGCCCTTCAAAAAAACAAGACCTCATATGGCTATGTGGGCAAAAATATAACAACAGTATGACTCTTGTAAGGCGGTTATTAAAGAAGTATGAAAATGGCTTGGTCAGTAAGGTTCAAATAGGCCAGTCACTAAGGAGTTTATAACTTGGCTTACTTTGGACTCCAGAACTCCATTCATTTTTTTTAAATCTGTGTGTCACTTTATGTGGCAATGCCTTTGGAATACTTTTACTTATCCAAGTGATTCTGAAAATTTTTTCTCATGATACATTGGGCCTCATTTACAATGGTTTATTGGTCTCCCAATCAGAATTACTGTGGTTGTATCCTTCAGTGTTCATGAATATCATCTCAGTGTTTAGTTTTTTTATATAGCATATTGTGCCTGTTCAAGATTACTGACCAATATTAATTTTATCATTGGCTGTAACTTCACTGGCCGGGGATCTGTAATGGCGCTGATCCCGGCTCGGCACTCTACTGCTTTCGTCTGCAGCAGCCAAAAGCAATAGAATGCCTATCTCATTGATCTGTGCATTATATCTATACTGCATAGATCTCAATGAGAGATCAGAGAAGTGATAATAGAAGTCCCCAATATGTGTGTAAAAAAAAAATATATTTTTTTATTAATAAAAAAATCCCCTTCCCCAATAAAAGTTTGAATCATCCCCTTTTCCCATTTTATAAATAAAAATAAATAAAATAAATAAATAAACATGTTTGGTATCAACGCGTGCGTAATCGACCAAACTATTTATTTAATTCCTAATCCCTCATGGTAAATGGCGTAAGCACCAAAAAAATTGTAAAGGGCAAAACTGTGCATTTTTGGTCGAATCAAATCCAGAGAAATTGTAATAAAAAGCGATCAAAAAGTTGCATATGTGCAATCAAGGTATCAATAGAAACTACAGATCATGGCACAAAAAATGACACCTCCCACAGCCCCATAGACCAAAGAATAAAAGCGTTATAAGTATGGGAATAGAGCAATTTTAAGGAACATTTATTTTTTATAAAAGGTTTGAATTTTTTAAAAGTCATCAAATAAAATAAAAGTTACACAAATTAAATATTGTTGTAATCATAACTACTTGAGGAACATGCATAACAGGTCAGTTTTTTCCTAGGGCAAACAATGTAAACACAAAACCTCCCTAAAAAAAAAAAAAAAAAGTTTTGTTTTGTTTTTTCAATTTCACCACACATTACATTTTTTTTCTGGTTTTGCAGCATTTTTTTTTTATAAAAAATAAGGGCTCATGTGGGTCTGTAGGTGAAAAAGTGCTAGCACTATGGCCTTTTAAACACAAGGAGAAAAAAACATAAGCGCAAAAAATTAGCCCAGTCCAGAAGGGGTTAACAATAGAGGTCTTCTGTAGACACCATTGGATTGCAGAGGGTTGATGAGGTGACATAATACTCTCCCTCTTTACATTCTTACTTTACATTGTGTGAACAGCGGAAATAATAGGCAGGTATATTATTTTAACGCCCGTTCTAAAGAATGGGTGTGTGGGCACAGCACGCAGCATTGTATTGACTTCAATGCATTGCCACCCCTGCAGTAAAGAACGGGCGCTGATTTCATTGCAATCAGTGTCCATTCTTTATTGCAAAATTATGTTGTGTGAACACAGCCCAAGGGTGGAAATTTGTTGTTTCTAAATTTAAATAATAAATGTTCTAATATGTGGACATTTTAAACTTTTTGCATCTAAACCGCATATTCACTGAAATGCAGTATATTGTATTGCACGTACTTGTATTATAAGTTGTAAAATGTTGCCCATGATTGTGCACTGCCATTGTCCAGGGATCTACGTATCCCATTGAAATGCTAATTGTTTTTAGAAAAACTTTAATAAAAACTATTTAAACATAAAATGTAGACATAAGAGTCTAGATAATGGAGCTCACACTAATTTAATTACAATAAGATCTAAAGTGCATAATGAGAAGCTGTCCACTTTGGTCTTATTTGCAGTCAAGCAAACACCCTGTCTAAAATACACATAAAAGTGGTTCAATTCTTTACGTGGTTTATTGAATAAAATGGGAAGGCCATGTAATGAAATAAATACAGCTCTTCTTTGAGATTTCATAATGTTGTCAGGAATTCAAGACAGTCGTGATAGATCTGGGCATTGAAGGTAGTTGTTTTACAAGAGTTATGGTAGGATGGATGGAGTGACTTTACTTTAAGGTCAGTCAAGGACAGAGGAGACTGTAGATCTATATATCAAGCTACATTTCATGTTCTAAAAAGTAAACAAATAATATTGGTTTAAAAAGACTTAAGATTTAGAGATTTCATAAAAAAAAAAAACTCATTGAACAATCTTACTTTCCAAAGTTTGATGTTTTTCTATAGCTTTTTATAAATATCAATAAATATTTAACCCCTTTCTAACCCATGAAGTACATGCATGGCATAGGTCAGATGAGGGAGTAAGGCCTTGTCATATCCGACAGGTGGTGGCAGTTGCCTGCAGTAAAGATAAGCCAAAAATTTAAATCTGGGGTTGGGAGGAGTTTAAAAGCCCAAACACTAAGTATACATCCTTAATTGGTCAGTGAAAGACTTCCATTCTTATGTTAAATTCAGGTTCTATCAAGGGGCCTAAAGTTTTACAGAAAAAGTCCAAAGACGATGTATTGAGTTTTCTTATGTATTGTTTTCTGTTATTACTATAATTGGATGAACACTGCAACCAACTCGGAATTTATACTAACTACTCTGTTTTAGATAGCCAAAACTTCAATTGGTCTCAATTATAAAGTCAACTCCTGGACTTCTGGAATATTGCCCAGAAGTCCAGGTGGCAGCTGAAAATGAAAGTGATCAGGAAGAAATGAAGACCTGTTTTCTCTGCAAGATTTCTATTAAACTGTTTCTTTTGAGGGCAATATAGGCAAGGCATTTTCAGGTAACACATTATTTTATTTATGTATTTATTTATTTTACCTTCACTACTTGGATGTTAACATAAAATTTACTCCAGACTTCTCCTACTACTTATAAATTATAAAGAAACTCTACAGGCAAAACTGACTCAGGATTGTATGACACAGGAATTCTCAGGAAATTCTCTTGAATGTGCCTTTAATAACTTTATTATGTTCTTTATTATATTATATGTTTTATTATGTTTTCATCATGGATTTACCCCAAAAGATCTATTTTTTCCCACACCTTATTACATGCATATGAGACAAATAAGACTTGTTGAGCTCTACAACAGTCTTCATTACATACTTTTGCTTAGTTACACCTTACAAAAATAAAACTTGGTTTCCAATTAACTCTTACTCAGACTAAATGTAATTTCTAAAAGGAGGGTCCAACAGCACCGAATGAAATCTTCAAATCTATATTGAGCGGTCAAGCATACAGTACATGCGATGTTTCGGCTCACAATTAGCCTTTATCAAGTATACAGTAACAGAGGAAAAAAATTCCAGTATATAAAGTTGTACGAATGACCCTCCGCCAATCACAATAGCCACTAAATTGATGTAACATGAAAAACATGGAACAGAAGAGCCACTAGAGCAAGACCAGGTTCATCATAGATGTAGAAGTTCAATGGGCAGTGTCAGCATATAAGCCAGTAAAATATAACATCTAGATGTTGTAAGGACAGCATATAAGGGAAGAGAAAAACATGGTGAACACCCAAATACAGCGGAACATATGAATATCTAATGCCTACTGTCTCCTGAGATCATGCCTGATCCATCATCCTGCCAGTGTAATGTATGGATCTATGATAGTGACAATATACAATCGCTCTCTCTCTTTATATATAAATGTATATATATATATATATATATATATATATATATATATATATATATATATACACACACATACATACACACACATACACACACACAGTGGTACTTGGTTCTCAAACTTAATTGGTTCAGGAAAGCAGTTTGAGAACCAAGTAGTCTGAGAACTAAGCAGTTTTTCCCATAGAAAATAATGTGTTTAATTGGTTCCAGCACCTGCAAATAATTACCTACAGTATCATTTATTACATTGATAAGGGCCCAGTATAATCACTACAGGACAGTACAGAGCAGCACTACACTGTATAGTACATTATAAACAAGAAATGTTCAACAAGACCAGCAATTATAGTACAGTAGTCACTAACTCCTCACTCATCCTTTCTTTGTATATAGTCCTACATCCCCCACCACCACCACCACCACAGTATTGTAAAGTATGGGAGATGGTGGTACACTGACTGTACTACTACTTTACTGTATATGCACTCCAGCAGTCTTATACAGTACTGTACAGGATGGGAGATGGTGGTACACTGACTGTACTACTACTGTACTGTATATGTACTCCAGCAGTCTTATACTGTACTGTACAGGATGGGAGATGGTGGTGCACTGACTGTACTACTACTGTACTGTATATGTACTCCAGCAGTCTTATACTGTACTGTACAGGATGGGAGATGGTGGTGCACTGCCTGTACTACTACTGTACTGTATATGCACTTCAGCAGTCTTATACAGTACAGGATGGGAGATGGTGGTGCACTTCCTATACTACTACTGTACTGTATATGCACTCCAGCAGTCTTATACAACACAGGATGGGAGATGGTGGTGCACTGACTGTACTATTACTGTACTGTATATGCACTCCAGCAGTCTTATACAATACAGGATGGGAGATGGTGGTGCACTGACTGTACTACTACTGTACTGTATATGCACTCCAGCAGTCTTATACTGTACTGTACAGGATGGGAGATGGTGGTGCACTGACTGTACTACTACTGTACTGTATATGCACTCCAGCAGTCTTATACAGTACAGGATGGGAGAGGGTGGTGCACTGACTGTACTATTACTGTACTGTATATGCACTCCAGCAGTCTTATACTGTACTGTACAGGATGGGAGATGGTGGTGCACTGACTGTACTACTACTGTACTGTATATGTACTCCAGCAGTCTTATACAGTACAGGATGGGAGATGGTGGTGCACTGACTGTACTATTACTGTACTGTATATGCACTCCAGCAGTCTTATACTGTACTGTACAGGATGGGAGATGGTGGTGCACTGACTGTACTATTACTATACTGTATATGCACTCAAGCAGTCTTATATAGTACAGGATGGGAGATGGTGATGCACTGACTGTACTACTACTGTACTGTATATGCACTCCAGCAGTCTTATACAGTACAGAATGGGAGATGGTGGTGCACTGCCTGTACTACTACTGTACTGTATATGCACTCCAGCAGTCTTATACAGTACAGGATAGGAGATGGTGGTGCACTGACTGTACTATTACTGTACTGTATATGCACTCCAGCAATCTTATACAGTACAGGATGGGAGATGGTGGTGCACTGATTGTACTATAACTTTACTGTATATGCACTCTAGCAGTCTTATACAGTACTGTACAGGATGGGAGATGGTGGTGCACTGACTGTACTACTACTGTACTGTATATGCACTCCAGCAGTCTTATACAGTGCAGGATGGGAGATGGTGGTGCACTGACTGTACTATAACTTTACTGTATATGCACTCCAGCAGTCTTATACAGTACTGTACAGGATGGGAGATGGTGGTGCACTGCCTGTACTACTACTGTACTGTATATGTACTCCAGCAGTCTTATACAATACAGGATGGGAGATGGTGGTGCACTGACTGTACTACTACTGTACTGTATATGCACTCCAGCAGTCTTATACAGTACAGGATAGGAGATGGTGGTGCACTGACTGTACTATTACTGTACTGCATATGCACTCCAGCAGTCTTATACTGTACTGTACAGGATGGGAGATGGTGGTGCACTGACTGTACTATTACTGTACTGTATATGCACTCCAGCAGTCTTATACAGTGCAGGATGGGAGATGGTGGTGCACTGACTGTACTATTACTGTACTGTATATGCACTCCAGCAGTCTTATACAGTACAGGATGGGAGATGGTGGTGCACTGACTGTACTACTACTGTACTGTATATGTACTCCAGCAGTCTTATACTGTACTGTACAGGATGGGAGATGGTGGTGCACTGCCTGTACTACTACTGTACTGTATATGCACTTCAGCAGTCTTATACAGTACAGGATGGGAGATGGTGGTGCACTTCCTATACTACTACTGTACTGTATATGCACTTCAGCAGTCTTATACAGTACAGGATGGGAGATGGTGGTGCACTTCCTATACTACTACTGTACTGTATATGCACTCCAGCAGTCTTATACAGTACAGGATGGGAGATGGTGGTGCACTGACTGTACTACTACTGTACTGTATATGCACTCTAGCAGTCTTATACAGTACAGGATGGGAGATGGTGGTGCACTGACTGTACTACTACTGTACTGTATATGCACTCCAGCAGTCTTATACAGTACAGGATGGGAAATGGGGGTGCATTGAATGTACTACTGTACTTTATATACACTCCAGCAATCTTATACAATACAGGATGGGAGATGGTGGTGCACTGCCTGTACTACTACTGTACTGTATATACACTCCAGCAGTCTTATACAGTACAGGATGGGAGATGGTGGTGCACTTCCTATACTACTACTGTACTGTATATACACTCCAGCAGTCTTATACAGTACTGTACAGGATGGGAGATGGTGGTGCACTGACTGTACTATTACTGTACTGTATATGCACTCTAGCAGTCTTATACAGTACAGGATGGGAGATGGTGGTGCACTGACTGTACTACTACTGTACTGTATATGCACTCCAGCAGTCCTATACAGTACATGATAGGAGATGGTGGTGCACTGACTGTACTACTACTGTACTGCATATGCACTCCAGCAGTCTTATACTGTACTGTACAGGATGGGAGATGGTGGTGCACTGACTGTACTATTATTGTACTGTATATGCACTTCAACAGTTTTATACAGTGCAGGATGGGAGATGGTGGTGCACTGACTGTACTATTACTGTACTGCATATGCACTCCAGCAGTCTTATACTGTACTGTACAGGATGGGAGATGGTGGTGCACTAACTGTACTATTACTGTACTGTATATGCACTCCAGCAGTCTTATACAGTACTGTACAGGATGGGAGATGGTGGTGCACTGACTGTACTACTACTGTACTGTATATGCACTCCAGCAGTCTTATACCGTACTGTACAGGATGGGAGATGGTGGTGACTGTACTACTGGGATATTAGTAAGTATACTAAGGACTGGTATGAGCACAGTTTTTGTGGTTGGTAAAACATTACATGAGCCTCACCTCATACCCTAGATGCATGCTGTTTATGCTGCCACTGCAGCGACACAGTACAGCCCTTACATAGGTCAGAGGAGTACAAAGTGAGTAACCCACAAGGGATCTTTTATTATCATATATATTATCATCGTACCTGCTGGTAAAAATATGTATATTATTTTTGTTACAGTGTCTCCTGCGTACCTGTTCCCCGCATTGTACTAACAAGGGCCAGTGAGTAGCCGCATCGCGGCAAGACCCACCTAACACGTTTTTAAGCCCTGATTATTTATACCATGTCAAAATAGGCACATATACACAGTAGAGAGTGTGATGTAACCATTATTTTGGGTATAATTGTCTTACCATTTTTAAGCATCATTTGTATCCACCGTATGTGGCATATTGCTGGTTTCACTCCCCTGATGACGCAACCGTGACCAGTGGCAGAAACGCGTTTGAAGATCACAACGTATTATTGGATACTGATCTGGGGCAGACACCTTATAAAATAACTTTTTAATAATCTTGTATTGGTATCGTACACGTTCCGGACAATCCAAATGTTATTGTAAATATTATTAGCTTTGGTGTTGGTAAACACCTAAATACAACGGAACATATAAATATCTAATGCCTACTGTCTCCTGAGATCATACCTGATCCATCATCCTGCCAGTGTAATGTATGGATCTATGTCCGCTGTATTTAGGTGTTCACCAATACCAAAGCAACTAATATTTACAATAACATTTGGATCATCCAGAACTTGTACGATACCAATACAAGATTATTAAAAAGTTATTTTATAAGGTACTGTTATTGGTGTATCTTAACTGTAAATAATAAAAGTTACGTTTTAGGCACTATTCCCTATTCCAGGGATAGATTCTTGGACTTGTACCCTGACTGTACAGCCAGTACAATATAAACAAGAAATGTTCAACAAAACCAGCAGTTATAGTAGAGTAGTCACTAACTCCTCACTCATGCTTTATTGTATATAGTCCTACCCCCCCCCCCAAACACACACACACAGTATTGTAAAGTATAGCCACGTGGCCCCTGATAAGATGGACATTGGTCTTTGAAACGCGTTGGGAGTGGTTTACTGGTACTTTATCGTTGGATTTGACTGATATATGACTTACCTGACTTCCCATTTCTATGCATTTGGCGACACTAGCCTAACAGTGGGTAGTAATTTGGTAGTTGGTCAATTCCGGGGCTTGGCTCTCCCCGTCTGTTAAATGATATTGCTATGTGTGTCTTCCATTAGTGGTTGACCTCTGATGTACTGTATCTGTAAACACTGGATACTTACTGTGGTTTGAACCTTTGACTAGTAGACACTGAGGTTCTCAGAGGTTGGAGACCACTATTTTTGTATTTTTATAAATATATATCACTATTGTACATAACACTGTGTGGAACATAATCATTTTACTATTGGAAATAATAAAAGTTATATTTTATTGTCTTTTCCTTCTCCCTTATTGTTTGACCACTCTAAACTCCCAAAGGTCAAAATTCCTTGATTTGGGTTTGGGTTTGTATCAAGTCAAAAATATACTGTAGTTCTGATCCTAACTTCTGTTAGATATGCTTTGATACATATGGATAGATCCTATATAAAGAAATGGCGATTGGCACTGAAAGACCTTTTTGCAAAAAAGAGTGTGACCGAATAGAAGCATAACGGGGTGATCACACTAACAGATTTCAGTTAGTTAGAGAGTACCATCTTTTCACTTCCTATTGTGAATACATATGAATAGACAGCTTAATTACAATTTCATTAATGTGATATTGATTTATACAACTGATAAGGCTGAATAATAGAACTGAGTTTTTGTCTCACCCAGCTGTAAATATGTAATTCTGTTTACTCAAAAAGTCACTGAGCCTTCTAGTGGTCGATTTTCACAAACCACTCATCTATAATAACACCAATCTTAAATAGACAGTAATGTGCCATTAGGAGATTCGACCGCTTGAGTAGTACTACCCTACCTCTATAATTTACAAGGTCATTTATTCAGGCAATCGTTTATGCTATGGCTGTTTTCCTTAAAATAGCCATTCCGTCAATACTTACAGTTGATATGGTGTGTTGCAATGTAAAAAAAAAAAATAATAATAATAATAATAATAATTATGAAAAAGAGATAAAAAGCAAGGGACAGTTTTATTACATTTATTAGATTTTGAAAAATAGCCACTTTACCCAAAAACAGGGCCACACTTTTCCTCAGATTGTGTGTGACATAGCAACTGCAAAAATACAATTAGACCACCTAGGTGGTCCAATAAATCAATAACATACCATGAAAACACTGCACCCCAGATAGTGGCTATGCAGTACATGCGCTTAGCTATAAAAACTAATGCTTGTGTAATCAAAATGACTCATTGCACACCAGTATGAACCAGCATGAATTAACAAATCAATACAGATTAGGGATGCGATACAGATTACAGTTGCAATATGGATGTTTTTTTTTGTGGATTGCGACTGAAGATTGTGGATGATTACAGACATCATATATGGTTCTAAAAAAAACAACTGAACATGTGAATGTAGCCTAAAAGTGTATACAGCCACTGTTTTAAGATAGTGTCTTTGCTCTATTTAACTGAATTGGAATAAAGCCTATTTTAACAAGATATATAACTTTTTCATATACAGTACTGTTATTACCAATAGTACTTGATTCAATGAGTACCTGAAACTTGCCTCTTATTAAGTAATTTACAAATTACAGCTGCTAAATTTAATAAGGGGGATAACATCGAAAGTATAAGCAAGATTAAAATAAAATGCCATTGTCTATAGTAACCAATTAGATTCCCATGCTTCTTTTTCAGAGAAAATACAAGATGAAACCTGTTTCGTTGCCATGGGCCTGTGTCCAATTTGCATTGCATATTTTTGAGAAGTCTATCCACATTCTGTTTTACTTATAGACATACTAGTATTATCTGTTCAGTTGCACCAGAAAGCTATATAAGTTGTCCCTTTCAATAAGCTTCTAAAGCCTATCAACAGTCATTTTGTCAGCATGTTCTATAAAAAAAGAAGTACTGATGTATGGAGTCTGTTGGCCTGAAGGATAAAGGGAGGTCACCATGAATTGCTGATAATTCTCCTTTATATGACCTTATCCTGCTTACACTGAGCAGTCTACAACATAAGGGAGATACAACACCTGCAAAAAAAAAAAAATTATCTGTACTTTGGTATGTGCCGTTTTTCCTTGTTATACTAAGAGCTATTTACAAATATAATTCTGTAAATCTTTATGACAATTAAGTTACACTTGAAACTTTTTATGTTAAAATCCAAATCCCAATTTAATACCTTAGAATTACATGATGGGCAAGCCATTGAAAGAGAGAATTATAAAGTGATGACCATTAAGGTAAATGTTTTCAGTTATAGCTACATGTTTTACATTAATACTAAAAAGGGGATCAAGTGAAACTAATAGCAAGATAATAGCTTCAAATTCTGTTGCTAATGGATAGCACATTTACTGCTTACTGATTTAACTCTTTAAGAACCAAGTTAATTTGGGCCTGAAGGCCAAAAATATATTCCTAAATTTACTTCCTTTAGGGCCCTTATTAATCAGCAGATCATCGCCCTGTATAATAAAGACAAAGATTATCGGCTGACTGTGACTTCTGGTCCTGACCTTAAATCATCACCTGACGGCTGATAATTGTGTAAAGAAAAAATAATAAACTTAAAGTGTAAATATCATTTAAAAAAAACTTCTGACATGTAATAGGGACATGCCAAAAGTGTATCGGTAGGGGTCTGGCTGCTGAGAACCCTGCTGACAGCTAGAACAAAGGAGCTGCTGCCCATGGGAACCCATAGACTGCTAATATGAGCAGCCCCTTTGTTCTAGCTATCGGGCGGGGGGGTTCAGCAGCCAGACCCCTACTGCTACACTTCTGGTATGTCGCTATGACATGTAAGAGTTTTTTTTAAAAATGGTAGTTTTACTTTAAACATACCTTTTTTGCACTCTCTGATGTTCCGCTAGGTCCGGCCCACTCTACCCGCAGTGTTTGAAGGCCATTCAACCAATCACTGGGACCGTGCCGCAGCCAGTGATTGGCACAGTGGCCTTTCAATTCAAACACTGCGGGTAGAAGGCTGAAGCTAGCTGGACATCAGTGAGCGAGAAGTTTATTATTTTTTCTTTACGAATTCAGCAGCCATGAGCTTAACTTTTACATAATTTACACTGGGACTCACGTTGGAGACAGGTACTATGCATATAGAGCAGAAAACTCCATCTCCTAATGCAGAGTTAGAGGAGTGGGGACACCGGTACCTCTTTTAAGGTATTTAGGTGCCAAATTCAAAATAGAAGAACTTTACAAAAATTTCTACATTCGGCAGGAACGCGTGCGCAGGAGCAGGAGGGTAGCGGGGAAAGTAGCTATGCAGAGAGGCCAAGGTGCAGATGGACCCGCATACCAGCATCAGCTGCAGAGGAGAGACAGGAGCAGCATGGGCGGCTGTGGCCCTTGGTTTGGGTTGCATCTGCATCCGTGACAGCCATCATACTATTGTTTTCAAGTGTTAATACAATTAAAGATTGCACCTTTTTTAATGCTTGGGAACTTTAGCACATATACAGTATGTAAATCCATAGCATTATTTCTGAAGCAAATAAATTGCACTGGATCTCCTGAGTTTATGTGTGCAACAACAGAAGGATTTATGTTGTCATTACCATTAATACATGAATCTTGAGTTGATGATATCTCTCACATCTACCTTGCTTAATTCCTTTTTATTTCATGGTGTCTATACAATCCCAATGTAATCTTCTAGAAAGATAAAATGAATCGATACATAGAATATGGTGCCTTAGGGAAAACAGTCCACCTCAGATAAGAAAACTCAGAAAACTAGCCGTAATGTTGCTGCTGTTTATCACATATAGATATGACCAATCTATAATATCATCCTAGTTTTTTAGCAACAGTGCGGAGGGATTCTATTCTTGCAAACAGCAAGAAAATGTATGTTTATCCTACAATAATAGACTTTGTTCTGAGCCTCCTGAAGCTAAGGTGGGTTTAGTGTAGATCAATCATAAGCTTAAAACAGCACATAATTACTGCATTTACCTTTGAAGTTAAACTATACAGGCAAGCATCATTTCAGATTGCACAACAGATATATATGCAGTTTACTGTTTAGCACTTGTGGAACATACAGAACAGTTACAACATAACTATATACTGTACAGCAAAAAGAAAGAAAAGTAATAGTAATATTTATTTAAATGTTTGCCAGTCTTTTTTTTTAGGCTTCATGCTAATTCTAACATTGAATTTAAAAAAACCTATTCTGCTTTTATTTCGTCAATTCTTTGTTTATTTTTTCCATTAAAAAGATTCCACGTTGGGGATTGTGCTCCTGTGTCTGCAGTGTCAGCCAAACAGTAAAGAGCTTCGTAAGCAGAGTCTATACTTATTGGGTTAAGTTCCCTTTAAGTAGAATCGTAAGACAAAGCTACCAAGTCCGTTAGCTCCCATATCTTCAGTTATTGCTCCCTAAAAGTTATACAAATCACCATTTTTTCCCTGCACTTACTACTGCATCAAGGCTTCACTTCCTGGATAAAATGGTGATGTCACGACATGACTCCCAGAGCTGTGCGGGCTGTGGCTGCTGGAGAGGATGATGGCAGAGGGATGTTAAGAGTTCCTCCAGTGCCATGTGTCCCTCAGTGTCCCCCTGCCATCATCCTCTCCAGCAGCCACAGCCCGCACAGCTCTGGGAGTTGGGTCGTGACATCACCATTTTACCCAGGAAGTGAAGCCTTTATGCAGTAGTAAGTGCAGGGAAAAAAGCACTTTATGTGCATTTCCCATAATAATTTTATATTGGTGATTTGTATAACTTTTAGGGGGCAATACAATACTTCAATAAAAATTTAGCCGGACTTCTCCTTTAACCCTTTAAGGATGGAGACAGTTTTCATTTTTTCCGCTTTGTTTTTTTCTCCTCATGTTTAAAAAGGCCACTGTGCTTGCATATTTTCCCCTAAAGACCCACACCCAAGACCCAAATTTTTTGTGACACCAATTATATTTTGCAAATACAGACTTAATCTTTCTATAAAATATGCTGAAAAAAAAACAGAAATAAATTATACGTGCAGTGAAATTTGAAAAAAGGTGCAATTCCTTTTATTTTGAGGGGTTTCGTATTCACGGCGTTCGCCCTATGGTAAAACTAACATGTTATCTATGTTCCTCAAGTCAGTACGATTACAAGAATATGTAACTTGTATAACTTTTATATTATTTGATAGCTTTTAAAAAATTTAAACCTTTTAAAGGAGACCTGTCACCCCCCGTGTCGGGGTGACAGGCTCCCGACCCCATTACAGCCCCCTATACTCACGTGATCCCGCCGGATACCGCTTCCTGATCCGGTCGGGTCACGGAGATATGAGCGCCCGTAGCCCGCGCTCACAGGAGAGTCCGACGCTCATAGACATTGAATGGGAAGTCCGATGCTCCGTCATTCTCTAATGGCATTGGACTCGTATCTCCGTGACCCGACCGGATCAGGAAGCGGGACCCGGCGGGATCAGGTGAGTATAGGGGGCTGTAACGGGTGGTCGGGAGCCTGTCAACCTGGCACGGGGGGGTGACAGGTCCTCTTTAAAAAAAACTTACTGTGTTCAAAATCCCATCCTTATAGCGCTTTTATTCTTTAGCCTATGGGGCTGTGTGAGGTGCCATTTTTTGCGTATATGTGACTTTTTATTACTTTTCTGGATGTAATGTAAACAATAATGCGCAATTGTGCACTTTGGCAAGTTTTTGCGCTTACGCCGTTTACCGCGTGTGTCAGTAACTTACCTGACCGCGCTCCAGCGTCGTCTGGCCCGGCTGGAGCGCAGCGCCGCCCTCCTAGGCAGGGCCGGGTGACGTCACGGAGACTCGACGGCGTCCCTAGTAACCAGGGGAGCCGCGGGTCTCGCATCAGTGAGCGCCGCCCGGCCGAGCAGCTGAGTGCTGTTGGACTCAGGCTGAGTGACGGATCTCTCTGCCACTCAGCCTGCAGTGCACCAGCTGCTATGTGTCTGGATTCAGGAGGCCGGACCAATCAGCCTTTGGTCCGGACTCCTGATCCAGTATAAAGTGTTGTCAGTACCAGCCTCTAATCGCTGGCTATTAGTTGTTTCTGATCCCAGCTCCCCAGTTCCTTGTATTCTGCCCTATCCTTCCTCTATTGTCTTGCCTGGATTCTGACCTTTTGCCTGTCCCCTGACTCTCCGTTCGGTTCCGATTTTGTACTGCGTTGCTCGTTTGGTTTCTGACTCGGCTAGTTTACTCCCCGCATTGTGTTTGTCTGTCTGCGTTTTATGTTTTGCACGTATACAGCATAGGGATTGTCTTCGTGGTTGTCCGCGACCGCCTAGGGTCGACCGAGGCAAGTAGGCAGGTGACAGTGGGTGGGGTAAGATTCAGGGCCCACTGTCGAGTGTCTTGTCTTCACCTGCTATTCCTGACAGAATAGCCAGCCCATACAGTTTCGTGACGTGCACCAGGATTTCTATTATGGATCCGATGAAAGCATTAGTGGAACAAATGCAGAACCTAAACACAGTGGTGCAGAGTCTTGCTGAACGGGTTCAGGAGCAGGAGGCTGCTCCCCGACAAGTTACCATGACCACCCCTTCTCCCCCTGAACCACCTGTACAACTCCCAGAAAAATTTAAGGGGGATAGAAGGAATTTTCGGACCTTCAGAGAGGGGTGCCGATTGTTTTTTCGACTACGTCCCCGCTCCTCAGGGGACGAGTCTCAAAGAGTGGGGATTATCATGTCACTGCTGCAGGGTCCACCACAGGAGTGGGCATTTTCTCTCCCTCCCAATGCCATAGAGTTAACCTCTGTTGATTATTTCTTTTCAGCTTTGGGATTATTGTATGACGACCCTGACAGGACTGCTGTAGCCGAGCGACAATTGACGTCCTTAAAGCAAGGAAAAAGGCCAGTTGAGGACTACTGCACAGAGTTCCGCCAGTGGTGTATCCCATCCGGTTGGAACGACTCTGCTCTGCGCTATCAGTTTCGGGTGGGCCTATCTGAGCAGCTAAAGGACTTGTTGGTAGCTTATCCACCCCCTGAAACGTTAGAAGAGACCATGACGTTAGCCATCAGGGTGGATCGTCGTATGCGGGACAGACGTAGGGAGAAAGATACCGCTGAACTCTGTAAAACCCCTACCTCTTTTCTGTCTCCTTCTAAACCTCCTCCTTCCCTGTTACCACCACCGGAGGAACCCATGCAGATCGGTGCTACCGATGCGAGAACTAGACGAGCCCATCGCATTCAACATAACCTTTGTCTGTACTGTGGCAAAGCTGGACACCGTGTTCGGGAGTGTACCTCCAAGCCTGGATCATCGCCGGAAAACTCCAGCGCCTGAGTGACTATCGAGGGGGTCACTCCGGCGCACAGGTACCACTCGATAAGAATAAGTTAATGGTCCCCATCTCACTATGTTTGGGTGAGAAATGTATTTCGGGGTTTGCCCATGTTGATTCAGGGGCATCAGCTAATTTTATTAATTCCGGGTTTTGGTCCAGTCTGGGGGTATGCCCGCTTCAGCTTAAGTGCCCGCTGAGTATTACTGGGGCGGACTTTACCCCATTGGCTCAAGGTAGAGTGAAATATATCACTCCTCCTCTGGAAGTAAAAGTGGGGTCGATCCATTCGGAGTGTCTTGATTTTTTGGTTATGGACAATTTGTCTTCTAATGTTATTTTAGGTTTGCCCTGGTTGACCCAGCATAATCCTGTTTTTGATTGGGCAAGCAGAGAACTCGTTCAATGGGGGCCAGAGTGTGCTGCTCACTGTCTTTCTTTAAATTTAACAGGTTGTTCTGCATTAGAAGGGGAGATCCCCGAGTTTCTGTCTGATTTTCTTGATGTTTTTGATGAAAAATTGGTGGACGAGCTACCCCCTCATCGTCCATACGATTGTGCTATTGATTTAGTTCCTGAATCTAAATACCCAAAAGGGCGAATCTTTAATTTGTCTAGACCAGAGAGGGAAGCTATGCGGGATTATGTTAAGGAAAGCTTGCATAAGGGCCACATCCGTCCCTCCTGTTCTCCTCTTGGGGCCGGATTTTTCTTCGTAGGTAAAAAAGATGGTGGATTACGCCCCTGTATTGATTATCGGGAGCTAAATAAAATCACCATTAAAAATCAACACCCCCTTCCTTTGATTCCTGATTTGTTTGATCAGATTGTAGGGGCCCGGTGGTTTTCTAAGATCGACCTCCGGGGGGCCTATAATTTGATTCGTATAAAGGAGGGTGACGAGTGGAAGACTGCATTTAATACCCCCGAGGGACACTTTGAATACCTGGTCATGCCCTTCGGGTTGTGTAATGCACCCGCAGTTTTCCAACGCTTTGTCAATGATGTGTTTCGTGAGTACCTGGGTCGTTTTGTAGTGGTGTACTTGGACGATATTTTGATTTTCTCCCCAGATTGGTCCTCACATGTCAACCATGTCCGCAAGGTTATGGAACTTCTAAGGCAAAATCAGTTATTTGCCAAGTTGTCGAAGTGCCAGTTTGGTGTTCAGGAGGTCTCTTTTCTGGGATATAAGATCACCCCTAGTTCTTTTGGTATGGATCCCCTTAAAGTGGCAGCCATTGAAAAGTGGGAGCGCCCCAGGAATCTGAAAGCTCTTCAGAGATTCCTGGGTTTCGCCAATTACTACAGAAAATTTATTAAGGGGTTCTCAGTGATTGCTAAACCCTTAACTGATCTTACCAGAAGGGGAGCTGATATGGAGAACTGGACTCCTGAAGCCATTCTGGCCTTCGACAAACTCAAAACATGTTTTTCTGCAGCCCCGGTGTTGATTCAACCTGACTTTGAACTGCCTTTTATTGTCGAGGTAGATGCATCAGAGGTGGGTGTAGGGGCTGTCCTGTCACAAGGTCCAGAAACACTCACTAATCTCAAACCCATAGCCTACTTCTCTAGAAAATTCTCCAAAACCGAATGCAACTACGATATAGGCAATAGAGAACTCCTTGCCATTAAGTGGGCATTTGATGAGTGGAGACATTTCTTAGAGGGGGCTAAACACAAAATTAAGGTTTTAACCGATCATAAAAACCTCGTTTATTTAGATAAAGCCAAGCGCCTTACTCCACGGCAAACCAGATGGGCATTATTTTTTACACGGTTTAATTTTGAAATCACCTTCAGGCCGGGTTCCAAAAATATAAAAGCTGATGCTTTGTCTCGTAGTTTCAATATTAACGAAGGCCCCGTAAAGGAATCCGAAACTATCTTATCCCCTGGGGTGGTGGTGGCTATACTGCAGCCCGATCTGGCTGCTCAGGTGGTTCAGTCTCAGTCTATGGCGCCTAGAAACACCCCGGAAAACAAACTATTTGTTCCCCCAAATCTTCGGTTAAAAGTGTTGGAAGAAACACATTGTTCAGTACTGGCAGGTCATCCAGGTATTGCTGGCACCAAATATCTACTGTCTCGCCATTATTGGTGGCCATCCTGGGCTACAGATACTAAGCTGTTTGTAGAAGCTTGTGAGATTTGCACCAGGTCCAAGGTTCCTCGCAGGTTACCGGAGGGACTTCTTCAACCCCTGCCTCTGCCTGCTAGACCTTGGACCCACATCTCCATGGATTTCATAACTGATTTACCACCCTCTAAGGGTAAAACGGTGATTTGGGTGGTTGTTGACAGATTCTCGAAGATGTGTCATTTAATTCCTCTCAACAAGCTTCCCAATGCGCGTATCTTAGCCTCTCTGTTTATCAGTCATATCTTACGTTTGCATGGGGTACCAGAGAATATTGTTTCTGACAGGGGAGTACAGTTTATATCTAGATTCTGGAGAGAGTTTTGTCGTCGCCTAGGTATATCTTTGTCATTTTCTTCAGCCTTTCATCCACAATCCAATGGACAAACGGAGAGGGTAAATCAGTCACTGGAGCAATTCTTAAGATGTTTTGTTGCAGGTTCACAGGAGAAATGGAGAGAATACTTACCATTGGCTGAATTTGCCCTAAACAATCATGAAAGTCAGTCTCTTAAAATGTCGCCGTTCTTTTGTAATTTTGTGTTTAATCCTCGTTGTTCTTCTGTACATGCGTCCGAATCCATTAATCCATCCGCCGAAAGAATCTACAGAAAACTGTGCACAGTTTGGGCCCAGGCTCTGCAGAACCTGGTTAAAGCCCAAGAAAATTGTAAAAAACAATCTAATAAAAGACGCATATCTGGCCCTGAGTACAGGGTAGGTGACAAGGTGTGGCTCTCCACTAGAAATTTGAAATTAAAGACACCATCTGGTAAACTGTCTCCTAAATACATTGGTCCTTATCCTATCCTTATCCTATAGTAGAGATCATAAATCCAGTATCATTTAAGTTGCTGTTGCCTAGGAGTCTAAGAATTCACGATGTTTTTCATAAGTCTCTGTTGAAAAAATATGTTAATCCTGTGTTACCGTCTGCTCCTCCCGCTCCGTTGGTTATTCAGGGTGAACTAGAATATGAGGTAGAGAGAATTCTGGATTCTCGTCGGGTTCAGAATTCTTTGCAATATTTAGTTCACTGGAAAGGATTTGGGCCAGAGGAGCGTACTTGGGTAGCTAGTAGGGATATGCATGCGTCACGTCTAGTTAGACAATTTCATCTGCATAATCCATCTAAGCCTGGTCCCTTAGGTAGAGGTCCGGAGGCCCCTCCTGAAGGGGGGGGTAATGTCAGTAACTTACCTGACCGCGCTCCAGCGTCGTCTGGCCCGGCTGGAGCGCAGCGCCACCCTCCTCGGCAGGGCCGGGTGACGTCACGGAGACCCGACGGCGTCCCTAGTAACCAGGGGAGCCGCGGGTCTCGCATCAGTGAGCGCCGCCCGGCCGAGCAGCTGAGTCCTGTTGGACTCAGGCTGAGTGACGGATCTCTCTGCCACTCAGCCTGCAGTGCACCAGCTGCTATGTGTCTGGATTCAGGAGGCCGGACCAATCAGCCTTTGGTCCGGACTCCTGATCCAGTATAAAGTGTTGTCAGTACCAGCCTCTAATCGCTGGCTATTAGTTGTTTCTGATCCCAGCTCCCAAGTTCCTTGTATTCTGCCCTATCCTTCCTCTATTGTCTTGCCTGGATTCTGACCTTTTGCCTGTCCCCTGACTCTCCGTTCGGTTCCGATTTTGTACTGCGTTGCTCGTTTGGTTTCTGACTCGGCTAGTTTACTCCCCGCATTGTGTTTGTCTGTCTGTCTGCGTTTTATGTTTTGCACGTATACAGCATAGGGATTGTCTTCGTGGTTGTCCGCGACCGCCTAGGGTCGACCGAGGCAAGTAGGCAGGTGACAGTGGGTGGGGTAAGATTCAGGGCCCACTGTCGAGTGTCTTGTCTTAACCTGATATTCCTGACAGCGTGAGATCAGGAATGTAATCATTTAATAGTTCGGGGGATTACGCACGCGGCGATACCAAATATATTTATTTTTTTATTTATTTTTATTTATAAAATGGGAAAAGGGGGGTGATTCAAACTCTCATTAGGGGAGGGGATTTTTTATTAACAAAAACACTTTATTTTATTTTCACATACAGTAATTCCCATTGAGATCAATGCTGTGTATATAATTGTGCACAGATCCATCAGATCGGTGCTCTATTATAATGGTCTGCTGCAGACCAGCTACATAGATTGGTTAGCCAGGATCAGCGTCATTCCGACGCTGAGCCCCAACTGGCTCACTACAATGGATCTCCCCTCCTCGATCGCATCGCGGGGGGGAGATCCCACACTAGACACCAGGGACAGGGGCACAGTCACTATTCAAATGCAGCTGTCAGCTTTGACAGCTGCATTTGAATAGTTAATTAGCGGCGGCGGAGGCTAGTACCCACGGTCCCTGGCTACACATAGCAACCAGGGACCGCGGGCTGCAGAGAGGGCTCATGTCGGTAACCCTCTCTGATCACCCTTAATGGCCGCATGATGGGTATACCCGTCATGCGTCGTTAAGGGGTTAAAGGGGTTATCTGGCGCTTCAAAACTTTTTATGTGTTGCTGCTTACTAATCAATTCTAATTTTGAAGTGTAAAAACTGTATTTTTTTTGTGCCATAAGAAACTGTGATGTTAATTGGATTTTTGTACAAAAACTGTTCAGTAAGTTGTTTCATGTTATCCTAAAGTCAGTAATTCACCTGAACTTTGTATCACTAAAACAGCTTATTGACTGTGAATGTGTCATATACTAGAGAGCACCACCCTTTCATGTGACATATAGAATGTAGTACTGCACCCAAATAGTCCTACACTACCCCTGGTTTGCCGTTATACTCTAATTTAACATAAATTTTCTAATAAACCTCATGAAAATGGCAGCGCATTCTTGTGTTCTTTATGGGGAGGGGTAAGCTGCAGTGAAAGAGCTCTTGCTGTGACTTATCTCTCCCGAAACAGAGATGTTGGGCATGATTTTCCATCCCAGAAAAGCACCATACTGATGGGGGAACCCGCCACAAGCAGCAGGTACAGCCAATTAAATCGTGTGTGTGTTTGTGTGTGCACAGACTGATATTTTTCCATAGACTTTTAATATTTGCTTATAGGGAGCCATTATTAGGATTCAGGGAAGATGGTTGCTATACTGTAGGTTATGTCTGGTTCTACACTATAGTAACCTATTAGTATTGTTAGAATGTTCAGCCAGTATAAAGGCTTACATCTGCTGAATGCCAAGGGAAACTATTATCACTTTAGGTTCCTAATTTGTAATAATATCTGGGATGTCTTGTAAGATTGATGGAAATATAGAGAAATAGCTAAAAACTTGGCCTGGTGTTAGGCTATGTTCACACAATGTCTGTTTTTTTTTTAGGCCAAATAATGGTTGTTGTTTTATAACGATTGCAGTAAATAATGATCAGCCGCAATTATAAGATACCAGTCGCTATTTTAAAAACAACAGCCGTTATTTTCATAAAGAGATGTTATGGGCAAATTGCCTTAATATGTAAAAACTGTGGTACTTACTGCTGACAAGTAATGGAAGGAGCAGGCATAAAACTTACTGTCACAGAGCCTGAATTCTGATTACAAATCTTTAGGAGTCTAGAGATCATTGTACGAGCTGAGACACTGACAGAAGATGGCAAGATGCAGTAAATACCTGATATTATAGCAAGCTTAAACACTGAAGCAGGAAGAGTAGTATCATAGTCTTGTCAGAAGTGGAAGAAATAATCAAAAACTGCTCCAGGGAAGCTGCAATGGTAATGAACTCTCCCAAGGATTCTATTGCTCTGTCTGGAAGGCTGTGCAATGGCACTTTTCATCATTGTGTCGACAGTGATTTGGATGCACAACTTTAGTCTACAAGGAAATATATAGCACATCTTTGAGGCAGAATGAAAAATAGATAGGCATGACAAATAAAAAATGGAGAACGATCATTCTACTTAATTGGGTATATACAAATAGCAGGAAATAGTGCACTCTAAGTTGGTTGCTTAGAAAAAAAAATTATGTTGGTCAAGTAATTTCATGCTATATTGATCAGACTTTTTTCCTTTTTTAAATCTCAAGCAAGGTGTGATGTAAATAAGTAAAGAATAGTTTACAAGAAATTGAGACTGTTTTTACTTTGTTTATGAGGTTATCATGGGTTAATAGAACAACTAAGAACAGCTCTTAGGAAACAGTAGAGAGGATTTATTGTGATCCAACAGTGTTCTTATAAATATCAGCTTCCCTTTTTTCAACGGAGAATGCTCAGTGAAAGAGAGGCAGAGCTGTGCATGTATGGCAACACTTATAGCCACCTTTAGACTACAGTGTGTTCATAAATATAAAAAAAAATACAGCTGCATTTTCAATATAACAATCTGCTCCTTGTAGTCAATGGGAAATTGGCCGGCAGTGCACAAACTGGATAGAATACCGTAAAGAGTTGATTACGACTATCCAAAAAGGCAATGTTCCAACATCGTCTTTTTATGTGAAATAATGGGAGCTGTAAATAATGGTCATAATTGTTATTAACGGCCGTCATGATAGAAAAAAAAACATTTTTTTTGTCTAAAAAGAGTCTTTGGTGGAACATATCTTTAAGCTCATTACTTACCACCTGGTTTTTCAGAAAAAGGCTTTTTTTTCAACTGTTCACACATTTCACCTGTTCTAAATTAACAGTAGATGTGATGTAAGGCAAGTTCTTTTTTTGTTTTTGTTATCATGCTTTAAAACAAAGCTAAGTACAGTGGGGGAAAAAAGTATTTAGTCAGTCACCAATAGTGCAAGTTCTCCCACTTAAAAAGATGATAGGTGTCTGTAATTTACATCATAGGTAGACCTCAACTATGAGAGACAAAATGAGAAAACAAATCCTGAAAATCACATTTTCTGATTTTGTAAGAATTTATTTGCAAATTATGGTGGAAAATAAGTATTTGGTCACCTACAAACAATCAAGATTTCTGGCTCTCACAGACCTGTAACTTCTTCTTTAAGAGTCTCCTCTTTCCTCCACTCATTACCTGTAGCAATGGCACCTGTTTAAACTTGTTATCAGTATAAAAAGACACCTGTGCACACCCTCAAACAGTCAGACTCCAAACTCCACTATGGTGAAGACCAAAGAGCTGTCAAAGGACACCAGAAACAAAATTGTAGCCCTGCACCAGGCTGGGAAGACTGAATCTGCAATAGGCACCCAGCTTGGAGTGAAGAAATCAACTGTGGGAGCAATAATTAGAAAATGGAAGACATACAAGACCACTAATAATCTCCCTCGATCTGGGGCACTACGCAAAATCTAACCCCGTTGGGTCAAAATGATCACAAGAACGGTGAGCAAAAATCCCAGAACCACGTTGGGGGACCTAGTGAATGAACTGCAGAGAGCTGGGACCAATGTAACAAAGCCTACCATCAGTAACACACTACGCCGCCAGGGACTCAGATCCTGCAGTGCCAGACGTGTCCCACTGCTTAATCCAGTACATGTCCGGGCCCGTCTGAAGTTTGCTAGAGAGCATTTGGATGATCCAGAAGAGTATTGGGAGAATGTCCTATGGTCTGATGAATCCAAAGTGCAACTGTTTGGTAGAAACACAACTTGTCATGTTTGGAGGAAAAAGAATACTGAGTTGCACCCATCAAACTCTATACCTACTGTAAAACATGGGGGTGGAAACATCATGCTTTGGGGCTGTTTCTCTGCAAAGGGGCCTTCCATCAGCAAGGGCATTGAAGATGAAACGTGGCTGGGTCTTTCAACATGACAATGATCCAAAGCACACCGCCAGGGCAACAAAGGAGTGGCTTCGTAAGAAGCATTTCAAGGTCCTGGAGTGGCCTTGCCAGTCTCCAGATCTCAACCCTATAGAAAACCTTTGGAGGGAGTTGAAAGTCCGTGTTGCCAAGCGACAGCCCCAAAACATCACTGCTCTAGAGATCTGCATGGAGGAATGGGCCAATATACCAACAACAGTGTGTGCCAACCTTGTGAAAACTTACAGAAAACGTTTGACCTCTGTCATTGCCAACAAAGGATATATAACAAAGTATTGAGATTAAATTTTGTTACTGACCAAATACTTATTTTCCACAATAATTTGCAAATAAATTCTTACAAAATCAGACAATGTGATTTTCTGGATTTGTTTTCTCATTTTGTCTCCCATAGTTGAGGTCTACATATGGTGTCAATTACAGGCCTCTCTTATCTTTTTAAGTGGTGGAACTTGCACTATTGGTGACTGACTAAATACTTTTTTTCCCCACTGTATGTGTGGAGCAGACAGGTAAACTATGTTATACACTTTTGTAGCATGTTGATTTTTTGCCTGATTTCAGAGTATGGCTAGGTTCACACTATGTAAAAATATTCCACAAATAGTGGCCTTTATTTCAAAAATAACATAAGTTGTTTTACGAAATGACAGACGTTATTATAAAAGATAGGCGTCATTTTTACATGGTGTGAATCTAGCCTACCCCTTTAGGCTGGGTTCACACTATGTATATTTCAGTCAGTATTGTGGTCCTCATTTTGCAACCAAAACCAGGAGTGGATTAAAAACACAGAAAGGATCTGTTCACACAATGTTGAAATTGAGTGGATGGCCGCCATATAACAGTAAATAACGGCCATTATTTCAATTAAACAGCCGTTGTTCTAAAATAACAGCAAATATTTGCCATTATATGGCGGCCATCCACTCAATTTCAACATTGTGTGAACAGAGCCTTTCTGTGTTTTTAATCCACTCCTGGTTTTGGTTGCAAAATGAGGACCACAATACTGACTGAAATATACGTAGTGTGAACACAGCCTTAAAGTGTACCTGATATGATATGATATGATATAAAGCAAGTATGCAATAAACATTCTTTTTTGTCGTTGTTGTTGTTGTTATCGTGGTACAAGGCACTCCCTGTGTTCTGACTGTTGTTTTCGTTTTTTGTTTTTCATAGAGTCTAAGCACAGGAAGTCCTGTGTTTCCCAAGTCATCTATACGCTCACAGAGAAAGCTGTCATGTGATTGACAGACACATTGAGCCGTGACACTTTGTACATGTCAGACTTCCTGTGTTTGTCCTTCCTTCTTTTTTTTTTTTTTTCAATCAGCATAGGTCTAAAAATCTGCCTTCAGGAGAGTGGACATGGATTTCTGGTAAGTTCAGCTTTATTTTACAGCATGATAGCAACAACACAAAATAATGAATGTGTATGGCAAACTTGCTTTGTTTCACATCTACTGTTGATTTAGATTTTTAAAGTTATATCAACAGTGACACTTTAAATTCTATGGCTACATGTCATAATTACAAGTAAACTAAACTGTGACCATCAAAATTTCGTAAGTGTGTTTGATATTCTGGCACAGATTATGTTTTTTTTTTTCTTTTGTTCTTCTGTCTTTTCTTCTAGATTAATCTAGAACTTTTGGCTGTATTGTATATGTACAGTACTTTGGAGCCCATTTTATGTATAAAATCAGACAATGAACACAATAGGGTTTGAATAAATTGAATATGAGAAGTTCTGAATATCTGAGCAACATGTAATGTGCAATCAACTGATTGTGTGCCTCATAAATAGGCATGCTTGATGCATTGTGATGATGATTAAAACTCAGTCATCAAGAAACATCGGAATAACATTTCACTGTTATTCCTTTCTTTCTTCTTTTTTTATTATTTAAAATAACTTAAATAATATGTTTTATGTTTCATAATAATATGGTCAAAGTCTGCTTTCCAATTACCCTTCTTGAAGGCTCTTTTTTATTTTAATTATAATGTAAAACTAAGAATATAATGTTCACAAAGCTGCTAAAATTCAAAGCAGACTTAAGAAATACATTTATTGTCACCTGAACACTGTATAAAGGAACATTGAAATAATTATTGTTGTTTTTCTTCACTTCAGAATAGAAAGTTAAAAAAAAGTGTATCAATTTTGTGGTAAAAGAAAGGAAATTAATTGATCTACTTATTCAAATAATAGATCTACAAATTGAATGCGGCGAAGCACATTCGTTGCGAATTACGCTGTCGATTCACTTCATTTTGCAAAGTGAATACTGCTCCCTCACAAATTCGCTAAACATGGTGGCTGAGATGGCAACCGCACATGTTAGCTTATAGTACTATCATTTGGTGGGTGCAAGGGATTATCCATAAACCCTTGCAGCCGTTTAATCATGTGCAAGCCCCACTGTGATGTCAGCAACCCCTAACCCTCTATATATTTACTTTGTAGGGGCAGGCAGTCAGCTGTGTATGTCATGGAGAGTAGGTTGCAGCAGGCATTTATAGCAAAGCAGGGAGAAAAATAGAGAGAAATATGGACAGAGGGAAGAGGAACGGGAACAGTGAAGACAGCGTGCATTGTATGAATTCACTGGAATCTGTGAAGACAGTGTCCATTCTAATAATTCACTGGAAGAAGTTAAGTCAGTGTGCATTATACTAGTTCACTGGGAGCAGTGAAGACAGTGTACATTCTAATAAATCACTGGGAGCAGTGAAGATGGGGTGCATACCAATAAATCACTGTGAGCAGTGAAGACAGTGTACATTCTAATAAATCACTGGAAACAGTGTAAACAGTGTCCATTCTAATGAGTCACTGGGTGCTGTGAAGACAGTGTACATTTCAGTAAGTCACTGGGTGCTGTGAAGACAGTGTACATTAGTGGAGTCATTGGAGTGGTGATCCTAATCGGATTGGAGGAAGTTTTCCGCTCCAAGTTACACCTTGTCGGCAGGTGAACACCAGCCAGGCTGGCATTGTTGACTGGATCCTTCAAAGTTATAGCTCCCCAGTAAGCAGTAGCCAATCTCAGAGACAGCGGTCAACAGAAGGATTATTCCGTAGTAGTGCCACCACCATTTATTGGCAAGGTCAGCATGTTACCTCGGCCCCGTCTCCTGTGGTGTCTCAGACCCAATTCCACTTGCCAGGGCTGTCAGCAAGAGAACTCCTGGTGAGCCTAGTATTTCCCCCAAAGTGATTAAAAAGGAGTTATTTACAACTCTGTAAAACTCTCTGACACCAGTTGATTTAAAAAACAAAATCTATCTCGGGAGTACCTTTTTAAGCAACTATGTAATGAACAATTAAACTTTTGTGTTTTCCAAAATAGTCCAATATAAGTCATTCTCTAAGCAGAGATAGGAAGAAACATATAATAGCATGCAATAACAAACAATAAAATATGAAGGAACATTCCTCTTAAAGGGACTCTGTTACCTCCAAAACACCTGCTAAACCCACTAAAGTGATCAGTAGGTTATACCTCAGTAGAAAATACAATGCTGATTCTATATCTGCAATTCTTATCTTTCTATGTTCTTGCATTCTTTTGCTATAAGCCTACAAATAAAGGAGTCTAAGTAGTCCTTTCAATTATATTCTTAAGCTAAGTAGTCATCTCTATGCATCAACATGCCAGTTTGTAGGCTTACAAATACAAAAGAGTAGAAACATACAAATTACAGATGTATAATCAACATCCTTTATCCTACTTACAGATTACTTTAGTTTAGGGTTTTGAGGAAGGTGGATTGGAGGTGACAGAGTCCCTTTAAGATTCTCTCCATCCTGTTGGTGATTCTTTATTTTACCCAGAGAAGACAAAGGAATTATAAGAAGCTAGTAATTTCAAACTCCCTATTGAGCCCCCTGGGTTGCATTGTCACCAGTCTGTGGATTCAATAGGGTTGACAGGCAATGAGAATCCTAATGAATCAGGGAATGCATACACAAAGTCAATATGCTGTGGCTTTTCCTTCGATTGGTAGAAAATCCACATACTCATACACATCCACTCATACATTTGGCAGAAAAGAATTTGGAAGAATACTGTCCACAGATTCAGATTATAAATCTGTAGCCCATTAATTACTTTCACAGATTTTTGTCATGGAATTTATCGTTTGCAATGTATAGTGTGAAACCTGTGAGAAAATAATCCACCTTTAAAACTTGCCACTTTTGTTTAAGATTCATCACAGGAGTGTGCCAAAAACTTACAGAAGAGAGTGCAGTGGAAAATTCAGCTCAATGTGAAAATATCTTAAAATGGTTTTGTCTTAAGATTTCTTTTTAACTAATTAGCATCAGATACTTGATCATGTTCTTTTTATTAATATTTTTCTTTTTTTCTGCAGTTTTTTTCTACAGTGAATCATTGTAGGGGGCAGACCTTTTTTTAGTTTCAATAGTTTTTATTGAAGACATTTTTGGTATAAACAGTTTAAGAATATTGAACAGTTCTTTCATAGAATAAGTTACAATAGGAACATAAAACAGAAAAACAATGGCTATATAGCCAACAGTGGTATGCAGTGGGATATAATTGTTAAACATTAATTAACAAAGTCTCATCTGGTGTAACAGTATTAGGATATTGTTGAGATGGTATATGTCGTGCATAGGAGAGGAAATAGGTAGTAAATTCTAAATCTACTCATGCAGGAGGGTTTATGCAATGAGTGGAATTCATCCATGGGGACCATTCCTATGCAAATTTAGAGTATCGTATAGAACCTAAGGCAATGAAACGTTCATAAATAAAGATATTATTGATGGATTGAATAATTTTGTTCAATTTAGGAGATTCAGGGTTTTTCCAATGTCTGACCAGTACGATTTTTGATATAATTAGGAATTTACAACAAAAGGGTCTAAAACGGTATGGTAAGCTCCAAGAAGATGTAGGAGACCGCACTTCCAAAAAGAATATCCACTTTATACACACCAATGCAACGTTTCGGCTCTATGTGTGTAGCCTTTCTCAAGCCTTTCAAAGGCTACACACATAGAGCCTAAACGTTGCATTGGTGTGAATAAAGTGGATATTCTTTTTGGAAGTGGGGTCTCCTACATCTTCTTGGATATTATATACGAACCTGGGTCCGGTTTGGTGAGACTTGCACCCTCATTCTTTTTTTCTTGTGCTGCTGAAACTTTGTTTTTTGCATTTATGGTATGGTAAGCTCTCTATATTGATTAACAGTAAAGCAAATTGAGGGGACCAGGTAAGTGGGATAGGTATTATGGATTGTAAGAGATCTCCAGCAGAGTCTTCAGCAGACTTTTTTTTAGCATTTAGAGATAATTACACCAGACACTATTTTTTGTATGAAACAAATTTATAAGTACGCTCTATGAACTGTGCAAAGGTCATTCTACCACAGATTGGAACCTGAGCTGCCATATCTATAAGCTTGTATCATATGTTACTGTAATTTTGTACAGGAGTCTTCTCCTTATCACAGACAGAACATGAAATCTCAGCTTAGGCGTAACAGTCGGAATAAAAACTGCAATAAATTCATTGATAATTTCCCCAGGGATCAGGCCTGATGACAACAAGGCCAATCAGCTAATAGGAAAATGGGAGCATTGACCTAATTATAGGGCAGTGCCAGCAATTCACTCTCCTAACAAGGGAAATTTAAATGGGCATCTGCCACTGACAGGTTTCCTTAATTGTTTTTATCTCACCGTCACCATCATGCATCCTGCGTTCTTATCGTCTTGGTTCTAACTTCTGCTTTTCCTGGATTGACCAAGCCTGTGTTCTAATGTTGTCTTTGTTTTTTAACTGGTTCTTATTGTGCTTCTCTTAGTTTTGACCTGTGGTATGTTTTGTGACTTAACTTCTGTATTCTAATTGGGCCCTTGCCATTACTGACCGGTTTTAATTTGGACTGTTTGACGTTGTCTTTTCTGCCCTTACTGCTTCATGCATTCAGCAGCATAGGGAAAATTGAGCAGTTGGGGCCGCTATTTGGGCCTGATCATCCAAGCAGTAAGGGACAGATGACTGTTCAGTTAAATCAAAGGATAATTACTTTTTCCACAGCTCTAGTGAAGTAAATGAAAACTTTTTTTCCAAAGTCTTGAACATATGGCAATTTAAAAAAATATGCCAACTAGAGATGAGCGAACTACTCAAAAGTTCGTTCCGACCGGACTTCCGGATTCTTTTTGACCGAATTTTGGATTTCTTCGGATTCCATAGTTTAAAGCATCTATATGATACGGGGGTAGTGTATTTGGTTGAATTTAGGGCTCTACATGTCAGTAACATCATTATCTTTTCAATGTCTCAAAGTCAATTTTTTTTTTTGGACTTCAATATTCACCATTACAAGGTCTATGCAGGAAAAAGGGTCCAACTATCGTACTTGAATATCTGTATAGCACTTTTTTAGAGTTTTATTTTACACACATGCACGAGGTATATATTTGTGTCTCAGGAAAAAACCTATGTCATATACACTCTCGCAAGGGTCCAACTATAGTACTTGTATATCTGTATAGCACTTTTTTTTTAGTTTTATTCTACACAAATGGACGAGGTATATTTGTGTCTTAGGATAACATGTATGTCATATACACTCTCACAAGGTTCCAACTATTGTACTTGGAATGAATATATGTAGAGCACTTTTTTAGAGTTTTATTCTACACACATGCACGAGGTATATTTGTGCCTCAGGATAACACCTATGTGATATACACTCTCGTAAGGGTGACAATATAGTACTTATATATCTGTATAGCACGTTTTTTGCTCTGTGCACCCTTTGCTCTCCTATGCCTAATCTATCTATCTTTCGCCCTCTCTATTTTTCTCTCTCAATCACTATATGTTTCTTCTCTCCGCTTTTCTAATAATCTTTTGGTCTTTGCTTTTGTACAATTTCTTCTCAGTAGTCAGTTCAGCAGCTTACAGCAGCAGCGTTTTCTCACTGACGAGCTCAGTGCACTACTGACAGTCTCCTTCCTCTCTCTCTGCAGACTGCATCGTGCGGTCATGTGACCGCTCCTCTTAAAGCAACACCAACGTCACACAGGGGGTGGGCTAGTGCAAGATATCTGCTGATTGGATGTGTTCCGGGCATCATGGGAAAGCGCTTTTCCCGCCCGGAACACTTCCTGCTTTCTAAAAAGGCGGCTGCCATTTTAGAAAGCAAGAAGAAAAAAATTCGGAGCGGATTTCCAAAAATCTGAATCCGACTGGACTCAGACTTATGGAAAAATCTGAACCGGATCCCATACCAGACAAACCGGTTCCCTCATCTCTAAGATACCCTCTTAGTCATGGCAGTGTACATTAATACAACTTCACAGTTTATATAGCCGGACAGACCTTGTTATTACCTGTTAGGGTTCAGTTAAAGCTCATTGTCCCCCTTGAATGTGACTATGTATTTACTGAAAAAACTTGCTTTAAACAATAGGGCTTTTTCTGAGAAGACATAAAGTTGAACTTCTACTGAACTGCAGTTGTCATTCTGTGGATTTAAATTGTAACTACCATTTTTAAAAACTTCTGACATAGAGACTGCTAATACGAGCAGTCTACAGATTTAACCTCCCTGTAGTGGAGCTGAAGGGGCAGAGCCTGTGCTCCCACACGCTCCTGTCCCTTTGTTCTAGAAATCGTTGTGACTTTTAGCAACCACCAATCTGCACTTTTGACATGTCGCAATGACATGTCAGAAGTTTTAAAAAATGGTAGTTACCCTTTAAATACAAATCATGCCCATGACGACAGAACGTCTTTTTTTGGTTTTACGACTGGCACATTTTGGCCTCAAAATGGAGGATTTCCTAAAGAATGGCCACCAAACGGCCCAAAAAAAAGGGCTTTTACATTTTTTTCTGTGTGATACAAGTGGCAAGTAGTAATCCAATCGATTAACCAGTCTTTCTAGCAGTGAACCCATAGACAGAAAGCTTCTCCAAACCAAGCAATCTTTTTAAGGCTCAAAAGGACAAAAAAGTAAAATCACAGAGAATATATCTAGAAAACTGGTTTTGATTATAAATCTATTTAACTGCTCGCGTTCTCAAAATGTTGCATGTTGAAAGGACTGTTGTGTGAGGAACAAAATGTGGGTTTTATTTTCTTTATACCTTGTTCAAATGACAAGGACAGCAAATTGTGGTTACTGAAAATAAAATTATAGTTCTTATTCTTTTTAAACATTTTATTGACCTGAGATTTCTTTGTATAGTTTCTTTTATTTTGGTAAAAGGCAACTGTCTGCTTTCCTGTCATTATATATCCATAGTTTAGAGACTGTTTAGTGACATGTCTTGTTCAGTTCAGTCAGTGGATTGTTGTTTGCCAATAATACAGAGAATTGCATTGTCATCTAGTTGCACAGAAGCTTCTTTTGTCTACAAAATGAAGTAAAACCACAAGTTTAAAAAAGAAACATGGACACGGTTTAAGTGCTGTGTGCAAACATTGAGGAATGACCTGACCGGGGTATCGTTGCTCTGTAGCCAAAAACTTAATTTTGACTACAAGCTCTTTAATAGCCACATTACTACCTTATACATGTGTTTTATACACTATAAGTCCAAACAATAACTGTTCAGTATATTTACTGCATTGTCATAAATATAAATGACATTTTGTACCTGGAGCACTGCTGCGGCATAAAAGCTGTACTCTGAGTTCTATGGCAGCCAAGTATTTCTAAATCTTCCCCACTGTGTGTAAAGGGTTGTTTAGGCGTTCTTCTGCTAGTGTGAGGACCCTTATTTTTGCCTTTTATTGTATGCAGCTAGTTATGTATAGCTTGTGAATGAAGAAAGATAATCACAACTTAAGCAGTGTAGGTATGGCTAGCAAAAAAACAAAAACAAAGGGGGCAAGGGGTGGTGGGAACATAATAAAGAAGTAACATTTACCTGTCCTGGCACCCCTACAGCACAACATTATCACTCACAGTCACCCGATTTTCTCCTTAAGCGCCCAATCCTGAGAAGACACAGCCTTGGTCAGAAATGCTCGCTCATCCTATCAGTGACTGTGATGGGACACCTTTGTAGTCACTGTCATGTCATGACGAGACTGGAAACCCGTGAGGTTCAGGAAACCGGAGACTGATAAGGAGCAGTGGTACTGAAGCTGTGGAGCATTGGAACAAGTACTTCTGTATTATGTTTCCACCAACACCTGCCTCCTTGTTTTTTCTTGTTTTGTTTTTTAACTTTGCCAGGAGAACCTCTTTAAGCAGAAGGTCCAGGCAGGGAAGTACCTTGTCTTTTTTTTATGAAAGTGCCTGCAAAAATGTGCCGAACATATAGAAAGACTTTTACTTAAATTTGCAACCTGTAACACTTATCTCAATATTCTTCTTATCATTTTAGGCATGCTTTAAAATCTATGCCTTTTTGTAAATTGCATACAGTGACACTGAAATTTTTATTTTATATAGAATAGTTATTTAGAATAAGTGCTTGTTCTTGAAATATGCAATGTATTTACAGCAGATTTGTAGAAATTATTAGAATATACATTTTCCCTATTTTCATCATAACTAATTATTTCTTTTGTGAATAAATCTGTTTTGCTCAAAATGTCTTGGAGGCTGCAGTGTTTTATTTGAGATAAACATGTTTCAGTGATTAAGCTTGTTTCTTTGAAGAGAAAATCTTGACTATGTGGGAACAATTAATAAGTAGAAATTATTATTAAATTCCTGAAAAATACCAGGTGAAGGCAAATATGACATTTCATGGAAACCTTTGTGCTCTGCCATACAGTGGTTTAGACTGAAACTATCTACAATACTTTGTATCAATAAAATCTATCTGCTCTCTTATTGGCTAATTGGCCATGTTTTTCTTAAGGCTACTTATCTTTAAAACCTAGTCTTTCTCCTGTTGGCTCCAGCTCTGAACAGAGGACGCCACAGAAACACAGATAGGCAATTTTAACGGGGCATTTATCATTTGCACAATATTTTTTGTGCTTGCACACTTTTAGCCTGCTGAGCAATGTGCAAAATGTATTATTACTAACATGAATTCTGATAGGGGAATTCCAGTATAAAAATTGTTTATACTATCCTGAGGCTGGGGGTAAAAATGAACTACAATATATTACCACATAATTTACACTTTATCCAAATGTAAAGCACATGCAAAGACTAAACATTACTTAATATCCTGGAGTGCCCAAATAATTAGTGTATATAGCAGACCCAGGCAAAGACCTGTCAGCGTCCTGCTCCTCTATTCATTGTCATGCTCACAGCCTATGAGCAGCTGGAACGTGATCTCTACCGCAGGTGCAATTATATCATTGCACCTGCTGGAAGATCCATCCAGCTGACAGACACTGGAGCCCAAAGATGGAGGGTCCTGCTGCATTTCTGCAATAGGTGAGTATCATGCCACCCCCCTAATTTTGTGCACAACAGGGGGAATTATTACTGTTGGGGGGGGTTGTGTATAACAGGGGGCAATATTATTGTGGACGCTACAAAATGGGGAATTCTTACTGTGGGTAGTGGTGGGGTGCATAGAGATGGGTGGGGGGTGCATAGCAGGGAGAATTTTACTGTCAGTGGGGGTGCTGTACACAACAAGGGATCTTTATTACTATGGGTGGTGGTGCATAGCAGGGGGCATTATTGTTATATGGGGGCACAGGGAGGATCATAGGGGGGGGATCACAGAATGGGATATTATTACTATATGGGGATCCTATATGCAGGAGCAACCCATATACATTCTCACTTTACTGTGCATGACACCAAACAGCAGAATTACTACTATATGGGACGCTATGGGTAGGAAAAAGGGAATAAAGTTGAAGGAAAAGTGTGGAGTCTAAGATGTTTGTCTGGCAGGCTGAATTGTAACTGAAAGAAATCATCATGGAGGCCTAGGCTAGATTGAGAGGAAATGAGAAAGTGATGCCTCAGATAAAAAAAGACGTCACCTGTGACCCCTGATGAATAAAAACTTTTGACATATCTTTTTAAGGACCAGACTAAATTTGGCCTTAAAGCTCCGGGTTATTTTTCATATATTACCTGTCTCACTTTATGTACTTTATGTGCTTTTAACTTATCCAAGTAATTCTGAGGCTGTTTTGTGACAAAATGTAATTATTATTAATGATTAATATTGGTTGATACCTTTAGAGATCATTTGGAGAAAAAAAAGAATAATTTTGCAAACATTTTAACAATTAGCATTTTTCATTTTTTTTTAAATAATTTCACATAATTAAGCTACCTTATTACTCCAAAAATAGGACCTATCCCAAAAAAATATGACCTAGCTTCATTTTGCAGCCTTGTGGAGTAGCTTTGAAATATAAGCCCTACACCAAGCTCGCAGCCTGATGAGAAGAATGCAGACAGGAATGAAGCGATTTGCTTCGTTCCTACTGTAGATTCACTCATCTCTACCTAACAACAATGTGACATACAGTATAGCGGCTAACTATTGTATAGAGTGGAGCTACAGTGTACCGTATTTCTCAAACACTAAGGGGGAGATTTATCAAAGGGTGTAAAATTTAGACTGGTGCAAACTGCCCACAGCAACCAATGACAACTCCTCTTTCCTTTCAGCACTGCCTAAAGCTGAGCTGTGATTGGTTGCTGTGGGCAGTTTGCACCAGTCTAAATTTTACACTCTTTGATAAATCTCCCCCTAAGACTCCCCCCCCCCCCCCCCCAAAATAAGCGCTAGCAGTTTTTTGTTTGTTTGTTTATTTGGAGAAACACAGGAATAGTTTACATTAGGGATGAGCGAACTTTTGAAAAGTTTGGTTCGGTTTGATCCCCCGAACTTTCCTGAAGTTCGGGTTCTGACGAACCGAACCGAAAACGAACCTTGCAATAACGGCTGAATAATTGCAGCTACAATAGTGGGAGTGTGATAGGGTATAGTTTCGTGTAGTTGCAGTTGCTATTATAATGAAAAAAGTGGAAAAAATCTAAGTGCAAAAATAGTGACAAAAAAAAAAATAGTCGGCAAATCAGCAATAATGCCGAGCCGACTCCCCTAATGGTTAATATATTTCATTAATAGAACATATTTTCTTGTAATAAAGACACTTTCGTTGTTCAATTATTTAATTAAAACGATTCCATCATTGTGCAATTAAATACACTGTTAAAATAAATATATAAATAAATAAATGTATATTTATATATATATATATATTTATTTTTTTACAGTATATTTAATTGCACAAGTATGGATTCGTTTAAATTAAATTATTGAACAACGAAATTAATTTTATAACAACGAAAATGTGTTTTATTAATTAAATATTAATTATTACAGAAAGCCGTTAATTCATATACCCAGTAAAAAGAGCTCACTGTAATAATTAATACTTTACTTTAATTAAAACATCAAATGTTGCTTCTAATTATGCTATCACAATTGCATTACTAGAAGAAACATTTTGAATCATATGTGCGCTGAGCTGATCAGCTGATCGGCTCAGCGCACATATAATTAGCGGGTCCGCAGCACAGTGACTTCATTGTGCTGCGGACCAGCGAAGAGGACACATGGGGGTGAGTATACAGCTCTCGCCACCCCCTCCCCTGCACTGCACCCCTCCCAGCAAGGAAGGGGGGGGGGGGTCACTTAACCCCTTCCTTGCTGGGATGAGTGCAGTCTGACATCAGTCTGGCCCCCAAGGGGTTAAGGGGGATGCAATGCATCCTCCCTTAACCCATTGGGGGCCAGACTGTAAGCAGCGATCTGTAAAGATGCTGAATACTGTAAGGAGCACAACACCGCTCACAATGATGGGTGTTGTGCTCCTGTTTGTGTGTTTTTTGTGTGTTTCTCCCTTTTTGTTTTTCAGATATCGGTATCCTGGGGATTACGTCGGATTACGTGGACTACGTTGATGACCAGCGGTTGTTTGTTGTTTTTTTTTTATAAAATGGTCAATGAGGGGTGTGGGGGTGTTTTTATTTGAATAAAAAAAAAAAAAATCACTTGTGTATTGTCTTTATTTCTTTACTTTATAGACTTAGTAGTGGAAGCCGTCTAATAGAGTCTAAGTCTATAAAGTAAAGAAATAAAGACAAGACACAAGTAAAAAAAAATTTATTCAAATAACCCCCCCCCCCCACACCCCTAATTGACCATTTTATTTTTAAAAATCCAAACAACCGCTGGTCATCGTCGTAGTCCACTGAATCCGACGTAATCCACTAGATACCGATATCTGAAAAACAAAAAGGGAGAAACACAAAAAAAACCACAAAGAGGAGCACAACACCCATCATTGTGAGCGGTTTTGTGCACCTTACAGTATGCAGCATCTTTACAGATTGCTGCTTACAGTGTGGCACCCAAGGGGTTAAGGGAGGATGCATTGCATCCCCCTTAACCCTTTGGGTGCCATACTGAACAATCTGGCCCCCAGGGGGTTAAGTGAGGGACCCCACTTAACCCCTTGGGGGCCAGACTGTTGTCAGACTGCACCTATACCAGCAAGGAAGGGGTTAAGTGACCCCCCTTTCTTGCTGGGAGGGGTGCAGTGCAGGGGAGGGGGGGGGTTCTCACGCTCCCAGGTCTTCTTTCTTCTTTGCCTTTCTTCTATCTTCTTTCTTCTATCTTCTTTCTTCTTTGCCGGAGCCCGCACCCTGAGCTCAGTGTTAGCTCCGGGTCGGGTAAATTCACATGGGTGGATCCGCAGCGGATACCGCCCCTGTGAATTCCAATGTAATTAAACACTGGCAGCGGGATTGTCATCCCGCTGCCAGTATATAATTTCCGGCCCCATTAGCCACTCCCCCCCGGAATAATACATTACCGGCAGCGCGATCCGGCCGCATCTGAGGCTCCCGGCTCCCGCGCAGCCAATCAGTGACTGCAGCGGCCGTGCACTGATTGGCTGTGCGGGAGCCTGAGATGTGGCCGGATCGCTGTGCCAGTAATGTATTATTCCGGGGGGGGGGGGTAACGGGGCAGGAATTACATACTGGCAGCGGAATGACAATTCCGCTGCCAGTATGTAATTACATTGGAATTCACAGGGGCGGTATCCGCTGCGGATCCGCCCGTGTGAATTTACCCGATCCGGAGCTGACACACTGAGCTCAGTGTGCCTGCTCCGGCAAATAAGAAAGAAGATAGAAGAAAGAAAAAAAAGAAGATAGAAGAAAGGCAAAGAAGAAAGAAGACCTGGGAGCGTGAGTACTCCCCCTCCCCTGCACTGCACCCCTCCCAGCAAGGAAAGGGGGTCACTTAACCCCTTCCTTGCTGGTATAGGTGCAGTCTGACAACAGTCTGGCCCCCAAGGGGTTAAGTGGGGACCCTTACTTAACCCCCTGGGGGCAAGATTGTTCAGTATGGCACCCAAAGGGTTAAGGGGGATGCAATGCATCCTCCCTTAACCCCTTTGGTGCAACACTGTAAGCAGCGATCTGTAAAGATGCTGCATACTGTAAGGTGCACAACACCGCTCACAATGATGGGTGTTGTGCTCCTGTTTGTGTGTTTTTTGTGTGTTTCTCCCTATTTGTTTTTCAGATATCGGTATCCAGTGAATTACGTCGGATTCGATGGACTACGACGATGACCAGCGGTTGTTTGGATTTTTTAAAATAAAATGGTCAATGAGGGGTGTGGGGGTGTTTTTATTTGAATTAAAAAAAATTTCACTTGTGTCTTGTCTTTATTTCTTTACTTTATAGACTTAGTAGTGGAAGCCGTCTAATAGACGGAATCCATTACTAAGTCGGGGGCCTAGTGTTAGCCGGTATAAAAAGGCTAACACTAACCCCCCATTATTACCCCAGTACCCAATGCTACCAGGGGTACTGGGAAGAGCCGGGTGCCAGTGGTCCCGAAGCGTCAAAATTGGCGCTCCTGGACTGGGGCGGCAGCAGGCTGGTAAGATTAAGGCTGGGGAGGGCCTAAACCAATGGCTCTTTCCACCCTGGTGTTACCAGGCTGCTGTTGCTTGGTTTTTAACCTGGCTGGTTATGAAAATAGGGGGGACCCTATGCGTTTTTTTTCATTATTTATACCCCTGGTGGCATTGGGTACTGGGGTAATAATGGGGGGTTAGTGTCAGCCATTTTATACCGGCTAAAACTAGGCCCCGACTTAGTAATGGATTCCGTCTATTAGACGGCTTTCACTACTAAGTCTATAAAGTAAAGAAATAAAGACAATACACAAACACCCCCACACCCCTCATTGACCATTTTATTTAAAAAAAATCCAAACAACCGCTGGTCATCGACGTAGTCCACCGAATCCGACGTAATCCACAGGATACCGATATCTGAAAATCAAAAAGGGAGAAACACACAAAAAACACACAAACAGGAGCACAACACCCATCATTGTGAGCGGTGTTGTGCTCCTTACAGTATTCAGCATCTTTACAGATCGCTGCTTACAGTCTGGCCCCCAATGGGTCAAGGGAGGATGCATTGCATCTCCCTTAACCCCTTGGGGGCCAGACTAATGTTAGACTGCACCCATCCCAGCAAGGAAGGGGTTAAGTGACCCCCCTTCCTTGCTGGGAGGGGTGCAGTGCAGGGGAGGGGGTGGGGAGAGCTGTATACTCACCCCATGTGTCCACTTCGCTGGTCCGCAGCACAATGAAGTCACTGTGCTGCGGACCCGCTAATTATATGTGCGCTGAGCCGATCAGCTGATTAGCTCAGCGCACATATGATTCAAAATGTTTCTTCTAATAATGCAATTGTGATAGCATAATTAGAAGAAACATTTGATGTTTTAATTAAAGTAAAGTATTGATTATTACAGTTTGCTCTTTTTACCGGGTATATGAATTTACGTCTTTAAAAGAGCTTCCTATAATAATTAATATTTAATTAATAAAACACATTTTCGTTGTAATACAATTAATTTCGTTGTCCAATAATTTAATTTAAACGAATCCATACTTGTGCAATTAAATATACTGTAAAAAAATAAATATATATATAAATATACATTTATTTATATATATTTATTTTAACAGTATATTTAATTGCACAATGATGGAATCGTTACAATTAAATTATTGAACAACGAAATGGTCTTTATTACAATGAAAATATGTTCGATTAATTAAATATATCAACCATTAGAGGCATCGGCATTACTGCAGAGGATCGCTTACCCCGTAATGCCGATTTCTCTAAGGGTATAAACCCACACACCGTATATGCAGCGTATTTACTGCTGCGATACGCAGCAAACTCGCAGCAAACTCGCAGCAGATTAGATCTAAATAACTGAACACAGCATCAAATCTGTACCAACAAATCTGCTGCGTATTTGTTGCATATCTGCTGCGTATACGGTGTGTGGGTTTATACCCTAATACTGTTTCCCTGCTTTCCCAGATGCATTCCAGAGGTGTTTGCATCACCTTTTAACCCCTTAACGACATCGGGCGTAAACTTACGCCCTCGCGCCCTGGTACTTGGCGCATCAGGGCGTAAATTTACGCCCGATGTTTCCCCGATCGCTGCGTGTTCACACACAGCGGTCGGGGAAGATGGTCTGCTATAAATCATAGCAGGCCATCTTAGCTTCACGGCACGGGGGGTGGTTAACACCCCCCGTGCTTACGATCGCCGCTATAGGCTGATCAATTCAGATCAGCCAATAGCGGCGATCGGAACCTTTCCGGGTCATCGGCGACCCGATGACCCGGAAAAAAAATGGCGGTCGGTGCTGTCCGAGGACGGCACCGACCGCCATTACTGTAAAAAGTAATGGTGATCGCCGTGCCACCGGCCCGATCGCCGTGATCGGCCGGCCGGTACCGGCCGGCCATTCACGGCGATCGGGCCGGTGGCACGGCGATCAGAGTCCCACAATATAGTAAATACCTGCCCTGGACCCCTCAGCTAGGCAGCCGAGGGGTCCAGAGCAGGTATTTGTACATTACTCACCTGTCCCGGGCTCCTGATCGGCGTCTTCCGGGTTCGCGGCATCCTCGTCTTCGTTCGGGTCTTCGGCTTCTTCCGTGACGTCACGTTCGGCTTCTCTCGGCTATTTTCGGCTCCAGCGTCGGCTCTTTCCGTATTTTGCGCTCTGCTGCCCTCTAGCGGCTGATATGTGTAATACACTTATCAGCAGCTACAGGGATGTTCAGAATTTTTTTTTTTTTTTTTTCAAATTTTTTTTTTTCTATTTTCCGCACCCTATCGCCGCTGAGTGTTGATCAGCATCGCACGAAAGTGCGCTGCTAATCAGCAACTCCTCCTTTTTGGCGTAGGGTGTTTTTTTTCTATATTCTACTGCCACGGTCTGCTTATAAGTGCCGCACATAACTGCGGCATTTATCAGCAACTCCTTTGTTGGCGTAGGTTTTTTTTTTATACTTACTGTAAAAAAACACGTAAAAAACACTACATTACACCACACTACATTGAATAAAGTTTGACACTACACCACTACATACCCCATATACTAATCCCCGTATAAAGATGGCCCCCAGGGTGTTTTCGGCGTCAGAGGGATACGTTATTATTACCTCCGACACCGAAACAGCCAGTGAGGATGAATGGGGGGTCCTTCGTTCCTCCATTCATCCTCATCATCCTCATCCTCCAGTGACGTGTCTGGGGGTAGTGTAGCGTACGCTGCCCCCCAGACACATCTTTTCCGCCAGTACCGTCCCAATAAGAGATGACGGTATGGAGTGAAATTCTACAAACTCTGTGAGCGTACCTTAGGGTACACTTACAGATTTCGGGTACGTGCACACTGCGGAATGGCGAAGGATAACCCTTCGTGCATTCCACATCTGGCACCCGCCGGCGGACTGATGCAGGCATGTGTCTCCACCCGTGTCATAGAATCCATTCTATGCACGGGCGGATTCCATCGTCCATCCAAAGAATGAACACGTTGGACGGAGAGCGGAATCCGCCCGTGCATAGAATGGAGTCTATGACACGTGTGGAGATGCGCGCCTGCATCAGTCCGCCGGTGGGTGCCAGCTGTGGAATGCACGAAGGGTTATCTGTCGCGATTCCGCAGTGTGCACGTACCCTTAGAGTGTATGTAGGAAGGGACACCCGAATCCAGCCCCCAGATGCCCCCTCCCCCCCCATCCTCGGAGTTAGTGGGAAGATCGTCCGGGAACTGATCTTCCCACTGCTGGATAAAGGTCACCATCTGTACGGGGATAACGTTTATACCAGCACCCCCCTCCTCTGGTCTCTCGCTGCCCTGTAGCTTGCGGCACGATCCGAACATATCAGAAGTAGTAATAGCGCCCTAATATTTAGCAGCCATGGAGCGGACCCAGCGCTTCTGGATATGAAGGACCCCGTATCGCACCAGGGCAACATTTTCCAGGTGACGTCCCCCACACTGGAGAAAGGGAGACCCCAGAAGAAGTGCAGAGTGTGGGGTAACAGGGGGATCAGGAAGGACACCATTTTCCAGTGTGACACCTGTCCTGATCCCCCCGGCCTCTGCATACTGGATCGCTCCAAGGCGCACCACACGTCACTGGGGTTCTACATTATCTAAATTCTGTCCCTTATTCCTATTTCAGGGGTCACGTTGATCCAGGGATTATTCTGATCGCCATTATGGAGTCGGGAAGGAATTTTTCCCCTGTGATGAGGCTACTGTCGTCTGCCTTACGAGGTTTTTTTTTTGCCTTCCTCTGGATCAACACAGGTTGAATTTGATGGACACCTGTCATTTTCAACCTTATAAACTAATAATTGGCCTAATACCCCCAAAATAAATTAGAATTGTCCCTTTTCCCCAGCTAAATAGGTATGGCCGCCATTCCCATTAGAGGATGCCATGATGCAATTACAAAGCCTCTGTGCGGCCAGGACAGTAGAAACCCCCCACAAGTGACCCCATTCTGGAAACTACACCCCATAAGGAATCTAAGAAGGGGGGCAGCGGGGATATGGCCCCCTGGTGACGGCCACATTTGGGACGTGAAAATGAAAAAAATTGTATTTTTTATTTTCTCGGCACATGTTCTACGTAAGTGCCCGTCACCAGTGGGGTCCATATGCTCACTGCACCCCTTGTTGGATTCCTTATGGGGTGTAGTTTCCAGAATGGGGTCACTTGTCGGGGGTTTCTACTGTCCTGGCAGCACAGGAGCTTTGTAATTGCGACATGGCCTCCATCCTCCATTCCAGCCTCTAAATGGCGCTCTGTCCCTTTGGTGACTTGCCCTGTGCCCATATGGCACATTATGTCCACATGTGGGGTATTTTCGTACTCAGGGGAAATTACCCTACACGTTTTGTGTTCATTTTCTTTTTTAACCCCTTGTGGAAATGGAAAAAAATCAAGGCTAGACCAACATTTAGTGTAATTTTTGTAAAATTTTTACTCTAAATCATTAATCTTGTCATGTTTTTTCATTTTCACAAGGGGTTAAAAGATAAAAAAAACATTTAATGTGTAGAGCAATTTCCCCTGAGTTTGGAAATACCCCACATGTGGACATAAAGCGCCATGCGGGTGCAGGGTAAGCCTCCGAAGGGAAGAAGCGCCATTTGGTTTTTGAAGGCTGGATTTGGATGGAATGGATTTCGAGGGGCCATGTTGCATTCAAAAGGCCCCTGTGTTGCCAAGACAGTTGAAACCCCCCACAAGTGACCCCATTATGGAAACTGCACCCCTCAAGGAATGTAACAAGGGGTGTAGTGAGCATATGGACCCCACGGGTGACGGACACAAATGTGGAACAATGTGGCGTGAAAATGAAGTATTACATTTTTTACACTATAATGTTGGTTTAGCCTTGAATATATCATTTTCACAAGGGGTTAAAAGAGAAAAAAACACACAATATGTGTAGAGCAATTTCCCCCGAGTCCGTAAATACCCCACATGTGGACATAAAGCGCCATGTGGGCGCAGAGCAAGCCTCCGAAGGGAAGGAGCGCCATTTGGATTTTGGAGGTTGGATTTGGCTAGAATGGATGATGAACGCCATGTCACATTTACAGAGCCCTCCTGCTGCCAAAACACTGGAAACCCCCCACAAGTGACCCCATTCTGGAAACTGCACCCCTCAAGGAATCTAACAAGGGGTGCAGTGAGGATATGGACCCCTTGATGACGGGCACATTTGTGCCATGAAAGTGAAAAAATGAAATTTTTCCCTTTCACGTCACATTGTTCCACATTTGTGCCCGTCACCAGTGGGGTCCATATGCTCACTGCACCCCTTGTTAGATTCCTTGAGGGGTGTAGTTTCCAGAATGGAATCACTTGTGGGGGGTTTCCAGTGTTTTGGCAGCACAAGGGCTCTGTAAATGCGACATGGCCCTTGAAATCCTTTTCAGTGAAATTCAGCTTCCAAAAGCCAATTGGCGCTCCTTCCCTTTGGAGGCTCGTCCTGCGCCCCCTTGGCACTCTATCGCCACATGTGGGGTATTTCTGTACTCGGGAGAAACTGCGCTACACATTTTTTGTCTTTTTTTGCCTCTTATCCCTTTAAGAAAATGAAAAATTGAAGGCTAGAACAACGTTTTAGTGTAAAAAATAAATTTTTCTTTTTTCACGCCATATTGTTCGGAAAATCTGTGAAGCACCTGTGGGGTCCAGATGCTCACCGCACCCCTTGTTACATTCCTTGAGGGGTGTAGTTTTCTAAATGGTGTCCCTTTAGGGGTGTTTTTTAGGTTTTGACACCCCAGAGCCTCTGCCAACCTGAAGTGGTACAGTCAAAAATGACCAAATATAACGGAGGCGTTGAAATTCACTAGGCGCTCCCTTATATCTGAGGCTTGTGGTTGCGTCAAATAGCGCAATAGGGCCACATATGGGGTATTTCTATAAACTGCAGAAACGGGGCAATAATTATTGGGGTGCATTTCTCTGGTAATAGGTTTATAATTATGAAAAATATTGGATTACAATAAAATCTCTGCACAGAAAATTAAAATTTTCAAATTCCTTACACACTTGGCTTTTATTTCTGTGACTCCCCTAAAGGGTTTAAACACTTTCTGGATATGCTTTTGCAGAGTTTGGGGGGTGCAGTTTCTGAAATGGGGTGCTTTGTGGGGCTTTCTAACATACAGGCCCCTCAAATACACTTTAAACCTGAACAGGTCCCTAAAAATATCTGATTTTGAAATTTTACTGAAAATTTGGAAATTTGCTGCTAATGTTTTAAGCTTCCTATCGTCTAAAAAAAATGAAAGATAGTTTAATAAATGCCGCCAACATAAAGTAGACATGTTGCTAATGCTATTTAATATATAATTTATGTGGTATAACCACTTTCTGTATACGCAAAGAAGTTTCAAAGTTGGAAAAATGCATTTTTTCACATTTTTTCACCTTATTTGGGTTTTTTTCATAAAGATTTGTTATGAGTATCGACTCCAATTTACCAGAAATGTAAAGTACAATATGTCACGAGAAAACAATCTCAGAATCAGCCGGATAGGTAAAAGCATCCCGAAGTTATTAATGACTAAAGTGACACTGGTCATATTCATAAAATTTGTCTCTGTCATTAAGGCCATTTCAGGCTCTGTCCTTAAGGGGTTAAAGATGTCTTTGATTCTATTTGTTATTGTTATTTTAACCAGATTCGTTACGAACTTTCTCAAAGTTTTTTGCAAAGTTCGTAACGAATCTGGTTCGTTACGGTTCGGTTCGCTCATCCCTAGTTTACATTTACAATATGTTTTCTTTAAGTTGGCATCATTTGGTAAACGTAATTTTTCTAGAACATTACAGGACTTTGTTTTACAGCAAATTTGCAAACTTTTATAACAAATGACCAGTTTATTTCTGAGGTAGATTTGTGAGGCCTAAATGTTAGAAGCCCTTTTAAAGCCCCATATCTTAAAAGCTGCATCCCTCAAGTAATTCATGACCGGCTATAGGAACTTTATTGGGGGGCAGAGGCTGGCAGCCGTGGAGACCAGACGCAAGTGAAGTGTGCTCCTGCCCTAGCGACTTTTCCAGCGACGTAGTGACCCTTTATACTGAGCTATCGGACTTCTCTTGCTGGATTTATTCCCTAGAGACCCTCAACTTTCTGAAGATGTGTAAAAGATTATCTAAAGTGGCACCTTTTGAGCAGCTCATGGTATCATCTACAGCGGCACCCACACAAGATGGTGGCAGCTGTGCAGCAGCGGGCAGACCTGGCTACTCCTTTGCCTCTGCCGGGTGGAGCTGCTAGGCGGATTTCTCCGGTGCCTACAGAGAGACTGCAACATCTGTCCCACTCGCCCACTTGGTTACAAGACCCCGATGGGTCGCCTGTCCCCGGATACCTAAGGGAGGTGAGAAAGAGTGTAAGGAGACCCTGACTGCATTCAACCAACTGAGCCCAGTGTCGCACCCGGCAGCTCTCCCTGCGACTCCCTCCTTGTGTCATACTCCTACAAGGGCCTGCAGTCACGGCATTCTTCTTTGCATGTGTCTTCCTTGCGACTCTCTGCCTAAAGGAGTCAAGCCTTGCTCTCTCCCCCCTCTCTAAGGACTCTTCTGTCTTTACTACTGCCTCTGTTGTTCCTGTTGCCAACATTACTACCCCACAGAGCATGGACTGGCTTGACACTATCCCATCTGATGATACTCCAATAACGAATGCCTCTTTAAAAAGGATTTTATTAGCCTTTCGGGATTTCATGGTGGAGGGACTCACTAAGGCTGTTTGCAATGTTACCCTATCCGTGGAGGCAGTGGACTACCGTGTCCAGCAAAGAGAAGCTAAAGTATCTGAGATGTCTGCAGTGTGTAATTCTCTTTCTAACTCTTACAATGCTTTGCAAGCTTATACCGAATGACTCAAGCAGGACATGTCGATTTCAGAAGACCGCTTCCGATATAACCAGGGGTATACCGGAAGTGAGGGGTATACCGGAAGATATCCCTGTATCTGATTTGCCTTGGTATATGCAACGATTCCTGAAAACTATGCTCCCGGATTACGCCACTAGAGAACTGGTGATAGACTGGGTACGCAGACTTCCTAGACATAAGAGCATACCGATTGATAGTCACAGGGACAGGGATAGTGCACATCCATTTTATGCATATTAAATCAGCTCTTTTGGTGGTACTGAAGGAGAAAGCAACTATGCCTGCCCAATACAGTCATATCTCTGTTTACCTGAACCTTTCTGCTGCTACCTTAAACTGGCGTAAGTCTCTAGCTCCGATAACCACTGCTCTGAGAACACAACGTCTTTGGTATCCTTGGAAATGTCCTGCGCGACTAGTAATCTTCAAGGACAATTCTTCCTGGGTGATCTGCTCTCTAACAGATGGAATAAATCTGCTCCGTGCTTGGAACATACAGACGTTTCAGACACTACCTCCTTATACTCACTTTAAAATAGCAACATGAACTGCATGATGAACCATATTACTCCATATTTCGGCAACAGCTGAACTTTTGTGCCCACTCTGCTAATTTGATTTAGCACTCCTAGTTGCGTAGCAATGCGCTTTTGATGTTGCTTGTCTATTTGTATGTTATTTTTTGTTTATTGAGTGTATCTTTTACTGCTGCTACTTGTTATCGGGATATTTACCCGTTGTTCGCCCTTAGTACTCATGGTTGTTTTTTCGTGGTAGACTTTATTTTCCAATACTAACCAAGCTCCTGTGTTATGAAGTCATGCCCGCTGTTCCGTCGACTGCTATAACGGTGACAACTTTGTATTGCATCTATCTAAAAGACAGCTCTGTTGTTTATTGTGTGTTCTTTGCATCTTAGTTAATTTTAATGTTCTTAGATTTATATTATGCTCATTGCTGACTTTGACTCCTTTTCCTGCGACTCTTCTAGTGTCGATCCTATTAGACCTCAACACCTTATACTTAGAGTTTACCTGTGATTAATATTTGTATGTGCCTCTGCGACCCTTCTATATGTCCATTATATGAGCACTATATCCCTATTGCAATTATTGTGTATTTCTTGTTTGAAAAATTTTTGAAAAATCCCTTAATAAAAAACTTTTGAAACTGTATAGGAACTTTGTTAACCCCTTAGGTTGTTCACAGGAATCAACCCCTAGACGACCCAGGACGTACAGTTACGCCATGGAAGTCTGTCACCAGACGACCCTGGACGTAACTGTACATCCTGGGTGTTTCTCCTGCTATGCGATCGTGCTGCAGCATGTCATTAACTTAAATGGCGTGGTTGTGGCGTTTCAGTGTAAGTGACGAGGGAGTCCCCTGTCACTTACCGATCGGGACCCCTGCAGTGTGACTTTTGGGGTCCCCATCATTGTATCGGACCGCCAGAGGTCTCTCACCTGCTTCTGCACGGTCCGATCCGCGATCTGCTCACTGAGCCTGCACAGGCAGGCTCAATGAGCAGATCGCCTATGACACTGATCATTGCTATGCCTATGGCATAGCAGTGATCAGTGAAGAAATCAAACTAATGAATGTAAAAGTCCCCCAAAGGGACTTCAAATGTGTAAAAAAAAAAAGTTAAAAACACCAATACACTACTCCAAAGCCCCTCCCCCAATAAAAGTTTAAATCATCCCCCTTACCATTATATAAATAAAACATATAAAAATAAAAAATTAAACATATAATATACCGTAGTGTTCGTAATTGTCCGATCTATCAAAATATAACAAGCGTCATTGCGAGCGGTGAACGGTGTACACGAAAAGAGGGAAAATGCGCAGATTACCGATTTGATGTTTCATTATATATTAAAAATAATTAATAAAAAGTGATTAAAACGTACGATCTTCACAAATATGGTATTAATAAAAACTAGAGATTATGGCAGAAAAAAATGACACCCCATACAGCCCCATAGGTGAAAAAATAAAACCGTTATAAGCGTCACAATAGGCCCATTTTATTAATAATTGCCAAAAAAAGGATTTCATAAAGGATTTGGGCAGACCTATAGAAATGGTATCATGTTGCTTTTAACATATTGTGCATTACTTAGCCACAGAAACCCCCCAAATGTTACCATATTGCATTCTTTTTTACGATTTCACCTATTTATATCTTCATAAGTAATAATTTTGGGGTTCCATCATACATTTTATGTTAAAATGAAAGACGACATTACACAGTACACCTATTCCTGTAAAAAAAAAAGCACTTACATGGCCCTGTAGATAGAAAACTGAAAGTGCCAGAGCTCTGTGAAGGGCAGGAGGGAAAAAGGAAAACACTTAGATCAAAATTTGAGCGGTCCACTGGGTCATTTTGGGCCTGGTCCTGAAAGGGTTAAAGCAAAGTAGAGGTGAAATTTAAAAATGTTACTTTTTTTTGCAAATCTTCAATTTTAACCCATTTTTATTGTAAAAACAACAGGTATTTGCAGAAAAATTTAACAGAATTTATATCACCCCGAATCCACAATTTATACAAATATCTCCTTTGTGACCCTAGTGTGCTGCAGTTATTCCGTGCTCATGGAATCGCCATGATGTACCATTATACCATGGTGCATATTATCTGCTTCTTGATATCCACATTTTAAGGCATTTATTATTTTGATTTCTAATCACCTTATTCAAATACCTTGGGGTATAATAAAATCTATATGTCAGATTGAATTTAATTAGCTGATGATAATAAAATTCACTGCAACCTTGTTGATATTAAACCTTATCACTTCTCATTGTCCAGAGGTGGTGATTCCTACTTTCAGCCTTGTAATCAGTATAGTACCGTATATATATATATGTATATATATATATATATATATATATATATATATATATTATTATTATTATTTTTTTTTTTCCCTTACAATAGTTTTAAAATATTTTACACTTGAAATGTTAAAACATACAAATAATCTTTATTTCTAAAAGTGTTTATTACATGCCTAAGCTGGATGTATGCACATTTTCCCTTATCCCTTAAGTCTCTGGAAGAGATTTATAATGGCATGTAGCTGATGCTAGTGGCAAAAATTCAGAATTATTTTTTCATAAGCTCCTGTTTTTCACAAAGATTTTTTACTTTTTGCCATTTGCGCTGCTCACACCGGGGAGGCAGAGATGGGGAAGTGTGCACAGAGGGGATGTGGCCTCCATACGCACCATATTTATCACAATCATTGGAGAGTGGTTTGAAACTGTTCTCCAATTGCATTTGAACATTGCTATAGAACCTATCATTCTACCTATCATCGAAGTTCTCGCCCTATTTAATCTTAATTCGTTACACAATGCACATCTACCAGTGAAAATCATCTTTACTAACTATAAATGAAAGATTCCTTCAAAATTGTAACAAACAGTCCCATATCCCATATGTGAAAACATGGACTAACGGTACTTTTACACGGTGCGATAATTCGCCCGATCGCACGATTAACGATTTTGAATGAACAATGTTTTTTTTATAACGATCAGCATTTAGACGGAACGATACATCGTACGGAAAATTCGCTATGCGATCGTTTTGCGATCGTTTAAGCCTATCTCACACATAGGTGAAATCGCTGAAAGAATGTTTACACAGAACGATCTGCGAATTTTTTGCGAATGATCAACGATGATTTGAGAACATGTTGAAAGATCAAAATGAACGATTTTTTGCTCATTGTTTGATCGTTTGCTGCGTTTACATGTACGATTATCGTTCGAATTTGACCGTTATCGCGCATAAACGAACGACAATCGTCCCGTGTAAAAGGACCATTAGAGACATGCCAAAATGTTTTGATCAGCTGGAGTCTGAGTGTTAAGACCATGCCCATCAGGAGAACAAGCTGGGATAAGTCTGCACGCAGCACAGTCTCTCCCAGCTGTGTGTTTTTTAACTGAACAGGCTCATAATCTAGGTCTATAGAGCAGACCAGGTCAGAAGATAACACAGAACCATAAGTCAATACTAGAGATGAGCGAAGCGAATCTGGCGAATTAAGATTTGATGTGAATCACGCTGTCATTTTGCTTCATTATGTGAATCACATTTCTGCCAATTCTCTAAGGAAATTCTTAAAAAGCAAAATTGCAACTGCACATACTGTCTGGAGCATCACTGGGTGGAAGAATGGGATTAACCATAATCCCTAGCACCGTCTAATCAGCTGCAGGCCCCTCAGTCATGTCAGCATCTCCTCCCTCATCTTATATATATTCATTAACGGAGGTGGCCAGTCTGCTGTGTGGGGAGGAGAGAGCAGGATCAGAGCAGGCATTGCAGAGCAGGGAGACACTAACAGAGTGATATAGGGACAGAAAGAAGAGGAATGGCAGAAACTGGATAATTGACTGGCTGATTGACTTTTTTTTATTGAGATTTTCCAATTTTTGACATTTTTACAACAACATGCTTTAAAAAATTCCCCCCTCTGTAATAGCTCAAGTACTGTAGCTACTACAGTTTTAATGAAATTTGTTAAGATTTGATTTGCGAATCTTAGCGAGTTTGACCGAAAAATCATGAAGCTTGTTAAAGAATTTCCGACTGCTTTGCTCATCTCTAATCAATACAGTAATCTCCCGACTCTCTTCCCCTGATCAGACATAGTTTGAACAATCTGACCCCTAAGGATCAAAAGTGTCAAAAGTTTTTTTTTTTTTTTTTAATAACAGTGCCCATTTAAGCCTAATAGACTTAAATAGTATTATACTAATTAGACTACAGTAGAAATAATTATTTCACATTACTTTTACTTTAGTTTAAGGCTATGTTTACACACAGCAAAATGAAAGCAAAATACAGATTTAAAATAAGGAAGAAATATGGCAGTTTTTGAACTGCAGTTTCCATTGTTTGGACCACTTATCTAGTAAAGCTAAATTATTTTCCATACTGACACATCCAGGAATATCAATCCTATTGCACACTTTTGTGTCATCAGCAAATAGACAAACCTTACCTACCAAACCTTCTCTCTTACAAACATATTAAAAAAGAACAGGATGCAGAACAAACCCTATGGCACACTCCTTTTAACAACAACCCTCTGATCTATCCTCCCACAAACCACAAATCCTCTGAACTGTACAAGAATTAAGTCAAATTCTCATTAACTTCTCTTTATGGGGAACTGTATCAAAGGCTTTGCTTAAGTCCAGATAGGCGATATCCATGGCACCACCTTCATCCAACACTTTTGTGACATAAGTAAGGTAAGCAAGTTAGGGTCAAACCAGGAGAGGCAGATACTAGTACACAGTCGCTAGGCAATAAACAGAGTCAATGAGGGAAACAAGAGTCAAAAAAACAGAGGACTAAAATACGGACTAAAATACAGACTAAAAGCCAGAAGGCAAACACGTAGTTAGGGACACAAACCTAAGTCAGGAAACCAATAAGTCAGGAAAGCTATTACAGGATAGGAAGTGAGTATAAACACACAAGGTGTAAACTATTGCAGGCATCAGTGTAAGAACTGTGCCTTGGCACTCCTCAGTTTGGGTTCTGCGGCTGAAAAGGCACTGAGTTTAATGTTTCTGTGCAGTTTCCAAAACACTGTCTGAACACAGGTGTATATTAGGTTTGTTCAGCCCCACCCGTCTTGCTTGCTTGCTTGCTGTATTCACATACAGAATTCTGATGTTTTTTATGCAGCCGAGAGGTACTAGTATCAGCCATAGGTGTTAAGTGCAGCACTCTTTTTCTTCCCTGAACCGTATTTTGTTTCTCACTTTTCTCCGTGTTCTGCACTCCTCCTGGTGAGACTCACATGACCGCAATTAGCAGGAGACACCTGAGTGCTCATGGTATTTATCCCTCCTGTCTGTCCCATTCTATATTTGATAGCTATGGTGAGTGCAATACCCTATCCAGACTTGTGCTGTTTGGGGGCAGCTTCCTCCGTCGGTGGTGCTGGCTGGATTTTGGTGTGGCATTTTTGGGTCTGGTCCTGTGGCATGGGGGTTGCAGGGCCGTTCGATGGCCTCCCTTCCCTGACTGTGCACGCCTGCGGGGGTGGTGGTCGCTGACTGGCACAGTGTGGACTTAGTGTAGGGACCCATGTGTATTAGATACCTGCACGCGGTACATGGGGCAGTGTGGCTTGATCAATTCACATACAGAATTCTGATGTTTTTTATGCAGCCGAGAGGTACTAGTATCAGTCATAGGTGTGAGGTGCAGCACTCTTTTTCTTCCCTGAACCGTAGGGACAGTGGAAGGGTTCAGCTTAGGGCTCATTGTTCTTATCTTGTCTGCCTATCTTGCCAGTGTCCCAGTGCTAACAATCACGCACAGTGAATGACTAAGAAAAAAATACAAATTTGGTCAGCTCTCCTAGAACACAATTTACACTAGGCAGGAGCATGTTGCTATGGCTGAAATTGCAAACAAACAAAAACACAGAAAAAAGCAACAGTTCACCGCAATGGCAAGATACAGACCACCATAGACATGAAAATAGTTAAAAGCAGCCCCCTCCCCCCCCACTGCCAAAAAAACTTCCACCAAAATAATGAGGCTCTTGGTTACCATCTGCAAATGGTGTAAACTACCCCACCATGTTATGGTGGCCTCATACAGGGGCAGTCCTACACTGTACTATGGCCTCTCCATGGCATGAAATACGCCTATGCTCTGGGCATGCAAGATCCATCTTATACTGGCAAAAGTAATTACAACACCTGGGTGGGATAGGTGGAGTGTACAACCAAGTTGAGGCAGCCACTCCCCCCATCTGGAACACAGAAAAAAAGACCAATTTGGTAAGCTCTCCTAGAACAGGAGCACGTTGCTATGGCTGAAATTGTAAACACACAAAACCACAGAAAAAGGCAACAGCTCAACGCAATGGCAAGATACAGACCCACCATGGACATGAAAAAAGCAACCCCCCCACCTGCCAAGAAAAAAAAAAAAAAAAAAAGGAAGCCAGGTCCCGCTCTCAGAGGTCATTGGGGCAAACAGACATGAAGACAGGAGGATAGGACTGTCAATCAATGGCAAGGTGTAGTTAACTTTAAAGTTGCTGGTAAAATTCACTCCAGAAAATGCAGGGCGTTAACCAGAATGGAATTATTAGGCGAGAACAGAATCCACCCATGTTCAAACCAATAAAATGCAAACATGAGAACAATTAGCAAGTATGTTAAGTTTGTCATAAATGCCATAGCTGGCGGCAAGAGCTTGAAACCAAGGGTTTTTTAGGTACAGTCATGATAACTACCCTTTTTTGCGCATGGATATAACAGGGGTGTAATCATCAGAAACAACTGCTGCTAGGAGTTGGTTATATAGATTTGGGGGGGGGGGGGCAATCACAGATCCGAGTCATTTAAGAATCCTGTCATGGATAACATCTGGACCCTTCACCTTATTCAACTTTAAAACAGGCAAGTTGCACTAGGGCTGAACCCTTAAAACTGAAGGCAATGTTATGTCCAGCAATGTTTTTATTTATTTAATTATTTATTTGTTTTCAGATCAACTGGTACCAGAAAGTTAGAGTGTTACCAATCCTCTGATCAGTATGGTGTGTCCTTACACAGCCTGATACTGTCAGCCATTGCAGGGCAGTGTCATTGTGTAGGAACAAGGTAATGGTAACAGCTTTTCCTGAAGAACAGACAAAGCATTACAATAATTTTCAGTAACTCATGACATGTCCTCAGACATGGAGCAAACTAGTCTGATGTTCAGTCATCCGAGAAGTGGAGTGTCGGAGAAATTGTGGAACATTACTGCAAATGACAGCAATGCTTTATTAGTTCACATGGTAACATTTTATAGAGAATACAAATTTTTATTCTATAATTGTTATGTGTTCTGTCTGTGACAGGATTTAGTCAGTGCCAGGAAATCACAACAACACAAGCTAAAGAAATAAAGTGGCTGCCTGTTTCACCACACCGGCCCAGGAGTGGCAGTAAATTCAAACAAAGAGAGGAGACAGCATGTCCAGAATGGAATTTAACAGTTTAAAATAACTCTGTACCCACAATCTGCCCACCTCAAAACGCGTGTACCTTCAAATAGCTGCTTTTAATCCAAGAACTGTCCTGGGGTCCATTCGGCAGGTGATGCGGTTAATGTCCTAAAAAACAACTTTTAAACTTGCAACCCTGTGCCAAAATGTTGTGGCCTAGAGTGTCTGTGCATTCCCCGCCCTCTTCATCATTAGGAATGCTCCATGCAGGTATTTTCCTATTCATCAGCTGTTTAAGTACGGCACATGGGATGGATCGTTAAAGGGGTTGTCCGGCGATAAAAAATTATTCACAGAATAACACACATTACAAAGTTATACAACTTTGTAATGTATGTTATGTCTGTGAATGGCCCCCTTCCCCGTGTTTCCCCCCACCCACGCTAGACCCGGAAGTGTGGTGCATTATACTCACCGCATGTCGTGTCGTCCACGGTCTCCGATCGTCAGCAGTGACGTCTTCTTCGTGAGTCCGGCGGATCTTCCCGAGTGCTGGCCGCCCTCTGCAGCGTCATCCGAAGCTCAGCCGCGATTGGCTGAGCATAACTGTGCTCAGCCAATCGCGGCTGAGCGGCTGATGACGCGGCCACGTCATCAGCTGCTCAGCCGCGATTGGCTGAGCACAGTTATGCTCAGCCAATCGCGGCTGAGCTTCGGATGACGCTGCAGAGGGCGGCCAGCACTCGGGAAGATCCGCTGGCCTCCCGAAGAAGACGTCACTGCTGAGGATCGGAGACCGTGGTCGGCACGTGACAGGTAATGTATAGCGCACCACACTTCCGGGTACACGGGTGGGGGTGGTGGGACACGGGGAAGGGGGCCATTCCCAGACATAACATACATTACAAAGTTGTATAACTTTGTAATGTGTGTTATTCTGTGAATAATTTTTTTCGCCGGATAACCCCTTTAAGGCACCTGTGCTGTTTTCACTGCAGAGGAGTAGGAAAAATCCTGCCAATGGCATTCCTAATGATGAAGAGGGTGAGGAGGAGGGACGGAGGGATGGTGCAAAGTTAGGGCACAGATACTCTACGCCCCGGCATTTTGGCACAGGGCTGCAAGTTTAAAAGTTGTTTTTTAGGACAATAACTGCATCACCTGCCAAACGGACCCCAGGACAGATTTTGGATTAAAAGCAGTTATCCGAAGGTACAAGTGGTTTGGGGGGACAGACTGTGGGTCGCTTTAATGACACACCAGTGCATGACACGTTTCGGCTATGTGAAATTTTTATCAAGCAGTGATACAAATCATTACACACAGGTACTCCCTCTCTCTCTCTGTATAGATAAATATATATATATATATATATATATACACTAAAAAAAAATTAAAAAATAAAGGGAACATTTAAACAACACAATATAACTCCAAGTAAAACAAACTTCTATGAAATCAAACTGTCCACTTAGGAAGCAGCATGGACTGACAATCAATTTCACATGCAATTAGCAAGATACAATAAAGGAGTGATTCTGCAGGTGAGGACTAGAGGCTTTATGGTTGATGTTTTGGTCACTTTTGAATGTTGGTGGTGCTTTCACACTAGGGGTAGCATGAGACGGACTCTACAACCCACACAGGTGGCTCAGGTAGTGCAGCTTAACCAAGATGGCACATCAATGCAAGCTGTGGCAAGAAGGTTTATTGACTCTGACAGCGTAGTGTCTAGAGGCTAGAAGCGCTATCAGGAGACAGGCCAGTATACCAGGAGACATAAAGGAGGCCGTCGGAGGGCAACAACCAAGCAGCAGGACCGCTACATCCACATTTTTGCAAGAAGGAACAGAAGTAGCACTGCCACAGCCCTCCAAAATGACCACCAGCAGACCACAAATGTGCACGTGTTAGCACAAATGGTTAGAAACTGACTCCATGAGGTATGAGGGCTCGATGTCCACAGATGGGGGTTGTGCTCACAGCCCAACACAGTCAGTGCTGTATTCTCTTTTATAGTCTATAGGGTCTATAAAAGTCTACAAAGTGCCTGTATATAGTCAGTATCCAGCTGGTGACTGTTTTTTATATTCCAAAGTGACCAAGGAATTGAAAATTTTCTGCAGAGCAATGTAATTTTGTTGCCATTTTGTAAGTGTGCTTGTGGGGTTTATGGGTCAGGATTAGAGTACTAGAACTGCTTTTTAGTCCCAGTCCAGCCCTAAAGTGTTGTTTCAAATCTATGCTACTACCCTTAACCTAATTCTTATAAACTGATGACAGCATTTTATAGCAATTTTCAGCTGGGTAGTAAGCTTTCATCTTCAAAATGCCATATCATCCGTTAGGTATGTAATCACTAATGGTGTGCAGCCAAAGCATTCTTGGAATTATTCTGCAGCTGGATCAATACTATCACACAGCTAAATTGAGATTTTTTTTGCCAAAATGAAACACACTAGGATACTTCAATAGAGCCAATTTCTAGTAAATAGCAAAAGTCCAAGAAAATGTCTGTTGTTTTAAAAATAAGACAAACATGAGTGTCTGTGTGTGTGTGTGTGTGCGTGTGTGTGTGTGTGTGTGTGTGTGTGTGTGTAATTCTGGAAGACTCAGCTGAATACCCTGGCCTACATTTATCAAGTTATTTTGACCCTTCACTACATTTTACTCTAAAATACTATCCGATCTATTGTGTAATATTTTTATTGCCCGTCTATGAAATGCAATTTTTAAAAAAAGAAAAAAAATGGCTATTGTCTGGTTTTCTTTTGCTGAACATGGTAAAATGGAGTTGGCAATTTGTAATAAATTATCATTTTATTTAGTTGTTTGACAGTAGGAGAAGACAGAAGGACCACATGACTGCACATTTAGCACGGATTTTGTTGGAACAATTTTTGGGGACCATGTGAATTTTCAGCGTCCCCCATGGTACTATTATAGAGGAAATCCCCCAGAAATGGTCTTTAGCATTATGCCATGAACAATAAATGAACATTTTTGAAGATAATTTTGACTCAAAACATAAATTTTTACAAGGTGCCCACAGGTATAAATAACTGCAAATTTCTTACCCAGTTTCTTCTGAATATACAATGCCCCATATGTGACCACAATCTGCTTTTTAGGCACACAGCAGGGCCAAGAAGGGAGGATCGCTATTTTTAGTGCAGATTTTACTAAACCGGTTTTAGGGTATCATTTATATTTACAGTACACCCGATTTGCTAGTACAGTAAAAACCCCAAGAAGTGACCCAATTTATGAACTTAACCCCTATAGAAGTCATCTAAGAGTAGAAAGTCCCCACATGTGTTTAAGAAAGGTTTTTGCACCCCCACCCACAGGTAATTTCCAGAGTGTAATAGGCATCAGATAGTGCTACGTAAAAACTAGTGATGAGCGAATACTAAAATGCTCGGGTGCTTGGTTCTCAAGACGAATATTTCCCAATGCTCGGGTGCTCGTTTAGAGTAACAAACCCCATTGAAGTCAATGGAAAACTCAAGCATTTTTGCAGAGACCCAAGCTCGGTTCAGGGAAGGTTGCGTGAAAACCTGTCAACCTCTGAAAATGCTTGAAACCCCCCGGAAATGGAAAGAAAACAGCAAGGGCAGCATGCATGGATGCCTCTGAGGCTGCCTAATCGCACCATTATGCCAAATTCTGGGTAACAGCCCAGTGGTCAACCTCAAGACAATAGTGCTGACCCAGACCAAGATGGGCAAGGCACATGCGACCAAGGTCAAAGGCCTGAAGGTCACTTTGAAGGTCAAAGGCCTTGGAGAGTGTTCCCCTGCCAGTGCCTGACAAGCTGACTGCTCCCCTCCTCACCCTCTTAATAACTGACTTGCCTTTTTAAGTTACTAGACTAACCAGGGTTGGGACATGACACCCCCTTACTACTTTAGCAGTTGGGGTAATTTCCCCAGTATCATCGCATCTCACCACTTCTCACCACCGCTTCTGTTCTGACAACCAAATTTATTTATTTTTTTTAATTTGAATTATAATTTGATTTTGAGTTTGAATTAAAATTTGAGTTTGAATTCAAATTAGTTTCAATTTTGAGCTTGAAGTTTGATTTTTTTTAATTTATTCAAGTTTGTATCCATCAATAACATGGTATGAAATGGATAATACAATGATCCAATAAAAATAGCCGGATTATGGCTAGATTTAGCCTCACACCCTCATGCAGTTATGCATGAGAGGCAAATCATTGAAGGTAGGGACGAAGAAATAATACAGTCCCCGGAATTTAAACGAATACACTTTTAATCCTTTAACCCCTTAAGGTCAAAGCCAATTTTCGTTTTTGTACTTTTGTTTTTTCCCCTTTATGTTTAAAAGGCCATAGCACTTGCATTTTTTTTACTGAGAGACCCATATGAGCACTTATTTTTTGCGAAACCAATTGTACTTTGCAATGACAGGCATTATTTTTCCATAAAATATGCTGCGAAACCGGAAAAAAATCATTTGCGCAGTCAAATTGAAAAAAAAAAAACGGAATTTGGATTTCGGGGAGTTTTGCATTTACGCCGTTTGCCCTGGGGTAAAACTGACTTGTTATGCATGTTCCTCAAGTCATTACAATTACAATGATATATAACATGTATAAATTTTCTTTTATCTGATGGCTTTTAAAAAATTCGAACCATTGTTAACAAATATATGTTCCTTAAAATCGTTCTATTCCCAGGTTATAGCGCTTTTATCCTTTGGTCTATGGGGCTGTGTGAGGTGTAATTTTTTGCATCATGATCTTTACTTTCAATTGGTACCTTGATTGCACATATAGAACTTTTTTTTATCACTTTTTATAAAATTTTTGATGCAACCAAAAATGCGCAATTTTGCACTTTGGAATTTTTTTGCGCTTACGCCATTTACCGTGCGAGATCAGGAATGTGATAATTTTATAGTTCGGGCGATTACGTGTTCGGCGATACTAAATATGTTTATTTATTTGTTTATTTATTTATATTTATAAAATGGGAAAAGGGGGGTGATTTGGACTTTTATTATGGGAGGGAATTTTTTATTAATAAAAACACTTTTTTACTTTCTTTTTTTTTACTGCAACTAGAAGTCCCCTGGGGGACTTGTATATACACAGCATTGGTCTCTCATAGAGATCAATGCTGTGTATATACACAGCAAAGATCCATCAGATCTTTGATCCATTGCACTGGCCTGCTGCAGGCCAGTGCAATGTATTGCAGAGCCAGGATCAGCGTCATTGCGATGCTGAGGCTCAGGCCGGCCAGAAGAACGGATCTCCCCCCTGCGATCGGAGGGACGTGAGGTCTGAAGCACTTCAATGCAGCTGTCAGGTTTGACAGCTGCATTGAAGTGCTTAATTAGCCGGCGTAGCAACGGGACCCGCGCCGGCTAATAGAGGCACTCCCCGGCTGCAGATTACAGCCGGGAGCAGCGCCGTTCAGAGCGTGGTCCCGGAGGGACCCCTCTCTGACCACACCCCCCACGGCACCATGACGTACCAGGTACGTCATGGGTCGCTAAGGGGTTAAAGAGTATCTAAGAGAAGGAAAAATTTTAATTAATTTTGATGGAAAAATCATCCACTACAACCGCCTCTACCAAACTGATTGAACCTGCCTGCTAAACAGTGACTTTTTCCATTATTTTCACTGTCTGTTCCTTTTAGCTGTGGCGTGTATCTACAAAATGAAAGGAAGGCAGAGGACACCAACAGCAAGTTTGTATCCACAAATTATATGGTTCGAATTAGACAACACAAGAATCCTGATAATAAATTATGCCTGGGACAGCATGGTGGTGAGAACTCAGTGAACAAGGTAGATGAGGCAGGCGTGGAACCTCCCAAAAATTATACCTGACAGCATGGCAGTGAGAACTCAGTGAACAAGATAGATGACACAGGCATTCAACCTCCCAAAAATTAGGCCTGACACAGCATTGCGGTGAGAACTCAGTAAACTAGATGTAGAGAAAAAAGCAATAAAAAGTCAGAAAAATGGGGAGTGATCTCTTTTCCTTAATACTGACCCTAAAGCATATAATATTGAATGTAATTCTACTCACTTCTCAGAGGGGAGATGGACCTACAGGTTAACATGATCCCTGACGCAACAATTGTGTTAAGTCAATTAGAGTGTCGCATTAAATGCGTCATTGTGATCAAGTTAACACAGGCTACATCTATACTCCCCCCCGACCCCCAACCCCCCCCCCCCCCCGTTGCCCCGGAACACTGATATCACTCCTTGGTTTGGCTTCTCTGGAGAACAGTTTCCATACTCAGACCAGGGCTCTCTGCTGTGAGCGCTGATATCACTCCTAGGTTTGACTTCTCTGGAGAACAGTTTCAATGCTCTAATACTCAGACCAGGGCTCTCTGCTGTGAAGTTGGAACACACCCAATGCTCAGTGGAAGCCAACTCCAGTGTCAATCTTACTGAAGCCGTCTGTACCACACTTGGAATAATTACTGTGAGTTATATATAATACTGAAAAAAGCTTTATTCTGTCCAACGCGTGTCGGAACCTCAAATTCCTTCGTCAGGGACAATAATACATCTACAACCACCATATACTTATACCAATATGCATGACTCAATCCCCTCCCACCTATGACAACTTTTTTTTTTTTAATTACATTTATTGCACTATACCCTCTCTAACATTTCATTCAAACCGTTGGGCACTAAAGTATTTAATTTAAAAATCCAAAAACTTTCTCTCTTACAAAGCTTAGTGAACCTATGCAACTGAAAATGAATTTGTTCTAGATAGACTTTAAGCAAACTATCATCAGCATTATGAAATTGCGCAAAATGTCGGGACACTCTATGTTTAGCAAATTTGTGTCTTATATTAAATCTGTGCGTATTAAATCTTTTTCGCAGAGTTTGACTTGTCCTACCCACATACTGGAGGCCACATGGGCACTCCAGGACATATATATAACATAATCTGAACCGCAATCTAGATCGTCTGAGATATCTATTTTCACTTTGGACACTTTCTAGGTATGGGCAAGTTTTGCACATTCTTTTATTGCATTTAAAAATACCATTGTTACCTTTTTGTATCGTATTTTCTGCCTGTTTTTTTAGTTTAATTTTGGATATGAGGGGGCTATTCATTGTGCTACCGTTTGGGCTCTTCTATATATCATATTCGGACCTTTCCCTACACACTCACTTAAGAAGGGATCTCTTTGTTGAATACACCAATTTTTCTCCAGGATATTTTTTTATTTTTGCATGATTTAATTGAGTATCTAGTAATGCAATTAATATAATTTTTCTTCTTTTCTTGTACTTTCTCTTTCATCTCTTTCTTTTCTTTATTTTTTCTTCCTAGATGTTCCTTTCTATCCAGATCTCTTGCTTTTCTTTTTGCTCCTTCTATAATTCTCTGAGGAAATTTTTTCAGCAAAAACTGTTTTTTCTAATATATTTGTTTGTTCTTCAAACACTTTTTTCCGTGCAATTTCTTCTCATCCGTATCATTTGGCCAAATAGGATATTTTCTTTCCAACTTTTTTGTGTTTACTCTTAAAATGCAGATATCCGTTGGCATCGATAGGTTTAAAATAAGTTTTTGTATTGATACTTCCATCTTTTATATAAATACATAAATCTAAAAAGGCAATTTCTTGTTCACTAAAATTCTCATAAAATTTAAGACCCCATTGGTTATTATTAATAAAAGACATAAAATCTTTCAAGTCCTCTTCTGACCCCCTCCAAATTAGTAGCAAATCATCAATATATCTACCATAAAAAAACAATGATTTTTTAAAAAAAAAACTTTCATAAATAAATTCCCTTTCAAACATGGCCATAAACAGATTAGCGAAAACGGGTGCACATTTAACATCCATTGCGGTGCCAAGGTGCTGGATAAAAAACTCTTGCTCAAAAATAAAATAATTATGTTTTAAAATAAAGTCCATCCCATTTACAATAAATAGTTTTTGATTGTCAGGCATTAAAAAATCTTCCAGTAGTACTTCTTGGATAGCTTGTAGTTCTTTATCGTGAGGGATATTAGAATATAGCGATGCTACATCTAGTGTAACTAAAAAATATCCCGGTTCCCATATGTCATCCAAAAGGGTTAAAAGATGGCCTAAATCCCTTTTATATGAAGGGAGTAAAATCACATATTTTTGTAACTAGCGATCGATATATTCGCCTAAATGGCTAGAAATGGAGTTCACACCAGCTGTAATGGGCCTTCCTGGAGGTCTCTGTAGGTCCTTCTGCAGTTTAGGAAGGAAATAAAAATAAGGAGTAGAGGGGTTGCTTGGAATTAAATACTCCTGTTCATCTTTTGATAATACACCCCCAGTCACACCTTCCTGTACCAAAGCCTTCGATTTCTCTTGGAATAGTGGACCTGGGTCATCCTCTAATTTATGATAATAAGTGTCATCCCTAATAATTCTATAGGATTCCTCTAAATCATAGTCTTTATCCATTATAACTATCCCTCCTCTCTTATCCGCTTTTTTAATAACTATATCTTCATTCTTCTTTAGTGATTTCATTGCGATTTTCTCTTGTTTTCTCAAATTATTTTTACTAGGAACCTTGTTAATATTAGCCTTTTTATATTCCTCCTCCAATTCTCTGAGATCCGCCAAGACCATTTCATAAAATGAATCTATAAAATTACCCTTACTGTGAATGGGATAAAAATTAGATTTTTTTCTTTAAACCAGATGGAATTGGGGTATTCAATAAAATTTCTGCTGTAAGTTCCGGTTCTATTCTTTCCAACACGCCTTCTGATGGTATTTGTGAGAAAATAGGGACTTTCTCTTTCTTCTATTTTATGGCAAAAAACCTTTTTAGTGTTCATTTTCGTACAAATTCATTGAGATCTAGAAATAATCCAAATAAATCCATATCTGCGGAAGGACAAAAGGACAACCCTTTCTTCAACACCTCTAATTCATCCTATGTGCTGATATATTAAAAATACCTCCATTTCTGAGACTTAATGTTCCAGGGAATTCTTCTTGTTTTTCTCTTCTTCTATTCTTTGTCTTTTGTATTCGTTTTCCTCCTCGCTTTCTTCTTCTTGTATTTCTATTTGTATTCTCTTCCTCGTTCTAATCCTCCCTATTGGCATGAAGTACTGCGTGAGTTTTTTGGGGCTCCTCAAAAAAAACATTGTTTCTTCCATTTTTGTATAGATTCTCTCTGCCTAACAGGTGAGTTTAAACATGGTCTGGATGTACCAATACTCTGCTCTTCATAGGTGGGAGGGGATTGAGTCATGCGTATTGGTATTCTGTTTTATAATTTATTAAACACGGTAGATAAGGCAGCAGTTAAACCTCCCAAAAATTATGCCTGCCACAGCATGGCGGTGAGAACTCAGTGAACAAGGTAGATGAGGCAGGCATGGAACCTCCCAAAAATTATGCATGACACAGCATTGCAATGAGAAGTCAGTGAACAAGGTAGATAAGGCAGGCATTCAACCTCCCAAAAATTAGGCCTGACAAGGCATGGCGGTGAGAAATCAGTCAACAAGGTAGAGGAGGCCAGGGGCGTAGCGAGGGGGGGCGGGGGGAAGCTGCCCTGGGTGCAAGCTGGGGGGTGGCGCCAGTCTCCCTAGACACAGAACGCCTCTCAGCAGCTTTTTTCCAACAGAGGCCGGCTGGCTCCCACCTGTCAGGATCTGACTCCAGTGGGCCACGAGTTACAGAGGGAGGAGGAGAGAAGAGCAACGGGAGCAGCAGCACAGTGACAGTCTTTCCTCCCCCAACCCGGCCTGGATACAGAGGAAGAGAGCAGCATTTAAATCCTGCTGTCTCCTATTTCATTAGGGCTGAGCTGGTGGTGTCAAGCCAGGGTCTGGATGGATGTGGATGTGCGTGTGTAGAGAGATCTAATGGGGGAGTTCACTGGGGGAGTTAGACAGAGCAGTGCAAAGTCTGGATGGATGGATGTGTGGGACAGGGGAGTGCAGGGTCTGGATGGATGGATGTGTGGGACAGGGGAGTGCAGGGTCTGGATGGATATGTGTGTGTAGGGGGGGGGGGGCAGCTTCTTTCTCTGGATTCCTTAGTTTCTCCTGATCAGTAACTTACATTTATGTATTGCTGAAGGTTTAAGGGTTAAACCTATCTGTTTGCTGCAATAAAAAGGTCTTTGATAAGAAGAGAACTTGAAGGGGCCAGAAAAGTGATTATTATTCACAGTACTGGCCCATATTACTACAGCATGGCCCATTGTCCAAAGATCTAGTCAGCTGATTGGAGACATGTCAAATGTTTTGATCGGTCTGGGTCTGAGTGTTCACACAGGTACCAATGAGAAGAACGGGCGTGGAGAGGACAGAGCTGCAGCGCTCCCTGCTCTGTGTCACGTGATGAGGGCCCCTGACATATTGTCTATGTAAAACTATGGAGCCCGACTGATTTTCCCTGACACGGAGTGGGAAGCGGACTGTGCTGAGTACGGTGTTCTCCCATCTTGTTCTCCCGATTGGTACAGGTGTAAACAATCAGACCCGGACCAATCCAAACTTTTGACATGTGTTATATTAAAAGGTTTTTTTTATGGTTACAGTGACACTTGAACCATTAATGCATTAAGTCTAAGTGCCGCCTTGGATATGTGTGGTGATCCATGTGGTGATCTGTGTGGTTATATATGGTGATATATGTGGTAATAATATGTTAATATTATATTTTTGTTCTATCCCCCAGGGTTCTTGGGTCACCTCCACACACTGAGCCTTAACAGAACATCTCGGGGCAATTTATCAAGACTGGCATACCTGTACAACGGTCCCTATGCAGACTGTTGATTTAATATGAGGTGCATGCCTCTTAGTAAATCTGTGGGACTTACACCTTTTCCCTGGTTTATGCCAGGGCCATAAATGATAAATGCCCCTTATGTATTCTGATCTTCCATAATGCATTAACTTTACAATGCTCCTAGGACCCTCCAACTTCAACAGCTGCAAACACTACAACTCCCAGCATTTACTGACAGCCTGAACCTCTCAGGATATGCTGAGAGTTGTAGTATATATGAACAGACAACTCAAGTGGTTTTACTCTCTGTAACTAAAACTCCCAGCATGCCCTGAGAGCTCCATAAGTGTAGGGCACTCTGAGAGTTGTAGCTGTTTTTTTTAAGGCCGTTGTGGTCACAGATACAGATCAGTGAAGGATGGGACAGGGTCAGCATGTCACTTCTGGCGGGTTGGTTGAGTGTCCCAATCATCAGTTCCACACTGGGACCCACCCAGACTGCAGTACAGCACAGAAACGGGGGCCCACCAGAGACTCCTCCAATGCACCCTGAAGACTGTGCTGTAGGGACCTCCTGTGAATCCAGGACCTAGATACCTGGGTGAACATGTCATTTATCTCTGAGTGTGCACCGTTTTTTTCCTCCTTGTGCTTAAAAAGCCATAGCAGTTGTATTTTTTTACCTAGAACCCCACATGAGCCCTTATTTTTTGCGCCATTAATTGTACTTTGCAATGACAGGCTAAATTTTTTCATAAAAAACATTGCAAAACCAGGAAAAAATAAATGTGTGGTTTAACTGAAAAAATAAAAACACGGCTATACAAAGCATGTTTATTTATTTTTATTTAAAACATGGAAAAAGGGGGGTAATTTAAACTTCTATTAGGGGAGGGGTTTTTTTTATCAATAACAACACTTTATTTTTATTTTTTTACACTTATACTACAAGCCCTACTGGGGGACTTCTAGTATATGCACAAAGATAATTAAGATCTATGCTGTATAGTTGTACAGCATAGATCAATGAGATAGGCACTGGATTGTTTTCGGATGTTGCAGCCAAAAGCAATCGAGTGCCGAGCTGGGATCAGTGCCATTATGGCGCTGACCCCAGGCGGTAAAGGATGTGTGGATACATGAAGAATTTGCTTTCCCCTGTTGGACAGTTGAATTCTGGTGAAATCCAGGCTTTTTTTTATTTTAATAAGCGTGAGCCTGTCAGCACTGTCAGTTGCCACAAGCTGCTCTGAAGACCGCTCTAACAATACGTTAGCGGCAGGGCAGGCCACCCCTTCCAAGGTGTAAAGCGCCAGTTCGGGCCACGAGTCCAGCTTTGCAACCCAGTAGTGTATGGAGCAGAGTGATCATAAGGGACATTGGTATGGTCAGCTCGGTACCCCCTCACCATCTTTTTGAACACCTCCTCCCTACTCTGTCTAGACTGGGGGCGGGTAACACAGTTTTGCTGGGGTGGCATGAAACTGTCAAAGGCCTTGGAGAGTGTTCCCCTTCCAGTGCTTGACAAGCTGCCTGCTCCACTTCTCCTCTCCCCCGCTTTTTGGTCCAAAGAACTACGTCCTCTGGCGCTAGTGGTGTCAGATGGGAAGTATAGTTTAAGCTTCTGCACCAGGGCCTGTTCATATTGTTTGACTCTCATACTCCTTTAGGCTACGTTCACACTATGTATATTTCAGTCAGTATTGTGGTCCTCATATTGCAACCAAAACCAGGAGTGGATTAAAAACACAGAAAGGCTCTGTTCACACAATGGTGAAATTGAATGGATGGCCGCCATATAACGGTAAATAACTGCCATTATTTCACTACAACAGCCGTTGTTTTAAAATAACAGCAAATATTTGCCATTAAATGGCGGCCAACCACTCAATTTCAACATTGTGTGAACAGATCCTTTCTGTGTTTTTAATCCACTCCTGGTTTTGGTTGCAATATGAGGACCACAATACTGACTGGAATATACGTAGTGTGAACATAGCCTTACTCTACAGGAATGAGAGTGGAAAAGTTCTGCTTGTACCGGTGGTCCAGGAGGATGAACACCCAGTAATCGTTGTTGGCAAAAAGGTTTCGCATGCGAGGGTCATGGGAAAGTCAGGCTAACATGAAGTCATTCATGTGCCCCAGACTCCCAACATGCAAGAATTCCTCAATAGGCTTAACTCTTCATATCCTCCTCCTCCACCAAGTCCTCCTCTGCACAGTCAAGACTGAGATAGCTGCACTACAGATCACAGATCAAGCCAAGAAAATATATTACTCAGACTGCTTTTGGAGGTAGTCGTATAGAGTCTGTGTGTAAGTGGTGCTATATGGTGTATGACACCTCTTACATAGGACAATAAGGAGGTTGGGTATGGCTGCACTAACAAAAGAAAGCAACCCTGCAGACTGGCTGAAGATGACAAAAGATACTGGTCAGACTAGTTTTTGGAGGTGGTCGTATAGAGTCTGTGTGTATGTGGTGCTTTGTGGTGTATGCCAGCTGTTACGCAGGACAATGAGCAGTGAGGTTGGATATGGCTGCACTAAGAAAAAAAGCAACCCTGCAGACAACAACAGATACTGGTCAGACTGTTTTTTGAAGGTAGTCGTATAGAGTCTGTGTGTAAGTGGTGCTTTATGGTGTATGCCACCTCTTAAACAGAACAATGAGCACTTAGGTTCTGTGCAGCTGTACTACAAATCCCAGCGATACAACGTACAACAGCAGCTACCACAAAAAAAAATAGTACTGAGGACTTCTTTGGGGTCTGTATGCACCACTTGCTGTCCCCTTTCTGCCAGCAGTCGATTACCACAGTGGGCAGCTAAGATCGTGGTAGCTGCACTGCAAGTCCCAGCCAGCTGCCTGGAGTACTCCAAACAAAAAAAAAACTTTAAGCCCTTACAAGAGCTGTTGTATTCTTTGTCTAGTATCCCTGCCTACAGGAACGCTAATTCCTTTCCTAACACTGTTTCTGGCAGCAGTCGATCCCCACAGTGTGCAGCTAAGATTGTGGTAGCTGTACTGCAAGTCCCAGACAGCAGTCTGGAGTACTCAAAAAAAAAAAAAAAAATTAAGCCCTGTTGGGCTCTTTGTCTAGTATCCCTACCTACAGGAATGCTAATTCTCTCCCTAACTCTTTCCCTGACAATCAGCAGCTCTGTCCCTAATCTCTTGTCCCTAATCCCAGCATGCATGTGAGAAAAGCACCGCCGGCCCAGATTCTTATATGCCCGGGTCATCTGATCTGTCCAACCAATCACTGCTATCGACATGGATTGCATGATATACCAAAGAGTCTCCTGCATGTTTATTGGCTGAGAAAGTGCACCCAAACTTGCAGGGAAAAGGATGATGCCATTTTCTCGAGTATCGTGAGATACTCTTCCAAGCATCGAGCACCTTCGAGTACCTTAATACTAGAACGAGTACCAAGCTCGGAAAAGCATGCACGCTCATCACTATTAAAAACTGCAATTTTGATGAGAGTCCAAAGGCTGGAACCCTAACAATCACAACTACGGAGGTCCTGAGTGAAGCAGTGGTTGAATATGTGTACTGCCACTCTCAAGCTCTACGGATCTTACAGAGATAATATAGCGGAATAAAGCTCCAGGCTATCTTGAGCAGTCCCATAGTGTGTGAATAAAACTGCGATCCAGAATGCTGCTGCTCCATTCACTGCACTCAGGAACCCCATTTTTATGATCAGTCAGGGTCACAGCAGTCAAACTCCACAAATCACTCAGTCATCTATCCTGTAGAAATGTGGGATGAACGGTAATTTTTTTTTTAAACTTTTCAAACTTGCGATACATGCAATCTTTTGATCATTTTTATTCCACTATTTTTTGGAGGAAAAATTGCCAATTCTTCCACCATTTGTTTTTTTTATTTTTCTGGCATTCATCCAGTGTGATGAAATTATTATAGTTTTATAGTACTGGTTGTTATTAGAGATGGAGGTCACCAAGTCTATAATGACACCTCAGGAAATGATGCAACCTTCACGAGGATGCAACTGGGACAGCAGGGGAAGCATGCTTGGGTGCATCCAATGTGCCAAAGTCGCAGTATTACACTACTATCACAGCCTCTCATCAATAAACTCCAAACACAATATAACCTCTATGTAAAGTGGAAAAAATACCAGGAAACCTTCTTTCCTCTACCGTAGCATGGACAGAAAGCCAAATTTTAAGCAAAAGAAACATTTTCATGCACACCTTTAAATCACGTTGCCTATGACAACCGCAGATGGCGTAGGCAAGTATGATATCAAACAGCTGTCACCCCTAACTATCATTGTGTGTTAGTGTGTGTTATGTGGCTAGACAAGTCCTCTTTAAAATTGTCTTGTGATGAAGTGAGTGACCCGACCTGGCCTGGTGTCATGTCTAGGGGTTAAAGTTGTGGGGATGTTGAGGCATGCGTAACACCGCAAAAGGAAGGATGAGGCAGTGGGGCGGCCAGAGACAGAGGACAGTCCATAGGGAAAAGGCAGGCTAGAACCAGCAGGGCCGCAGCTCTTCCCCGTAGAAGGCCCCCGCACAAAGCTCCCCCATCAAGGGCTCTTTGTTCCTTGGTATGGAGATATATTGTGTGTGCAAATGACAAATTGAGTGTGGTTTGCGCACCGTGCCTTTCTAAATTGAGTAGGGGCTCTGAAAACAGTCCAAGCACGAGTAACATTAAAAAGACATAAAGAAAAACAATTAGCAACTAGGGCGGATTATGGGTACCATGGGCCCCAGGCTGTTCAGAAATTGTGGGCCCCTTGTTAACCATGCTCTTTCTAGCCCTGCCCCCATGCAAAGATAGAGGATACAGACTCTGTGCACACATTGTCACGGAGGTGGGGCAGATTAAGGGTACCATGGGCCCCAGGGCTCTTTTTGCACTCATTTAGCGTCCCTGGCTTTATCCGACAGTAAAGCAGGGGGTACACCGGTGTTGTGGGCCGAGCAGCTGGAACAGGAGGTAAAATGCATAGACGATAATTCTTCCAGTCACTTGTCCGCCACCCAGGTCAACACTACATCTCCCTGACAGCACACTGGGTCAAAGTTGTGGAGGTGGTGATGGAGTGGCACCCAGGGATGGGCTACCTGCTACCCCCACCCAAAATTACTGGCCATGGTTCTGTTAGGATTTCTGCAACCCTTACAGACAGCTTGGAGAACCCCTCCTCCTTGTGGTGTTGTGGTTATCTGAAATCTTCTGGCAAGATACAAAATTTTGTATTCAGTCCAAGCAGGAATGACCAGAAAAAGACAAACAGAAATAATTAGCAGTTTGGAAAACAATGAACTCAAGCACATCACCTTTTAGGTGCTGCACGCTAAGCAGCAGAACTGTTAGCACCTCTGGTGCTTTGCAAACTCAAACATGCACCATGCCCGGCCCACGTTTTGTAACTTGAGGATTAAACCGTGTCTTTATAAAACTTTCTCCTGGCTGCCAAAACTACTGTTAAAAGTGCACACCCTTTCATAGGTCAACTGTACCCGCTGTTAACCTGTAGAAAGCTTACATTGGACAGGGTTTGCGAGCAGCAGAGAGAGTAAGTGGAGTATTGGCTCCGAAAAACTTGTGAGCCTCCCACTCAGGTTCCACAGTTTGCTACTCGTGAGTAGCCATGTATGGCTGACATATGCAATGTGTTATGCATATTTAAGGAGTCTACCAAGACGGTAAGCTGCAATGACGCTATTGTGATCTGGTTAAATGCCAGGTTTGGAAACAAGCAAAATTTTGAAAGGAGTCCAAGCACAAATGAGCTGAAAAAGAAATAAACAGAAACAATTAACAAAGAGGATTGAACTTCAAAAATAACATTGTATAATCTAAAACTATTGAGGGTAGCACTCAAATTGGGTCCATTGAATTGGTTCAGCCTAGATAGAGCAAAGAGGGGCGGGAGGAGGTGGAGAGTCATTCTTCTGGTGGGGGACACATGGCTGAAACTGTACGTCTACACCTAGAAAGTGCTGGCCTGCCCTGCCACCAGTGTTTTTAGATTGTTTGCAGAGCGCTATGTACTGCACTGTGGCAATTTTTAGCTAAAAGCAGCTAAGCAAATACTGGCGTATACAGTATAGGTAGAAAAGTAGACATAACACGCCGGCAGATACGCACCCTTTTTTTTTTCTTTTGTATGAATATAGGTATATGGCTATGTTCACATGGTTTTTCAGCCCAGTTTAAAATGATGTCTGTCATTTTGAGTAAAAAATAACGGACTTCATTTAGCTGTCTACCCTACCCTTAGTGCAATGACTGGTGTTTGTACATTATTCTAGTTTGGGTTACTAATTGGACTTTGGGTGTGGTTTAATTGAAAAGTCCATTAAATTTAATAGAAAAAAACGGAGAAGGAACGGTGACAAAAGAAAAACTGTGTATGAACAACTAAGAAAAAATGTCCGCTGTTTGCAAAAGACGTCCGAAAAGAATGATCATGTTGATTATTTTGACATCCTTGGTAAAAATGTCCGTTATTCAATGCATTGTGTGTATTGGATGTCCGTCTTTCCATTGATTTTAATGCCTTGCCATTGCAGTCAGTTAAATAACGTTTTTTAAAATACCATTTTTGAAGTGGTTGAACATAGCCTATGTCGTACAGGTAGCCTGCCTATTCACTGTATATGCAGATGTATGCGCTATGCTGTGTATTGTAGTACCCCTGGAAAGAGCTTGTGGGGTCTTGCCTTGTTACAATCAGCTAAATTCATATTCTCACTACTCCAAAAAAAACATCCCTTAGATTGTCCTGTAACAGTTATACTGTAGGAGCAACTAAACCCAGTGCAGCTCATTCTCAATACACACCAGACAGCTGCCTGTCTATCTGAATAAAGCAGCTGCTGTACAGGTAGCCGGCCGATTCTCTCTATATGTCTTCTAGTAGCCCTAACAAGGGCTTTTGTGATCTTTCCTGCCTAAATCAGCTAAAACCTCCCTTTCCCTGCAGCAGCCTCTCTCCCTGTCTAGGTCCAACATAGCATCTGATGACTAGCAGGAAGTCTCGAATTCTTGTACTTTAGAGGTCACATGAGTAAGCCAGCCAATGAAAGTAGACACTGTTCTTGCGATGCCAGCTTGCTGCTAGGGTCTCTAACACCTCCCCTGTATAGTTATTGGTCCAAAAAAGGTGCCAGGGAAGGTGGGAGGGGAATCAAATATTTACTGAGTATTTGGACGGATGCTCAATCAAAAACAAGTATTTCAAATATCATGGTATTCGATCGAATGCCTACTCAATTATGCATGCTTTTTTATTTATTTTCCTTTTTTTGAATAATACCTGGCTTTCTTGGGAAAGGGGCAATTTTTTTTAGGATTTTACACTAAAATTACATTAAATTTTTTACTTTTTTTTTTTGACCCTTTAGGGAACTTAGGGGATCTGTAGATCACTAGTAAAGCAAATAGCAGTAGATTTGACCAACCATGTGACATATCATGTCAGTTTTAGGCTATGTTCTCGCGCTGTCAAAATGATGCTCATTTTTATTAGACAGCCATCATTTAACAACAAATAACAGCTGTCATTTTTTAGCAACAGACGTTATTAACCCCCTCGTGACCAAACGTCATTGATGCACGGATGTCCCTGTCACATTAAAGCATTGTTCCTCCTTGCAATAACACTTTAATTTTTTCACTTAAAGGGCTGGTTGGGGTGTCATTTTTTGTGCTATGATCACTAGTTTCTATTAATATAATATTGGTGTAAAAGAAAACTATTGACCACTTTTTATTAATTTTTTTAATGGTTATTGAAAATCTTGGTCTGCTCTTGGTGTGTGTTTTTTTCCTTCTTTTCGTTTACGCCATTCATTAAGAACAATATTGCAATATTTTAATAGATCAGACGATTCTGCACACTAAAATTCCAAATATGTGCAGTTTTTTTAATATACATTTTTATGCTGTGAGGTACTTCTCCTGTCACTGACTTCCTTAAACACTGCGATTGCTATAGATCGCAGTGTTTAAGGGGTTAATGGCAAGAAGCTATGTAACCAAGGCTTCCTATCATTATCCCCCGCTCCTGGGACACTAATGAGTGTGGCGCTGATCACACTGAAGCAGCCCTGCACACATTGAAACCATGTCGGGAACCTTTACATATGTTCCTTTTTCACGGGGCATCAGCAGTGGTAATGTATATAGATGTATGGCTGACATGAAGGGGTTAAAATAACAGGTGTTATCAAATACCAGCATCATTTGTCGTTAAATTCATCCAATGAAAACAGTCGCCAATTTGGCTATGTTCACACAAGGACACAATGTCAAAATTAATGAAAAGGCGGCCGATTTTCATATTTAAAAAACTGCCGTTTTTGACGCCATTTAACTGACTGCAATGGCAATGCATTGAAGTCAGTGGGAAGACGACGTCCAATGCACACAGTGCATTTAATAACAGACATTTTTGCCACGGACATCAAAATAATGAACGTGATCATTATTTCTGGACATCTTTTGCAAACAGTGGATGTTTTTTATTAGTAGTTCACACACAGTTTTCCTTTTGTCACCGTTCTTTTTCCGTCTTTACCAATTAAATTCAATGGACTTTTCAATTAAGACACACCCAAAGACCAATTAGTAATCCCAAACTAGTATAATGTACAAACAGACGTCATTGCCAGGCTGGGGGGAGGCCAGGCTGGTAAATAACGTCCATTATTTTAGACTCAAAATAACGGACGTCATTTTAAACGGAGCTGAAAAAACATTTTGGAAAAAAGGTGTCCGCTTTTTGTGTTTAAAAAGACGTTCGTTATTGCATCATTTTAATATGCTTGACTAAAATGCATTGAAGTCTATGGAATAACGGATGTCTTTTTTACAGTGTATTGAATAACGAATGTCTTTTGCGGTGGATGCCTGAAATATAATGTGTGAAAAAGATGTCAGTTATTCCATAGACTTCAATGCATTTTAGTCAAGCATATTAACCTCTTAAGGACATAGGACGTACCGGTACGTCCTATGTCCTCATTAGCACTTCAAAGCGGGGCCGCGCGGCGGCCCCGCTTTGAAGTGCCGCGATCCCGGGTGCCGCGTGTAGCCCGGGACCGCCGCTATTAGCGGGCACGGTCCGATCGCCTTGCCCGCTAATTAGCTAATCGGAGGCAGCTGTCAAAGTTGACAGCTGCCTCCGATTACCGGAGGCAACGTTTCCCTGGTGTCTAGTGGGGGAGATCGCTCCTCCGGGACCTTGTCCCGGAGGAGCGATCTCCGTTACTGATGCCGGCCGGGGACGCGTCCAAGATGGCGCCGTCCTCGGCTCGGCACGCGGTTGTTTACGGCGGCAGCAGCCGAAAGCAAACGAGTGCCGATCTCATGGATCTCTGCAGCATATCTATGCTGCAGAGATCTCAATGAGAGATCCAAGTGTATATACTAGAAGTCCCCCAGGGGGGCTTCTAGTATATGTGTAAAAAAAAAAAAAACGTGTTGTTAATAGTAAAAAGCCCCCTCCCCTAATGAAAGTCTGAATCACCCCCCTTTTCCCAGGTTTTAAATAAAAGTAAACAAATAAATAAATAAATAAACATGTTTGGTATCGCCGCGTGCGTAATCGCCCGAACTATTAATTAATCACATTCCTGATCTCGTACGGTAAACGGCGTCAGCGCAAAAAAATCCCAAAGTGCAAAATTGCGCATTTTTGGTCGCATCAAATCCAGAAAAAATGTAATAAAAAGCGATCAAAAAGTCGTATATGCGCAATCAAGGTACCGATAGAAAGATCACATCATGGCGCAAAAAATGACACCTCGCACAGCCCCATAGACCAAAGGATAAAAGCGCTATAAGCCTGGGAATGGAGCGATTTTAAGGAATGTATATTGGTTAACAACGGTTTGAATTTTTTACAGGCCATCAGATACAATATAAGTTATACATGTTATATATCGTTTTAATCGTAACGACTTGAGGAACATGCATAACAAGTCAGTTTTACCCCAGGGCGAATGGCGTAAAAACACATTTCCCCCAAATAAAAGAAATGCGTTTTTTTTTTAAATTTCACCACACTTTGAATTTTTTTCTGGTTTCGCAGTGTACTTTATGCAAAAATTCAGCCTGTAATTGCAAAGTACAATTAGTGACGCAAGAAATAAGGGGTCATGTGGGTTTCTAGGTGGAAAAATGCAAGTGCTATGACCTTTTAAACACAAGGAGGAAAAACCGAAAACGTAAAAACGAAAATAGGCCATGTCCTTAAAGGGTTAAAATGATGCAATACCGGACGTCTTTTTTAACACAAAAAGCGGACGCCTTTTTCCTTCTTAGGACGTTGTGTGAACATAGCCTTTCACAGATCATGGCCTTACTTGAAACTTATACTGTGAGACTCAAGAGATCTCACATGCCAAAGGTTAGAACCAAGACAGCAATAATAGTACCAGATCAGTACCAAAGGAGAATTCGTAAACAAGCCAAGGTCAAAACACAGAAAGTGTAGTACAAAATCAGGAGACAAGGTTGAGATCAAGGAATAAAAATCAAAGGATCAGACGCGCAGGATACAATAACAATATAACGCTAGTGAAGCAGGCAAGTCAAAACTCTCATGGGCGTCTGCTAAATGCAGTTTTAAATTCCCAGTCCTTTATTTGCAGAGAGCGCTGAGCCTCTTGTGATTGAACCAGTGCCCTGCATCATTGATTGGCTGGCCTGTGCCTGCTTCACTGGGCCCAGCTGTAGGGAGGTCCCCTACCCTGGCTGCCTGCTTACAGCATCAGCAAGCTGGGTGGATACAAGGAAACACCCTGCCTCCATCATCACAACGACAGAAAAGCAGCTGCCGCTGGAGCGTGGAGAGGTAGGTTTGTACCAGATCTATAGTTGGGTGTTACAGGATCTACTTTTTTTTTTTTTTTTTTTAAGCAGGGATTATTTTAGTTAGAGATGTATGATACTTATAGAAGATTCCCACAATAACACAACAGTAAAGAAGGACCTCTTAGCCACTTTTTTAAGGTTTGGAAATTCTGTTTAGCTATTCCATCTGCATTATGTTTTCTGAAAGTAATAAGGGAAAATGACAGTAATCATGGCTTCTATAGAAGGTGTCACCTAATTTTCTAGACTAGTTACTTTTGTATTGCCTTGTAGATGTTCATGTTCGGAAGTCTAGGGAAAATAATGTTCCTTATTTGATTTAAGTATTTATTGTGTACTGAGATTTTATTAAGGTCTTGGTAATCAATACAGAGTCTACTATCTTTATTGACAAACTCTACATCAGCAGACAATGTACTAAAGAATGACAGACAAAACCTCTCTGGAGATTGGCTTCGATATAGACTTGCCTTAGACTTCAGGAAAATATAATGCTAATGCTAATCACTGGTGAAAGAGAGTGCTTCGTAATAAACAGTCATAGCTATTATGCTGGTTTGATAAAATAAATTTATTTGTGAACTAAAATGTATTTATCCAAAAACTATTAATACAATTTTTTTTTAAGTATTAGTGTGTTATACTTAAAGGGGTTTTCTGAGTTATTTTAATATTTGCCTAATTAACTTTACTTGCTATATAATTAACGTGTGCCATTGGCTTGTTTTCTAGATTATTTACAAGGTGCAGTGACGTCACCGACCCGGGAGATGGTGACGTCACCCACTCAGCAGGCCTGTATCTAAGTATGGGCTTTCAGAGCCTGACAAAGCTGCCTGCTACGCGGAGCAGGTAACGTATGCTAGTGGCGGGGGCGATCGGAGTGGCAGCGGTGTGGGGGGGGGGGGGGCGATCGGAGCAGTGGCGGGGGTGGCGATCAGAGTGGTGGCGATCGGGGCGGCGGGGGTGGTAATCAGAGCGGCGGTGGGGGCAGGGGTGGCGATCAAGCCAGCGTAGGGGGCTGCGGATGATCGGGGGCCAGGCTGCGAGCGGGGGGCCGGGTTGCGGGCGGCAGGCGGCCGGACTTTAGCGGGACGACTAAGTACACGGAACGATCGGCAAATTTTTTGCGAATGACGATTTAAGAACAAGTTAAAAGATCAAAATGAATGATTTCTTCGCAGCGTTATCGTGCAAATTTGCAGGATAGTCGTTTCATGAAAACGCAGCATAACTCTTTCCTTGCATTGATGCTGCTGCTGCTTCTTTCATTTCTGCTCTCCTTGCAGCTTGCAAACCCAGTGTATTGGTAACCCCTTCACCCTCAATATGTCATTTAGTTCTGTACTGTGTGAATCATCACTTTAGAACAGTACCAGCTAGTTCCGTCCAGTGCACTTTTCTCCAACATTATATCATTGTATAGCAGAAAGGAATACCGTCTGTGTTTGTCCAGAGAAGTAAGAGAAACAAAGTTTGTGTTTGTGCACTACTTCAAAACAACGTAGCTCTGGTTCTACTGGTCCTCCCTGAAATGGAGAGAATGAGAAATAGCTGTACCCTATGGAGGGGGTTCCGCAGGGCTCAATAACAGTAGTGAGAGCAGTAAAATCACCTTGTCACAACTTTGAAGGGTTACTTCATGACATGTTCATGTCTTAATGGAGGTGGCAATACTAAAGGATTTATAATAAAGATTATTCTTCTACATTTTTCTTTATTTATTTCAGAGTATAATGTGCTTGTTCCTTTAAATGATAAATAAAACACTAAGTGGTAGTAGAAAAGCAGTTTAGATTTATTGAGCTCTGGAGACACAAATAGATAACAGTTAAATGCTGTGGAGTTTTGTTTGTGATAAGCAACAGCTGCACTTGAAAGATCTGAAGTGGAAAGTAGCTACTCTCTGAAATGAAACAGGATAATCAATCAACAATGGAAGTTTGGACGCAGAATTCCTGCTATATGAGATCAGATTGTTTCTTACTTCGTAGAAAGTATTAAATTAAATTTACTTCAGTGTTTATTTCCAAATGCCACAACAGCATGCCATGTAAAAAGAATAAAATCAAATAAATATATATATATATATATATATATATATATATATATATATACATACAAACTGTAGCAAAACTATAACAAAGTAAATAATCTTCTCTGTAACTGATTGAGGATACATCACCACCCTCTAAGATAGACAGAGTAATAATGCATCTACACCTGATTTTTTTTTTTTTTTTACTTCTATATTCACGCTACTGTATTGCTATCAGCCTCAGTGCTGTATGCTTCATGCCAATAACAGATAGGAAACCCATAAGAGGTGTGCAGGATGACCTGTCTCACAACTCTCCAGTTTTTTCTTTTGTGTGAATAAAGCCTAAAGCCCAAACTAATAGAAATGCGTCATAGGCCATGATACAAACATACCATAGGATTCATATATTAGTTCTATAGTGAATACTTTCTCTGTAGATGTCTTGTAGATGTATTGTAGATGTATAATATAAGGACTGCATAATGCATACTGCTAAGACATCTTTGGCCCTTCATTTCTTTTATACAGTAACACAACCCCAGCCTTTACACGCCATCTTGTTGCTACCTCCAATACTATGCCTGCTGCTGTCCATGGTTTTTCTATTACTGTACCTTAGACGCTGCCCAGTACCACCATATACTATACTCCAGGTAAAATAGATACTTAGGATGTGGGTCATATGTTATTCCAAGATTTAAACTAATCACCTATTTATTTATGTAAATGTAAGTATCTGATTACGAGAATAGAAGTCTCAGGAACCCTGGGTGAATGGAGCAGCAGTGTACATGATCATCCTTGACTCAATTAATTCTCTGTGTGTCGATATCAATTCACTTGTGGACAAGAGTCTTTTATTTTCAAAATTGGTTGAGTTTCAGTGGCCAGCCCATTCCAAACAAATACAACATATTCTTTGAGAGAAAAGTACTTTAAATCTTAGTATAACCCCTTATTTTAGACCCCAGATTAGACCAAAAGAGTCCCTTTCTTTACACATTGCCCCTTCTCTTATACATACTGCTCTCATTGGTCCCTTTCTCATATATACTGCTCTCATTGCCACCCTTTCATACTGTATATACTTTCCTCATGGCCACACTCTCATATACAGTATACTGCTTTCATGGGCACCATGTCTCATGAGAGGAAAGAAAAGAAGCAGGGCCACAATATAAAGAGGCAATCAGAAAGTTATCTGTTATATATAAAAGAAAACCAGTACAGTAGGGTCACAATATAGAGAGGAAATCGGGAAGTAATCAGTTATATAGGGAAGAAAACTAGTACAGTAGGGTGACAATATAAAGAGGAAATCAGGAAGTAATCAGTTATATATGGAAGAAAACCAGTACAGTAGGGTGACAATATAGAGAGGAAATCAGGAAGTAATCAGTTATATATGGAAGAAAACCAGTACAGTAGGGTGACAATATAGAGAGGAAATCAGGAAGTAATCAGTTATATATGGAAGAAAACCAGTACAGTAGGGTGACAATATAGAGAGGAAATCAGGAAGTAATCAGTTATATATGGAAGAAAACCAGTACAGTAGGGTCACAATATAGAGAGGAAATCAGGAAGTAATCAGTTATATAGGGAAGAAAACTAGTACAGTAGGGTGACAATATAAAGAGGAAATCAGGAAGTAATCAGTTATATATGGAAGAAAACCAGTACAGTAGGGTCACAATATAGAGAGGAAAATTAGGAAGTAATCAGTTATATATGGAAGAAAACCAGTACAGTAGGGTGACAATATAGAGAGGAAATCAGGAAGTAATCAGTTATATATGGAAGAAAACTAGTACAGTAGGGTGACAATATAAAGAGGAAATCAGGAAGTAATCAGTTATATATGGAAGAAAACCAGTACAGTAGGGTCACAATATAGAGAGGAAAATTAGGAAGTAATCAGTTATATATGGAAGAAAACCAGTACAGTAGGGTGACAATATAGAGAGGAAATCAGGAAGTAATCAGTTATATATGGAAGAAAACCAGTACAGTAGGGTCACAATATAGAGAGGAAATCAGGAAGTAATCAGTTATATATGGAAGAAAACCAGTACAGTAGGGTCACAATATAGAGAGGAAATCGGGAAGTAATCAGTTATATAGGGAAGAAAACTAGTACAGTAGGGTGACAATATAAAGAGGAAATCAGGAAGTAATCAGTTATATATGGAAGAAAACCAGTACAGTAGGGTCACAATATAGAGAGGAAAATTAGGAAGTAATCAGTTATATATGGAAGAAAACCAGTACAGTAGGGTCACAATATAGAGAGGAAATCAGGAAGTAATCAGTTATATATGGAAGAAAACCAGTACAGTAGGGTCACAATATAGAGAGGAAATCAGGAAGTAATCAGTTATATAAGGAAGAAAACCAGTACAGTAGGGTCACAATATAGAGATGAAATCAGGAAGTAATCAGTTATATAAGGAAGAAAACCAGTACACTTTAGTTACAAAAAACAACATATTTGTACTTCTTTACATATATATGGTATACATCCAGTGGCGTAGCTATAGGGGTCGCAGCAGTCGCCATGGCGACCGGGCCCCTACGCCAGGGGGGCCCGCACGGCCCCCCTTGCCACTTGTCTCTGAGCACCCCGAGAAGCTGCGGCCGCGCAGCTTCTCGGGATGCACAGATCGCTTTGATGTTCCGCCCGCACAGTGAGCGGGCAGAACATTAAAGCGATCAGAATACAGGAGCTGTCAGCATCCTCCTCCTGTATTCCCTCCCATAGGCTGCTGGCACTTCATACCAGCAGCCTATGGGACGCTGGGACGTGACCTCTCCGGCAGGCGTGATGATGTGACGTCATCACGCCTGCCGGAAGTCCCGTCCCTGCGGCTCGCAAAATGGAGCCAGAAGAGGAGGAGGAGCTGCTACCTGCAGCCACACAGCGCCGATTAGGTGAGTAGGATGTTTGTTTTTTTAGGGGCACCTCTGGGGGCATTATTACTTCATGGGGGCACCTCTGGGGGCATTATTACTTCATGGGGGCACCTCTGGGGGCATTAGTAGTTCATGGGGGAACCTCTGGGGGAATTATTAGTTCATGGGGGCACCTCTGGGGGCATTATTAGTATATGGGGGCACCTCTGGGGGCATTATTAGTTCATGGGGGCACCTCTGGGGGCATTATTAGTATATGGGGGCACAGCAGGGAATTATTAGTTTAGGGGGCACCTCTGGGGGCATTATTAGTTCATGGGGGGCACCTCTGGGGGCATTATTAGTTTATGGGGGCACCTCTGGGGCATTATTAGTTCATGGGGGCACCTCTGGGGGCATTATTAGTATATGGGGGCACCTCTGGGGGCATTATTAGTTTATGGGGGCACCTCTGGGGGCATTATTAGTTCATGGGGGCACCTCTGGGGGCACTATTAGTATATGGGGGCACCTCTGGGGGCATTATTAGTTCATGGGAGACACCTCTGGGGGCATTATTAGTTCATGGTGGCACAGCAGGGAATCCTACATACAGGGGGCACAGCAGGGGATCCTACATACAGGGGGCACAGCAGGGGATCCTATATACAGGGGGCATCCCACACAGTGCAGTTACTATAGGAGCCTACAGGAGGGAGAAAGAAAAGGAAGTTGCTAGAAATGTGCGGAGCCTAAATTGTTTGTCTCGCAAGTTCTGAAAAGATGAAAAGTATCTGGAAGAAATCATCATGGAGGACTGGACTGGATCGAGAGGAAAAGGGAAAGTGACGCCTCAGATCAAAGAAGATGTTACCTGTGAGTCCCTGTATGACACTTTTCTTATTTTGTAGAACATCATTTAGTAGGGGTGCCCCATGGTGACAGCTACTACATTATCTGTACTCAGAGATATTATTGTGTTATCTGTGCTGTTACATAGGACTGCAGGTGACTACTACATTATCTGTACTCAGAGGGATATTACTGTGTTATCTGTGGTGTTACATAGGACTGCAGGTGACATCTACTACATGATCTGTACTCAGAGATATCACTGTGTTATCTGTGCTGTTACATAGGACTGCAGGTGAAATCTACTACATTATCTGTACTCAGATACCACTGTGTTATGTGGTGTTACATAGGACTGCAGGTGACTACTACATTATCTGTACTCAAAGGGATATCACTGTTATCTGTGGTGTTACATAGGACTGCAGGTGATATCAGGTGACTTCTCCAGGTTGCAGAAGTTCAAACTTCATTGTGCCCTGCTGACAGTTTATTATGGGAGTTGTAGTTTTGCAGCATGTGGCTCTTCAGGTTGCAGCACTACAACCCCCATCGTTTCCAACTGGCAGTTTATGATGAGAGTTGTAGTTTTTCAGCTGGAGAGTCAAAGATTGGAATACAATTAGACGATTAGACAATGACACAGTACAGTCCATTAATTATAGGGGGCAGTAGTGCAGTACATGAGGTGGAGGCAGTGACAGTGCATTAGAACATGGTGACACATTAGAGTAATTGGATATAACGTTAGATATGACTTTGCCTGATCAAATGAGATGGGGGGCCCCAAGCTAACATTTTGCACCAGGGCCCATCAGCTATTAGCTACGGCCCTGTATACATCTGAATTTACCTTCTTTGCTTCATAACACAACCCATTTAAGTTTCCCTAGGCCTATTCAAGCTGATTCCATTGAAAGAAGAGGGCTGCAACGGGGATCAGATGCTTAAGAAAATGGCCACTGAGGAGAAGAGGGTCGTGTGAGAATGTAACTTTGTAATTTTCTCTGCAGCCTGATGCATATGTCAAACAAACCTCCTCTGCCCAGAAAATCCCCCTTATGGAAGGAATATGAGATGGAGAACATTCTTGACTGCAGAAGATGCCATGAAGTTTTACAATATCTGATTACCTAGAAAGGGCTTTAACCTGAGGAAAACTCTTGGGGGCCTCTTCACATTAGTCACTCTCATATTGATCTAAGAATATAATTCTTCTCATCATGATCAAGCTGGTCAGTGCATCTGGAGTTTACCTGAAACGTGATTGCACAAAAGAGAAAAAGCCTGGGCCAAAATACATAACCTGCACATCTCTGATTTGTAAAATGCACAAAAAACTTAATGAAGACTAATAGAAAAAAAATAAAAGCTATATACAGACAAAACAAACAAAAGAGGGGCAACCCTGATAGGGAAGTTCCCTTAAATTCAGGATATAAACACTGTGGCCAATGAATGTGGCCTCTCTTGCAATTTCTCATGTGAACAAATACAAAAAGCAACTAAATGCTGCAATATAAATAAACCTATAAAGCAAGGAAATAGAGCATGCAATAACAATAATACATCCTATAAAGTACAACATGCCATAGTAAAGTGCAATACAGGAGGGGGAGAAAAAAAATCATGCAATGCAAAAAATCATGCTACCCTATCCTTACCCTTACCCCTACCCCTTCCTTTGAAGAGTGGGCAATGTTAGTTATTGTGGTGTTTCTTCTGCTCGACAGATGGCATGTCAGCCTTTAAGGTACTATGGTATCACCATGGCAACAGGCTGGCCTACTTTTCCTCATATCCCAACACTCTTGTTCTAGACCTTTAGAATGCTTTCAAAAAGGATCTACTGCAGATATTCTGCCAAAAAAATCCACAGTGTACATACAAGTCAATTCACAGGTGTGGACTTTGTCACTGATAAATCAACATAATAGAAACAGAAGATTGTCAGGAGAAAAAGAATACTTGGTCCATCTATTCTGCACTTTTAATAATTACTTTCTTATTATCTTAGGATAGATATATGTTTTTTTCAGGTATGTTTACATTCATTTTTTTGTAGATTTACCTACCACATTTGCTGGAAGTCTGTCCCAAACATCTACTACTCTTTCAGTAAAGTAATATTTTCTCAAGTTGCTTCTGATCTTTCCCCCAACTAATCTCTCACTGTGTCCTCTTGTTCTTGAGTTCAGTCTTTTTATAAAAACACTCCCCTCCTGAACATACTTAAAAGTTTTGAGCATGTTCTCCTATCCTTTCTTTCCTCCATACTAAACAGATTCAAATCGTCAAGCCTTTCCTGATATATTTATGCCTAACACCCTCCACCATTTTTGTAGCCCGTCTTTGGACCGGGTTCTATTTTATCAATATTCTTTTGTAGGTGAGTTCTCCAGAACTGGACACAGTATTTTAGATGTGGTCTCACTAGATCTCTATACAGTGGGATCACAATCTCCCTCTTCCTACTGGTTATACCTCTAGCTGTACAGCCCAGCATACATTTTGCTTTCCCTACCGCCTGGTTGCACGGGTGACACATTTTAGTGCTGTCAGAAATCACTACTTCTAAATCCTTCTTTTCTAAAGTCTTTGCCAACACAGAACTGACGATAAGATACTCAGATAGAGGATCACATCAAAATCTCCTCCTGCACATTTTTTTCCTTTCTAAATGTGCATACCCACAATTATATTGGCAGCATAAAACTTGCACCTGTGAAAGTACCCTTAAAGGGAAAGCGCTTCATTATCTCATTGCTTATTGACCATAGGATTTTTTTTCTCGTTGTTCTTCCTGCTTCAGTTCCTTTCTGTCTGCCTTACTTAGCTTGATTGGATTTTTCTCTATACCAACCCCAGTCTTACCTTCTGTCTTGTAACAATGGACTTTGGACCAAATATTTAAATAAATGTTTCTAACCCAGGTCTTTCTTGACTATATTTATGTTGCAGTGGTTTTTAATGAAGAGTGGAGAACACTTTAGACTCAGCACCCTGAGTTATTTTGTGCTATCCCCACAGCCAAACTGGTTTGAAAGTTTATCTTTGTATTACAACTCACTGTGCTACTCCAAGCCCTTGTATGGATAACTTACTGTCTAAATCCCAGCTTCATGTTAACTGGAAACTGGCATACAGGTATACTCTTAGATTATAACATGTAGGAAGCATTTGCCAAGTAGACCTCCTCACAAGACACTTCTCTATCAGTAGAACTGTCTGAGCTTATGTGAATTGTACTTGTTAGTGTTGGCTCTTCTGTTGCTCATCTTTGAAATAAATGGAAAGCAGAACAGAATATGGGTGATTTATATGGCAACCCTGAGAACCTTTGTTCTTATCCGTATAGCAATTTGTCACTATATAAAAAGAGATAAACTGGCTAAAAGTGCATTTTAAAATGAAGAATATCAGCTTGTCTGTATAAAGAATAATAATGATAAAAATAGTCTTAATAGAAATACTGAAGCTATGTCAACTATTATAACTATGACAATCCTCGTATAGCTAGATTTGCTACTATTACCTTTACTACCAACAATAACGATAATAAAAAAATACATTAACCAAGTCAGGAATATGTTTTATTTTACAGATACTTTAGACTTTTTTTTTGAGCAAACACATATATTATTGAAGAAAACATGCATGTCATTTGTAAAAATAGCTATCTTTCAGTTTCTATTAAAAATACTAAATGCAAGATGATTAATATCACATTGTTGCATAAAATCATGAAAAAATAAATAAATCAACAGATGTTCTATTTCAATTAAGGGTGGTGCACATTACAGAATACTATGGAATTATGTGCGGTGGACTCATAGACTCAATGATATTGATATTGTTTGGGCAGACGGCGGATTTCATTTGAGAATTACCAATAATACTATTATACTTGGCTTAAATAATTCCACTACAGAATTCGATAAATTCTGCGGAATTCCGTCGCCTGTACCCGCTCACGGCCGCACACCTTTCAGCGGCCTCTATAGACACCAATCTATGGGCCGGCTGATTTCGCATTCCAAATTCTTTCGGCATAGAATGGTGTTTATGGAGCTGGCGGAAAGGTGCACGGCCGTGAGCGCGTACAGGCGACGGAATTCCGCGGAATTTATCCACGAGAATTCCGTAGTCTGAACCCACCCTAATAGTGACTATTACTGAATAAAATGCAGCAGGAAAAAATCTGCTGAACAATGCTCGGCAAAAATCTCCAAGGCGTTCAGATCAGATACATGGTGGTTATTATGTATAAGAACACTAAAAACACGTAAAAAAAAATAAAAGTAGTAACAGATGATGTGTTTCAGGACGCGATGTCCCTCAGATCTGTATATCATGCAGACTAGTGTCTTAAATATTATTTTAAAATGGCCTCCAAACAGGTTCGCAGGGGGGCATGGTTGGCGTGACGCATATGTAAGCAAACATTAACCAAAAGTGATGTGTGTGGTCATAAAACATTCAGTATCAAATATATAAATAAACACATATATACTGTACATAAGTGTATCGTCCGGTCCGTGGAGACCATGGTTAAGTGTTTAATTGGGGACAGCAGGCAGGGTGAGAGCGTGTTTATGGTACAGTGGCTGTTCCTGAGTCCATAACGGAGAAGGGTTTTGAGCTGCTACGAGAGGAAAGAGCTGGTCACGTGACTCTGCGGACCAATAGGAATAGAGGGTGTGTATTGGCCATAGGCTGCGTGTTTCCCTGTAGCGTTGAGATTTCTGGAGTTGGCTGATACCAGTGGAAAATAGCTGGCATCATGATAAGTGATTATTGGTTCACTGAGATATGTGACCAGTTCATCCTGCTCACAGCAGCCTGAAGCTCCTCTCCGCTAATGCTCCCACTGTTATCACCACTTGACCATGGTCCCCCCCACACCGGACCTGAAGATACAAAGCTGTATATATGTGTTTATTTATATACTTGATACTAAATGTTTTATGTCCACACGCCTCAAGCATTATGGTTAATGCTTGTTTACATATGCTTATCTGTTTTAAGTCACGCCAGCCACGCAATACGAGATATGAGAGTCTACTACTGTCTGAATATTTACACCTTATATTACATCACAGGATTACACAAAGCACCGTCCTCTATTTTTTTCTCTTTTTCCCCAGCTTCTATTACTGAATCAAAACAACTACAAAAAGACCCCCCTTTTTACTGCCCTTTTCTTGTCTTTTCAAAACAAGAAGTGTCTTCCAGCCACAATTTATGTCAGCAAAGGTTACTGCTCACTAGAGATGAGCGAATACGATTCGATCAAGATGGTATTTGATCGAATATTGTGGTATTCCAAAGGTTCGAATTCAATGGAGTAGTGTGGCGAATATGGGGGAAACATTCGAAAGCCCTCCCATCACAGTTGGCTCTTTTTTAAATTAAATCACCATGCAGGGAGGCTGTGAGGGACCCTGGGAGTACGCATGCAGCACGAAAACGGTGTCTACCCTCTTTGGATGGCTGAACCACATGACCTTGAATATTAAAGGGGTTATCCAGCACTACTAAAACACGGCCACTTTCCCCCTACTGTTGTCTTCAGTTTGGGTGGGGTTTTGAAACTCAGTTCCATTGAAGTAAATGGAGCTTAATTGCAAACTGCACCTAAACTGGAGACAACAGTAGAGGGAAAAGTGGCCGTGTTTTTGTAGCGCTGGATAACCCCTTTAAATACTTGGCTCCTGACTCTCGACCGCAGATGCACTTTCAACCTAGCCAGGGAAAGATCTTGCAGCAGGGAGAGATAGGTTTTAGTAGCCTTTTGGTTAGGCAGGCTTACTACAGAACCCAAAAGTCCTTTTCAGGGCTAAGATCCAGCGAAAAAGTCATCTCTGAATCCAAACCACTTTTCAGTGCTAAGAAATAGATGATAACAACAGCAGCAGCAGCATCAGCAGGTGTATCTATTCCAGTACCCTGTGTGTACAAGTGACTTATAGTGTCCCTGGTTTAGCCCACTAAGGGCACGTTATACATACTGTTCCAGTAGCCCACTAAGGGCACCTGATATATAAGAAATGTAGATGAATGTATCAGCTCACCATGTGTGCAGCAGCCGGTAGTGCTGATCCTCATTAGTTCTGGAGCAGGTGAAGACAAGGAGTCCGGGCCATTTTTAAGTGCGGGCCATGATTAGGGGCCATGTCCTGAAACGCGTCGGCGTGTTTTTTATTCTGTGTACTGAATTTTAAGAGGATTTTCTAATAAAGACTTTATATTTTACTTGGAGCAGTGGACTTTTGCACCTGATATATACTGTTCCAGTAGCCCAGTAAAAAGCATGTTATACATACTGTTCCAGTAGCCCTCTAAGAGCACCTGATATATACTGTTCCAGTAGCCCACTAAGGGCACCTGATAAATACTGTTCCAGTAGCCCAGTAAAAGGCATGTGATACATATTGCTCCAGTAGCCCACTAAGGGCACCTGATATATACTGTTCCAGTAGCCCAGAAAAAGGCACGTCATACATACTGTTCCAGTAATGTTCATACAGCATGACGCGTGATACGCGCGAATAACATGACCCTCTACGGATGCACATTGGAATCATGTATGTAACGCTGCGCAAGAAATATGAAGAAAATGTGTGAACATTGCCGTAAACGTTCGCAAAACATTCGCAAATTGTTTTCCTTTGCAACTGCAGAGAGTGGCATTATACTGTGACTTTGGGGTGTTGGGTGCATCCAGGCATGCTCCCCCTTAAGTCCCAGTGTCATTCCGGAGGTGTTGGTATTGTTTAGGGAGGTTTCATGGGGGACTTGGGGACCTCCAAGTGGTTGAATTTGGATTTCAAAGTGCCACAATTTTTTTTCCCCATAGACTATAATGGGATCGAATATTCGTTCGAATAGTCGAATCTCGTTGACTACTCGATTCAAATTCTCTAAAGTCGAATATTTCACTACTGTGTGCCTAGGCATTTTTTAACTTGTCACATGCCGTACTAGCGTTGTATTGACTGGCTGGGTTGACCACAGTTAGCTGGGTGTAGTTGAGCGTATACAAAAATCGCTTCGTAGCTATTAGGAGAGATAGAGCTGTAACCAGCCACTTCTGGTCAACACCAGCAGACCAAGCCATACAGCACTACACTTTTGCCTACTTAGGAGAGTTTTTATACAGAGGAGTGTTTTTTTTTACTTACTGTATCTCCTTCCGTATAGTAAACTCAAAAAAAGCCATTGACTCTCCATAGGTTAGCACTGTCCGGTACACGTTACGATTGCAGCAACCTCGCAATTTGAATTAGGGAAACCTTTGATGTGCATGCTGCATGGTTCCACAAGCTAGAGGCTGACTACAAACAATGGCATAGAGACAATTTTAACTCACCACTGTTGTACATATTAACTGGTATATTATTCTTTTGTTACATTTTTTTGTGAGCTAATCAAAGTTACATTTTATCCAATGGGAAATTGGTATATATTCTAGATTCTAGAGATTGCTTAACTGTGAACTATACCTCCCAGTTTGGTAGGGGTCATAAGTAGAGATGTGCGAACCGGGTTCTGGTTCGAGTCCATCCGAACCCGAATGATTAGCATTTGATCAGTGGCAGCTGCTGATTTTGGATAAAGCTCTAAGGTTGTCTGGAAAGCATGGATACAGCCAATGACTATATCAATGTTTTCCACATAGCCTTAGGGCTTTATCCAAGTTCAGCAGCCACCGCTAATCAAATGCCGAAAGTTCGGGTTCGGATGGACTCGAGCATGCTTGAGGTTCGCTCATCTCTAGTCAAAAGCTCTACCGAATATTTCACTACTCGCTCATCTCTACTGCTCACATATCTTGTTCTCAATGTTTTTAGTACCCTCCCTTTCTTTTCCCAACCTACTCAAAGTCTTACCCTTATGCCTAATTCTGTGTCTCTTGTTGTCCCATCTGAACCTATAAGTGTGTATGCCCTATCACAGATTCTGTTACATTGAAAGTGGCTTTCTCCAAAGGAACCTCTTACTTTGTGTTAAACAAATAAAAGAGAAATATAGATAGGAGAAGTTTTCAATGATTCATTTACTGTTGTTTGATGCAATGTTTTACCTAAATGAAGTATTTGTTAGTGGTTCCATAGCATAACGCATCATTCTTCTATCTCACTTCCCATCAATATCAGCTGCTGTATGTCCTTCAGGAGGTGGTGTATTTTTCCAGTGCTCTCTGCTGCCACTTCTGTCTATGACAGGAACTGTGCCCGAGCAGTAGCAAATCCCCATAGAAAAACCCTTGTGCTCTCCAGACTAGAAAGAATACTACTTCCTGCAAGACATACAGCAGCTGATAAGTACTGGATTTTTTTTTTTTTTTTTTTTTTTTTTTTTATAGAAGTAAAGTACAAATCTCTGGCCCTTTCTGGCACAAGTTGATTTGAAAGATTTGAAACGATCCCTTTAATCTCTTAACATCTGGTTAGTTTCAAACATTAAATCAAACCATTATCTTCACCTAAGTCCCATCAATTGTTATTGTACAATTACATAAATCTTGTCTTTCATTTTATATTTGTATTAAAAAATAATAGTCTCCTGTACCAAGTTCTATGTGATAAAAGGGAGCTGCCAGAATATAGGAACTAAACATGCTGTGGTCAGAAAACTTTTTACAAGAGCCCTCTAACATTTATCAGTCAGCTGACTTGCAAAAAATCATATAGTATTTTTAAACTATCATTTTTTTTATCCGCTATTGGTGAAGAAAATTAAATTAGAATTGCCAAAAACAGCAGACTTGACTGAAAGGAATCATTTCACCAAAGTGAAAAAATGTAGCTTAATATTTGTGAAATCGTGCAAGGATCTGTGCGTTGTAAACATCATACTAAAATACACATAAAAGCAGTGCATACAAAGACACGCAATGACATAAATAAAAATTAATAAATAAAAGCTTTGAATGCTAGCAGCACAATAGAATAAAATAACAAAAACTTTACCTATGGTGCTTTACACAGAATATACAATGCACAAAAAATATATAGAACAATTAAGCATCAAATTATAACTCAAAGTCATTTAGATTTCAGAGATATAAATCCACCCCACTGGTGAACATAAAAGACAGAGGGCCCCATGACATGACAAATAACATAAGGGTCCCTTTTGGCATTGGATTTTGTCCCCAAGGAAAAAGTGTCTGTTTGTTTTTGTGAGTCCCTCCTTGCTTTCTATGACCCATAGTTCAGTGCCCCCTCTATTATTTTGTTGACAATGCAATTAACTGGAAAGAGGAGCAACAAAAAAAAACATATGATGGTTGCACATGGTGGCCACAGTAGATTACTCTCAGCGTAGTAAAAACAGACACTAGAGATGTCATTTCTAAAAATAATATAACTTCAGGTGTAATTATACAAGTGTGTCCTAAACACCTGTGATGTGTATATATTCCATCTGTCTCCTCTTTTTACACCAATTAACACCTGACTGGGTAATTAGGCAAGATTTCTGCCAACCAGACAACTATCACTCTTGGGTTGTGTAATATACATTTTGTCATATATCCTGCTTAGCCTGACTGGTTCTAGTTCAAACAAATGGTTGTATTTCCTGCATTCTGGAAAAATATGTCTAAAAAAAAAATTTTTTTACTTGTAGGAACTAGATTACTGTAATGGGGGCCCATTGTTACCTAAAGATCAAGCAGTATACGACCTGGCCTTTCTATTACACATAAATTTATTGTGTATCCTGCAGAAATAATCCCCTTGACAGAACAGTGTAAATGAGAGAACCTCCATTGTTGTATTGTCTTGTATGTTTTATGAAACATATGAGTCATGTTTTATGAAATGGAATACTCTGGCTGGAAGGAGGAGGGGACATTTTCCATAAATAATAAAGTACTCTCCCTGTGAGCTGATCAAGAAGGAGGGGGAAACTTCTTCCAACCTGCCACACACACACACACACACACATTGAAAGTCATAATGCATGTTAGGAACTTGATCTGATTGGACTTGTGGACCTTACATGTAGAAAAATGGGAAGAGATCAGTGTGAACCTGCAGAGGAGAATAATTTATCGGCACTCTACATACTTTTATTGTATTGATTTATATATGAATTTTTCATGTTAAATTACTGCTGACCTAAAGTAATGGATTGAATAGTAAAACTTTGCTGACCAAAAAATGCTGTAAACTGTAAAATATTTATGAATTAATGTAATAAATTGAATATTGAGAAGGAAAAATGTGCAAAACTTGTTAATTTAATAAAATTTTCAAGACTGGCATTAAAGTTACAAGAAACAGCATTTTCAGCAAGCTAAAGGATGGTTATGTGACCCAAATTACTGAGGTACCAACTTGAAAATGAATATAACTAACTCTGCACATTATAAAAATTAAAGATAGAGCCAATAATACTGTAAATGAAAATTTATGAAGTTGAGAGACTAATTCAGTTTTATGATAAACCTTTGAATGTTCACTGTGTTACACACATTAAAAAGCCTAAGACATAGACTAGAAACTCTTCAAAATGTAATAATGATAATTGAGTAAATCTGTAACTATAAAACCATATAGTAAACTTTTGGCTGGTGTATGAAAGGAGGAAAAGGATGAGGATACAGTGAGAATATCCAATGATGGGTCCATTTTTATCATCTCCCTTACAAACCTTAAAGAGGTTGTGTTAGGCTGGGGAGAAACGGACAAGACAGTAAGCCCTGAACTTGCCCCAACCAATGACCCTACCTACTTGCCACGGACAACCCTAAACGGTCTGTGGACAACCATGAAGTCGGTCCCTACACTGAGTAGGTGAACACACAAACGTAGACAGACAAACACAACACAATGGAGGATAGTCAGCTAACAGAGTAAAAAACCAAACGGACAACGCAGTACAAAATCAGAAAGAGAGCGGATAGTCAGATGTCAAGCAAGAGGTCAGAACATGGGCAGAGCAAAAGCAAGGGTATTAGGACAGGGAACGCTGGGAAAGGAGCAGGGGAGCTAGGACTAGTAACAACTAATAGCCAGCTCTGAATGCTGGGCTTACCTACTATTTATACAGGATCAGGAACTCAGTCCAGCAGCTGATTGAACCAGCCTTTGATCCTCCACACAGCTCACCTGCACAGCAGCAGGTAACCCTCAAGCTGCTGAGGAAAACCAGCACACAGTCCTGACAGGTTGTCCAACATTTTTTCTTATTGGAAATGTGAATAATTTGTAATCTGTCCCTTTCCCTTAGTGGTTTTCTCTAACCTTTTTTCGCATCTCTGTTCCCTGGCCTCCTCCACTGTTGCTGCTTTTTGGATTTGTGTTTGTTTACATAAAGAACTTCAAGGTCACATATGTCAGCAGTGACATCACAGCTCTGCAAGCCTGTAGCTTCACCCACTCTACCTATAGGCAGGTAATGTCTGTATTACTACAAGTGTCTATTGAGCAGCATGGTGGCTCAGTGTCTGACAATTAGTTATGTTATCAAATCAACTAGTTTTTTCACACTTTTATCTGTTGTAGGACTACAAACCCCAGCAAACATGTAAATGATAGGAGTTTTAGTCCTGGATTACTTATACACTACAGTAGCCATACTACTGGTGGGCGGGGTGAGGCAGGATTCTGTTACAAGTTTACCTCAGCAATAGATTGATAGATGACATGGTGTCTGCCATGAGGTGAAGTCTCCTCTCTCCTCTCCATATTACACACAGCAGCAGCAGCTCTGCTCTAACACTGTACATCTTTACACTACAATAGCAACAATATAGGGGAAGATTTAGCAAAGTCTGTGCAGGGGAGCAGTTACCCATAGCGACCAATCAGATTGCTTCTTTCATTTTTAAAAAAGGTCTTGGAAAATGAAACCTAGAATCTGACTGGTTGCTATGGGCGACTGCTTCCCTGTTCCTCTGCACAAGTTTTGATAAATCCTATACTTCCTTTTTTTACTCTTTATAGCTCCAACCTATGCTGCAGTGCTGTACAGAGATTGTAGTCTATCATGCTGTCCTTACTGTTGCAGTTTCTTCTGGGCTCAGATTTTAGTTACATGTTAGGGGTGTGGCTAAAGAAATATATGCATAACCCCTTCCACCTGATGACTGTTCCCTCACTGGCAGGAACAGGAAACAGAAAGGGAACAGAATTTCACAGGAAGTAAAGAAAATACAGGCAGAGTGGTCATGTGACTGAGCCTGAGAACACAGTAAGCGAGCTAAATAAAAAATAGAAGTGTATGTAGAATATGCAACAGCCACAGAGGTCAATGCAATGCTAGTTTATTGAAAAATCCCGGACAACCCCTTTAACGAGCTTTAACTTAAACAATCAAATTTTTATAATAACTATAGGATGTAAATGTATCTGTCATTATTCATTTGTGTGTAAAACTAAGCTTTGGTTATTCGTATTATTTCTCACTAATTCTATAATATTCTGGACGTCAAGATTAACCTTACCTATCTCCTTAATCATATGGAAGTTTAATCCTCTCATCACAATACATGCTGGTCCCAAAGTCGTGAGAGATCTTTTTGCTGCAAGTACTCCAGTAAGTGGTAAAAGCTAGTGTGTACATGGATGAGCAATTCAATGGTCAATGTGTTCCTGTACACTAAGCAGTAAAGCATACAATACACTGCATGCCTCCTTGCTTAGTTAAAGGGGAACTCCAGGTAAAGGTTAAAAAAATGAAACTTCTGCAGGAGCATAACGCATTACTTACCTGTTTATCCCAGTTTTGAAACTACCAAAAATCCATTTATTTTGGGGGGTTTTGTTCTGTATTGTATTTCTGTACTTCCTGGTTGAGCAGTTCCGAGAATGCAGTACTGGTTCCAGAATGCAATGCTTTCCCTCAGCTGTTTATCACAGTTTACGGTCCTTGCAGCAGCTGCTTCTGGCCGGTCAGAGATGGTGAATCACTCAGGGAATTGGGGGATCCAGCCAAGCCTCCTGTGACATCACATCCTGCCCCCTGTCTGCATCATCAGCTTGTGCTCAGAAAACACACACAGTGTGAGACAGAAACATGGAATATTTGTCTCCTAAGGTGGGAGAGCAGTGGGAGCAGGAGACAATGTGAATTGGTACAGAGGCCATTTTTCTTCACTTCCTGGATTTCAAACAGCTACCAGTGTCGCAGAACCCTACAGATATGGTAATATATTGTATAGACACCTCTATATAAATTTTAATGTACTTTTAATAGAATTTTTTTTTTCTTATGTGGAGTTCCCCTTTAACATTGTGCAAATTACAAATGACAATGCCCCCAGTCTAGGGTCTGAGGCACAAGCCCCAAGGCATATCTTTGACCCCCCCCCCCCCCAATATATCATTATTATAATCATCTCTCCTGTATTTCCCACTCTCTTTGTTTATTACATGCTCTGGCTTGGTCGAGTATACCTCAAGGGAATACTGTCCCCCACTGCCTGTCTCTGACCCATGCCCTGCACTCTGTCAGCTGTCATCATGCCCCTGCAGTGGCCAATAGGTACTAGCTATGTGCTTGTCAAACTGTTTAAAGTAAACTGTACCTATGAACCTGCTGATAGGTATCTGTAGCTGGATAGTTGGTGATTCCAGTGCTGGTCTTCTTATTTTGCTCCTCGGCACAGTTTCAAGTAATTTAATAAAAATAAAATATGCAAATGAAACCGTTTGGTGCACTGGGGCATTCTTCCGCTGCTAAGTGCTCCATTCTACCTTCCTGCCACCTCGTACATTCTCCTTCTTATGCGTGTTCATATATTTTCTTATTCATATAAGTAACAATGTCTCTCTGCGTTTTATAAAGAGCTCATGTATTCGCAGTAACAGCGCCATGTATGGTGTTGGGCTGCTGCTTGAGATACGGAGAGAACAGAGAGACATTCTAAGTATATGAATGTGCATAAGTAGGTGCACATTACAAGCCAGGGGTATGGCCAAAGAACGTCCCGGGGTAAATAGTCATATTTTTTTTTTATGTCAAAATAGCACTGAATAGCAAAATAAGAAGACCAGCAGTGGAATCACCAACTATGTAGCCACAGATACCTATCAGCAGGTTTATAGGTGCAGTTTCCTTTAAACAGTTTAACGAGCACATAGCTAGTACCTATTGGCCACCAGTACCTCTTGGAATCACCAGTTAACCAACTGCAGGTACCTTTTAGCAGGTTAATATGTTTTCCTTTAAATGTCCAGTGTGCACAGTCTACTATCTTTCCCTACTTTTTCTTACTAGACATCTTCATCTTCTACTGGTGTCTTGATTCTAGCATCCTGTGTATCCTGATCTGTGCCTCGTTCCTTATTCTGCCTAACCTTCCTGTACATTTCTGACTCTGCTGTTGCCAACGTGAATTGCTGACCTGTGCCTTCTGTCCTCAACATCAGTCTCTATTGGACCATGCCTCAGCCTTATTCCTGGGTGCTTTCCTTATATAGGGTATGACACAGCCTGGTCACTACGCTTACCTATCTGTACTATGTACCATATTAGGCCAGCTGCTACCCATACTGTTATCAAACTTGTGAAGAAACCTGGTACCCCCTAGAAGTCTATATTCTTCATCCTGAAGTGGGATGAAGAGTGAAGAGGGTATTTGGATGCTGTTGTTAGACATGTCGCAAAGTCAAACTGGTTTGGTCTTAAAGTGGGTCCACACTCATTGCCCATTACTTTTTGTACCTGCATATTTTATTAAATGACATTGCTCCAGATAGACAGCACTGTAGAACTAATATCTTTCTATGGACAATTTTTCTACAGGACTGTTTCTTGCATTCTGAAAGTGTACCACCACAGGGAGTAAGCCAAAATCCTCTTAGCATTGGAACAACAGCCCTCAGGGATTCCTGCAAAGTGCTAGCTACATTTCTATTGTGATAGTAATGTATATGTCACATCCATTTTAAAAAGTAAAAAAAAAAAACAAACCTTCAAGTAAAATTAAAAACATCAATACCATATAAAGGAAATGTGATGAATTTGGAAAGTATAACATTTTGTAAATAAGAAAGTAAAAAAACGTAATAATAATTCTACAAAGAAAAGATATCCAAATTACAGTGGTTGTCAAAAGGACATATATTCAGCAGCTGTGTTATTCATGTGAATATATTATTCTTTTTTCATCATGTAGGCAATAAAACAGATTTACCAGTGTGTACTGTGCCATGCACAAGATTGAAACAATTGCTTTTGCTGTTCTTATTCTGATTAGCTCACTTCCTTTCTTGTGTCATTTTGCATTTGTTCCCTTTTTTGATTTAGGGACTTGATAAGCTCCGCCAGCCCCCTTAGCCATCCAGCGAGCTAATTAATTTGTCCTTTAGTAATATATATTGCATGAACTGTGTGCTTCACTGAGTAATAGGTAGGTTTTGCCATGCTTTTGCGAGGATGATATACATTTTCAATTTATCTATAGTGACTTCTTGAAAGTGACAGCTATATTTGTTTCGAACCATGTAAAGTGAATGATAATAGCCTGACAGCAGATTTATTTTTTTCCCCATTCTCTGTTCTTATCTTTCAGTTCTGCTGTACGAATAGTCTGCTCAGCTCTTGAGAAAGGTGCACTCATGTAAAACTAAGATTCTCTGTATAGCTGCTATAGACAGATTAAATATCTCTCAGACTACATGGAGGACTCCACTGTAAAGGGAGCTCTTAAGTGTGACAATAAGCACATAAAAGCAGTCACCTGTGGTTCTCTTTCCATAACTCTAAAAAACCAATACATAATTACAAATTGCAATAAAACTACAGACTATGTAATTTTTCAATTAATGACAACAGGATGAACTATTATGATATAATGGTAGTTCTAATGAGAATTGAGTGGTAATTGAATCCTGCTGTGATTACAAGTGTTCCTTCATTATTTATTTTTTTAAAAAAGGGAAAAAAACAATGATAAAAATTACAAAAGCAATACTGACATTTACTTGTCTCTCTGGATGCTAATTTCTTCCTGTGAGAGAACATAAGGTATAGTGAGTCGCTTTCAGACACTTTTAATAGTATATTTGAGAAGTTCATTATACCTAAAAACTGATTGGTAACATCAGTACTGTGTGATTTCGTAATTCCTTTTTAGGACTAATTTAAGATTGGTTTGATGGAATACCCAGACAAGATTTGCCAAACACTCAGTGAAAAGGCGAAGATAAGTGGTACATCATTTCCACAGTGTAAATTATGCATTACAAGTGCTGAGAGGAAAACACAGTGACGAACTAAATGGCTTTATTTTAGCAGACAGTAGATGTGGCTTGTAAGAACTGAAATTGTCCCAAACATCAAAACTTTACTTTTATAGAACTTTTTTTATAATAATAATTATTATTATAATATTACATTTTTATCCAGTGCTATCAACCCAGTAAGAACAGTAACATGAACAACAAGATTATGAGATTAAATAGAATATTTGGGGGGAGCATTTTTTTTTTTAAATATATTTATTTTCATTATTTGATTTTTGCAGCACTTTTTACCTGCCGAATATGATTAAAAAAAACTTTACAAACCTAGTAATAATAACTAGAGATGAGCGAGTAATGAAATATTCGACTTTCGAGAATTCAAATCAAATGGGCACCGAGATTCGACTATTCGAATGAATATTCGATCCCATTATAGTCTATGGGGAAAAAATTCTTGGCACTTGGAAATCAAAACTCAACCACTTGGAGGTCACCAAGTCCCCCATGAAACCTCCTTAAACAATGCAAACACCTCCGGAATGAAACTGGGACATTAGGGGGAGCATGCCTGGGTGCACCCAACACCCCAAAATGGGAGTATAAGGCTATGTTCACACAACGTCAAAAATATTAAAAAGGCGGACAATTTTCATATTTAAAATAACGTCCGTTTTTGCCAAGATTTAACTGACTGCAATGCAATGCATTGAAGTCAATGGGAAGACAGACGTCCAATGCGCACAGCGTATTGAATAACGGACGTTTTTTTTTTGTGTCAAAATAATGAACATGATCATTATTTTCGGACGTCTTTTGTAAAGAGCAGACATTTTTTATTTGTAGTTCACACACAGTTTTCCTTTTGTCACCGTTCTGTCTCAGTTTTTACTATTAAATTCATTGGACTTTTCAATTAAGCCGCACCCAAAGTCCAATTAGTAACTAAAACTAGAATAATGTCAGGCTGCTAAATAACATCCGTTATTTTAGACTCAAAATGATGGACATCATTTTAAACGGAGATGAAAAGACGCAAAGGAAAAATATTTGCGAACGCTTTACGGCAATGTTCACACATTTTGCTCATATTTCTTGCGCAGCGTTACATACATGATTCCAATGAGCGTCATGGTAATCGCGCGTATCACGCATCATCCTGTACAAACGTTACTGGAACAATATATAACGTCCTTTTTTGTGGGCTACTGGAACAATATTTATCACGTGCCTTTTACTGGGCTACTGGCACAATAGGTATAAGGTTAACGTGCCCTTAGTGGGCTAAACCAGGGACACTATAAGTCACTTGTACACACAGGGTACTAGAATGAATACAGCTGCTGCTGCTGTTATATCTTCTATTTCTTAGCATTGAGAATTGCTTTGGATGCAGACTCCAGAGATTACTTTTTTTCTGGATATTAGACCTGAAAAGGACTTTTGGGTTCTGTAGTAAGTTTGCCTAACCAAAACGCTATTAAAACCTATCTCTCCCTACTCGAAGAACTCTCCCTGACTAGGTTGAAAGCGCATCTGCGGTCAAGAGGCGGAAGTCAAGTCTCAAATATTCTAGGTCATGTGGTTCAGCCATCCAATGAGGGTAGATGACGTTTTCGCGCTGCGTGCGTACTCCCAGGGTCCATCGCGGCCTCCCTGCATAGTCATTGGATTAAAAAAAAGCACCAACTGTGATGGGAGGGCTTTCGAATGTTTGCCGCGTATTCGACACACTACTCGATTGTATTCGAATCTTTCGATCGAATACCTACTCGATCATATTCGCTCATCTCTAATAATAACCGAAGAAAATTAGGTGTCGCCCTAGGAGGAAAAGTAGTTCTGGTGTGTTTATATACCCTTACTTATGGTTCTACCTACGTTATGCCGAGATGACAAATTTACTTAGACCTCACACAGTCAGTAATAAAATATGTATCTAGTAAACTGGGATTCCATAGGATGTAACTAAGCATCCCACTTCTTGAAATTCATTAAAGAGAATCTAGCAGCAGGTTAGAAGGATCTAACCTGCTGATAGATTCTATAAGGGCAGGGAATGGGGAGTGTGACCTTACCATCAATAATAAATATTACTTTTCCAAATATGTAAATAAGGTGGTTTGGTGCACTGGGGAAGGTCCTATAGCCCTTTGAGTGCACCGATCTGCAGGCCTGCTGGTTCCTGCAGTATACTGTACCTCTTTATAAATATTCATTACAGAGCTTTGCAGTGAGTGGTGGCAGAGTAATGTCACTGCAGAGGGCTAGTATGAATATTCATAAGGAGGCATGCATATTCAGAAAAACTAACAATTAATGATGCAGTGGACCTTCTAAAAGGCATTATCGCACTCCTGTCCTTTGCGCCACAATCAGCAATTTATATCTGTACAACCTGCTTCTATAGTCCCTTTAATATAATATTTATATATATTTTTTACCTGGAACCTTATTTTAATGTTTGTAGCTTAAATAACCTAAACACTATATGGGAAACTTCAATTAAATAAAATATTCTATATAATATGTTTTTTTCTGTAGAATTTAACCCCTTCAAGACCAAGCCTATTTGCACCTAAAAGACCAGGCTCATTTATCAAAATCTGACCGGTCTCATTTTATGCTCTTATAGCTTAGTGATGCTTTAACGTATGCTAGCGATTCTGAGAATGTTTTTTCGACACATATGGTACTTTATATTAGTGGCAAAATTTGGTCACTACTTTGTGTGTTTTTTGTGAAAAACATCAAAATATCATGAAAAATTAAAGAATTTGCATTTTATGAACTTTGAATTTCTCTGCTTCTAAAAAAAGAAAGTCGTATCACATAAATTAGTTACTAAGTCACATAACCGATATGTCCTCTTTATTCTGGCTTCATTTCATAAACATATTTATATTTAGGGTGTTACGGGGCTTAGAAATTTATCAGCAAAAATCACCACATTTTAGTGAAAGTTTCCAAAACTGATTTGTTTAGGGACCAGTTATTTTTTTAAGTTGATTTAGAAGGTTTGAACACTGGAAACGCCCATAAGTGACCCCATTTTGGAAACTAGACACACTAAAGAACTAATCTAAGTGTATGATGAGCATTTAAACCCTACAGGGGCTGGAGGAAAGTATTCACCATTAGGCCGTAAAAAAATGAAAAATTTAAATTTTCCAATAATATATATGTTTAGAATAAAGTTTCTCATTTTCAAAAGGAACATGAGAGAAAAAGCACCCCAAAATTTTTAATGCAGGTTCTCTTGAGTACTACGGTACCCCATATGTGGTCGAAAACCACTGTATGGGAACACAGCGAGGCTCAGAAGGAAGGGAGCGCCATTTAGCTTTTCCATTGCAGATTTTGCTGAAGAAGTTTCCGAGCGCCAGGTGCATTTGCAGAGCCCCTGTAGTGTCAGCAGAAGGAAAAAAAAACATAAGTCACCCCATTTTGGAAAGTACACCCCTCAAAGAAATCATTGTGGGGTAGGATGAGCATTTTGACCCCCCAGGTGTTAGAGGAAAGTATTTAAAATTAGACAGTAAAAATGAAAAACTTGAATTTTTCCAATAATATGTTCCTTTAGTTTGAAATTTCTCAATTTCACGAGGAACAAGAGAAAAAAAGTACCCCAAAATTTGTAACGCAGGTTCTCCTGAGTAAAAAGGTACCTCAAATGTGGGCATAAAGCACTGCATGGGCACACAGCAGGGCTCAGAAGGAAAGGAGCGCCAATTAGCTTTTTCAATGCAGATTTTGCTAAAGAAGAATCTGAGCGCCAGGTGTGTTTGCAGTGCCCCTGTAGTGCCAGCGGAGTAAAATATCGCCAAAAGTCACCCCATTTTGGAAAGTGCACCCCTCAAAGAATTCATCTTGGTGTGTGGTGAGCATTTTGACCCCACAGGTATTAGAGGAAAGTATTCAAAAGTAGACAGTTAAAATGAAAAACTCGAATTTTTCCAATAATATGCTCGTTTAGTTTGAAATTTCTCAATTTCACGAGGAACATGAGAGAAAATTCACCCCAAAATCTGCAACGCAGGTTCTCTTGAGTAGAACGGTACTGCATATGTGGGTATAAACCACTGTATGGGCACACAGCAGGGCTCAGAAGGGAAGGAGTGCCAATTAGCATTTTCCGTGCAGATTTTTCTGAAGAAGTTTCTGAGCACCAGGTGCGTTTGCGCCCCTGTAATGTCTACAGAATAGAACCACCCCCCAAAGTCACCCCATTTCGGAAAGTACACGAAAGTACACCCCTCAAAGAATTCATCTTGGGGTAGGATGAGCATTTTGGCCCCACAGGTATTAGAGGAAAGTATTCAAAATTGGCCAGTAAAAATGAAAAACTTGAATTTTTCCAATAATATGTTGGTTTAGTTTGAAATTTCAAAATTTCACAAGGAACAGGAGAAAAAATGTACCCTAAAATCTGTAACGCAAGTTCTCCTCAGTACAACGGTACCCCATATGTGGGCATAAACCACTGTATGGGCACACAGCAGGGCTCAGAAGGGAAGGAGCGCCAATTTGCTGGAGCAAAACCGCAGCTAGTAATAGTTATTAGAATAGTGCAGTTACTAAAATAAAATAAAAAAATTAGATTACAGGTAATGTGTGGTGGTTACGGACAGTCTGGGGTGGTTACGGGTAATCTGGAAGTGGTTACGGCCAGTCTGAGGTGGTTACGGGTAATCTGGGGTGGTTACGGGTAATCTGGGGTAGTTACGAGTAATCTGTGGTGGATACGGTCAGCATGGGGTGGTCACGGGAAACTTGCTGTGGTTAGAGGCAACCTGGGGTGGTTAGAGGCAACCTGGGGTGGTTACGGGCAACGTTGGGTGGATACGGACAAACTGCTGTGGTTACGGACAATCTGGGGTGGTTACGGACAATCTGGGGTGTTTACAGACAATCTGGGGTGGTTACAGATAATCTGGGGTGGTTACAGGAAACCTGCTGTGGTTATGGCAACCTGGGGTGGTTACAGGCAACCTGGGGTGGTTACAGGCAACCTGGGGTCGTTACGGGCAACGTGTGGTGAATACGGACAACCTGCTGTGGTTACAGACAATCTAGGGTGGGTACAGGCAACCTGCTGTGGTTACGGGCAACGTGGGGTGGTAACAGACAATCTGGGGTGGTTACGGACAATTTGGGGTGGTTACAGACAATCTGGGGTGGTTACAGACAATCTGGGGTTGTTACAGGTAATCTGAGGTGGGTACCTGTAATCTGGCATGGTTATGGGCAATCTGGAGGGGGTCACTGGCAATTTGGGGTGGTTAGAGGCAAGGTGCAGTGGTCAGAGGCAAGGTGCGGTGGTCAGAGGCAAGGTGCGGTGGTCAGTGGCGACGTGCGGTGGTCAGAGGCAACGTGCGGTGGTCAGAGGCAACGTGCGGTGGTCAGAGGCGACGTGCGGTGGTCAGAGGCAAGGTGCGGTAGTCAAAGGCGACGTGCGGTGGTCAGAGGCAAGGTGCGGTGGTCAGACGCAACCTGCGGTGGTTGCGTGCAATCTGGGGGGTTACATGTAATCTGGCATGATTACGGGCAACCTGGGGTGGTTATACGCAACCTGCGGTGGTTACGGGCAACCTGGAGGGGTTACAGACAATCTAGAATTGTTACGGATAGACTGAAGTGCTTATAGGTAATCTAGGGCGGGTACATGTAATTTGGGGTGGTTACAGGCAATCTGGGGTGATTACGGACAATCTAGAGGGGGTCACTGGCAACGTGCGGTGGTTACGGGCAACGTGCGGTGGTTACGGGCAACGTGCGGTGGTTACGGGTAATCTGGGGGGTTACATGCAATCTGACGTGATTACGGACAACCTGGGGTGGTTACTGGCAACGTGCGGTGGTTACGGGCAACCTGCGGTGGTTACGGGTAATCTGGGGTGGTTAGGGGTAATTTGGGAGTAAACTGCAATTATTACTATAATAAAAAGTGTGTGTTTTATTTTTTTTGTATGTTTGTCACTTTTTGTACTTTATACATTCATTTTCACTATATTACTATGATTACTGTGATATTTTCTATCACAGTAATCATAGTTAAGTGACAGAGACCAAATTGGTCTCTGTCACTTTAAATTTTCAGAGCTGGCTGGTTGTGGAGCACATGCGCACTTCATAACCAGCCAGGACGCTGAAGAGGAAGGAACTCCAGGATCAGGTAATGTATAAGGGGTAGGGGGGTGACTGGGGGACGGGGGTGACAGGGGGGGGTGGGGGGCGACTTGGGGGGTGGGGGCACATCACTTTTTATCCCCTGTCACTAATCATTTATGGTGACAGGGGATAAAAAGTGCCTGGAGCACATGGTACAAGCGATCAGGGGGGTCCCCGATCACTGCCCCATGCTCTCCGCTACCTCCGGTGGCGGAGAGCATGGGTGTTTCATTCATTTTTACAACAAGATCACTGTGAACAGATATACTCTGTTCACAGTGATAACGGCGGCCATCTTGGATCTGATGGCCGCCGCGGGGAGGGGGGTTAGTGATCGGGGCACTAGGGGGGCTGATCTGGGGTTTGATTTTACTGATTTCATCTCCCCCCACCGTGGATTCACGGTGGGGGGAGATGAAATACAGCGGCGGCACCGGCCCATTAGTGACCGCCGTTCGGCGGTCACTAAGGGGTTAACAGGGGTCAGCGGCCGGATCACAGCTGATTCTCATTATCTCCGGTGCTGTACACAGATGAGAGCGGGATCGTTATCTCTGCAGCGATCCCGCTGTCATCACAAACCCCCGTCAAAGCAGGAACGTATATATACATTCCTACTGCACGGGGCATGTGTAATAGGAACGTATATATACAGATTGCTGACGTGAAGGGGTTAATGAAAGTGAAAGCTGGAGTATATCAACGGAGATTCGCTTTTATTTCAAACAACTGAGGTTCACAGTTGCTATGGCTGAAGCCAAAAAACTTACCCTTCACCCCTAATTGTCATTTATAGCTTTCTTATAAGCAGAGATAATGCAATTAGTAATGTATTCAAACTAATTTTCACAGATATAGGCAATCTGCACTGGATTATGTATGCAAATATGCCCTAATAAGCAATTGTGTAATCATTCTGAAATTGTTTATTGGAAATTAAATGCAATTTGAATTAAACACTATTGTCACATGCTTCATAATTATGTAGGAGTTAAATTCCTTTAATCCAAAAACTGAATTCTCAATGATCTGTAATAAACAAAGAATAGTCTAAATTACATGTTGAGCCAGAGTCATTCAATAATGAATAATTTTCAGTAGGAAAATGGCAAGTGTGTGACCATCAAAGTGATGCATTCATATCTGCTAAACTGCAGGATAAAGAGTGAACTAGTACTGGAAAGCTAGGAAATTAACTGCAAAAGGTTTCTGTGCATTATTGATGGCCTAGGATAGGCCATCAATATTTGATTGGTAGAGATTGAACACCTCAAAAAGTGCAAATGCAAAGGTGAAAATTGGCCTGGTCATCAAGGGGTTAATGACAGTGCCGCTTTTGAGACTTGGGAAAAAAAAGAGAAGAAAACTTTACTCCTAAATAGACAAGAGCAAAGCATCTAACAGGGTCGACGTATCTATGAGAAATTATCGAGACAATGTTTGTGGCACTAAGATGAATAGATAGATAGATAGATAGATAGATAGATAGATAGATAGATAGATAGATAGATAGATAATATCTTTCTCTATACGTGCTATGGAGGCAGAAGAGGTTAAAAGAAAATAGATGTATAGAAGTATAGAATGACCCATTTAATGTCATACAGTTAAGCATTATGAGAAAACATCATCCTGAAATGTATCATAGTTTAATGGCGTACATTTTGAGGATGCAGTCACTTTAGTAAAACAATTTATTGTACGATAGAGCTGCAAGAACAGGAAAAGGATGTAATACCTTTCCTTCATTCCCTGTGTTTTTCAATTTTAAATCTTATTTTTTTGGCTTGCTTAACCAACCGATAGATTACTGTTTCCTTGAAGCAGTGGGTGTGATAGGGATAATTAATCTCTCGCTCTGTGCCTTGACTTTCAGTCAAACTGGAAAGATGCATATTGTCACTCATTCTCAGACCTGTAGATTAAGTCATCCTATCACAATTACATATTGGACAAGTACACAACACACTCAGCTATATATCTAGTGAAAAGTTAATACATGTTAGTAAGATAAGACTTAGCTAAAAATATAGTTAAAAACTATAACCACAGATTTTTTTTTACTTTTATAACAATACATCTATATTTGTTTTTACTTTATCCATATTTTATGTATAGTCACTGTCGTTTTTTTTTGTTTTTTTTTCAATAGTCCAGGCGATTTTAAGAAACTTTGTAATTGGGTTTATTAGGCAAATATGCCATTATCTGCATTCAAAAATACTTTTTTCCCAGGTCCTCGCTCCCTCCTCTTTTCCATTCACTGCAAAATATCATGAACTTGTAACTTGTTGCATCAGACACAACCCTGTCTGTTCTATAGAGAGGGGAGGAGGGAGGAGGAAGGAGGGAGGAGGGAGTTAGTCGGCAGCAGAGAGCAGAGTTGTTGCCCTGTTTTGTTGCCCTGTTTTGGTGCCTCATGTCTCTCCACCACCACCCCTCTCCATAAGCAAGCCATGAAGACAGGGGGGAGAGCTTCAAACTGTGTTTTTTTTTTTTCATTATAAAAATGCTCGGCTAATAAACCTAATTACAAAGTTTCTTAAAATCGCCTGGACTATTGATTTCTGGGGAAAAAAAATTAAACGACAGTGACACTTTAAATATTTTTCCAATGATGTGTTCTTATGTGTGCTGATTATGTAGAGATGATTCTTTTAGCTCTATGGAAATTTCCTCCTGTGCACACCTGTGCCACACCTGCTATTGCCTAGTAGTGAGAGAACATGAATGAGGTGATTATTGATTTTGAGGCTTGCCCTGATTGGGCATTATGGAAATCACTGTTTGACAGCATTGTAGCTGTCGCTCTTTTGAGGAACAATATGCTGAACTTTGGGTGCACTGTGGAGACATTTTCCAGGGAACTTTACATAAACATTTTGTTTGTCCATATATGGTGGACCTTGTCGTTTTACAACAGCTGGAGGGCCAAAGGTTCCCTATCCCTGGTTTAAGATATATTTATGGGAAACAATGACAACCAATTAAGTAAAAATTGGTGTCCAGTACTATATGGGGCATAGCTCTAAAGAGTGCAAAGATGATAAGTACATCAATACACTGGTGTTTAAAGGTGAGAAAGGGACTCACTACCACATAATTAAACACAAGTCTAGAAAGGATAATTGGGAAGACTTGAGGAGTTTTATCATAAGCCTCTAAGCATTTAGGTAGGCACTGCTATGAATGTGTTGACTAACAATCATTGGCTATTGTTTATGACTCAGTTATTGGAGACTCAAGCTGACACTCTTTTGAATTTCTATGGCAGGGAATCAACAGATTTTCCTTAGGCAATCCCTTACATTCTATAGTCCTGGGGAGCTGGCTCTTGTATGCAAAAGGAAAAGAAACACAGGGGAAAGGCACTGTGAGACTGGGAGAGCATGGCAAGTATGGCAAGGGCTGCACAACCATCGCAAACAATTTCCGTGCAGCCCTTGCTGTGCGATCATCGAGCTGTCTAATAGGCTCAGTAAGTTAGCGCTGATCTAGCAGATTCATGCTTATTTATACTGATCAGGGATGAGCAAACTTTTTAAAAATTCAGTTCGGTTCGATCCGGCGAACTTTCGTGAAGTTCGGATTCTTACAAACCGAACCTAAAAAGAACCTTGCAATAACGGCTGAATAATTGCAGCTACAATAGTGGGAGTCTGCTAGGGTATAGTTTCGGTTAGTTGAAGTCTCTATTACAATGAAAAAAGTGGAAAAAACCAAAGTGGAAAAATAGTGAAAAAAAAAATAATGAAATTGTCACGACCAGTCACACCAAACACACAGAGACAGTGAGCCCTGAGCTCAGCCCCTCCCACTGTCCCTACCTAATTGCCGCAATCTGCCCTAAAATGGCAGCGGACAACTTGGCGGCAATCCCTGGCCTGGATACGTGATACAATAGACAAGACAAAACGAACAAACACAATAAGAATAGTCAGCAATCCGGGTCACAACAGTCTGGCAGCAAAGGTACAAAATCAGGATCCAAAAGAGTAGTCAAATAACAGGCAATATGGTCGGGGGCAGGCAGCAAGCAAGGGAGGTCAAAAGATACAAGGCAGAAATCAGGAGAAGCAAAGAAACAGAACACACAAGCAGGCAGAGACTAAGTCAATAACTGGCAAGGCACAGGCAGAAGCTGAAATCTTAAATAGGACACCAGAAACCAAGTCCAGAAGATGATTGGAGGGACCAGCTGTCAATCACTGAGGCAAGGCAGGTTAACTGTTCCATGACCAGAGGAAACTTTGCAGCACAGACACGGGTGGGGCAGGGAAAACAATCAGCAGACCAGAAGAAATAAGACACAGTTCAGACAGGGCAAAAACAAGGCAAACAAAACACAGAATAAATGGAAGATTATAACCAAAATCGCAGTCTTTGGCGCAGAGGTCTAATCTTCGCAGCAGAGGGTGGCACTGATGCCTTTTCAGGCGAGATCATGACATTACCCCCCCTTTTATGAGGGGCCTCCGGACCCTCACCAGACCCAGGAGGAAAAGGACCTCTTACAATACAGGTCTCAACATCGCTAGAGATCTCATCGTCCGTCTCCCATTTATTAGAATCCGACTCCAAGAGATAGGTAACCGGTCTCCTGACAGATCTCCCATAACCACTCATATCGGTACCAGACATAGATCCAAATTCTGCCTTACATGAGGACACAGACCTAGCACCATCACCAGGATATACAGAACCAATTTCCACATTACATGAAGTCACAGATATAGCATTGGTAGGTTCATCAACAGGATAATGCACATCAAGACCACCCACAAGTACCTGGGCGCCCAGATGACTATCCTGGTTGTCATCTGGACGCTGATGATCTGGCTTCGGGGAACGCTTGGTACAATAGCTGATGAAATGTCCACTTTCTCCGCAGTAAAAACATAGTCCGTTCAGTCTTCTGTGTTCTTTACGGGCCAGGGATCTTTTAATTTTGCCCAGTTCTGAAGGTTCCTCTATGGTGACCAGAGGACGAGACATAGTAGGCAGAGGTTTGGAGGGGACAGAAGTAGGAACATTAATGACACAGGGGTGGTCTAGGCGTGGTCTTAGCGTGCGATCAATGGTAATCGCCAGGGAAATGGCCTCTTCAAGGGAGCTAGGGGTGGGGTGACTGACCCAAGCATCTCTGAACGTCACATATGTGTTCAGGTCCCCAGAGCACTTGTCAGGCTCCTTGAGTGTGACCACTGGGGTGGCAGGAGTGGTAGCTGGTAGCTGCTGGACCAATAGCTGGACCTGTTTGGCCAGCTCAAAAACAAGGTTAGCAAGACCCTCAAAACGGACAGATAACTCCTGTGCTGAGTCCATTACTGGCCACAGGTAAGGAGTTAAAACAAATATTGTAAGTCCGGTTATTATGTCACGACCAGTCACACCAAACACACAGAGACAGTGAGCCCTGAGCTCAGCCCCTCCCACTGTCCCTACCTAATTGCCGCAATCTGCCCTAAAATGGCAGCGGATAACTTGGCGGCAATCCCTGGCCTGGATACGTGATACAATAGACAAGACAAAACGAACAAACACAATAAGAATAGTCAGCAATCCGGGTCACAACAGTCTGGCAGCAAAGGTACAAAATCAGGATCCAAAAGAGTAGTCAAATAACAGGCAATATGGTCGGGGGCAGGCAGCAAGCAAGGGAGGTCAAAAGATACAAGGCAGAAATCAGGAGAAGCAAAGAAACAGAACACACAAGCAGGCAGAGACTAAGTCAATAACTGGCAAGGCACAGGCAGAAGCTGAAATCTTAAATAGGACACCAGAAACCAAGTCCAGAAGATGATTGGAGGGACCAGCTGTCAATCACTGAGGCAAGGCAGGTTAACTGTTCCATGACCAGAGGAAACTTTGCAGCACAGACACGGGTGGGGCAGGGAAAACAATCAGCAGACCAGAAGAAATAAGACACAGTTCAGACAGGGCAAAAACAAGGCAAACAAAACACAGAATAAATGGAAGATTATAACCAAAATCGCAGTCTTTGGCGCAGAGGTCTAATCTTCGCAGCAGAGGGTGGCACTGATGCCTTTTCAGGCGAGATCATGACAGAAATTAGCCAAGGTGTAAGTGATTACATGGGACATAGGACACAAAGTTTCTTGGACCCAGTAGGGTGGAAAACAGAAATTTGACAGTAGAAACAGCAGCAGTAATAGAACTGTATTGGACCCAGTTTGGTGGAGAACAGACAATTGACGGAGGAGGAGGCAGTAGCACTTTATTGCACCCAGCCCAGTATGATTGAGAACAGAGTATTTAAGGAGTAGGAGGAGGAGGAGGTATTACCTGATTGCACCCAGGCCAGTATGATTGAGAACAGACTATTCATGAAGGGGGAGGAGGATGTTCAGCCTTGGAATGGTTGCATAGGAATCCTCGCTGATTATGTTGTTCAGCGCACTTTTCAGAACACAGACAAGTGGGATGATGTTCTTGATGCCTGCTCACAGAGTCGCATCCTCAAAAGGCATCAACAATTCGCAGGACATGTTAGAAGAAACCTGTGCACTATGAGGTTTATCACATGTGCCATACAAAGTGTATTACTCAGCCCTCCCTGCTGCACTGCAGAGAAAAGGTTCCTCCCTTTGTCGGCTACAACACTTCCCACTGTTAGTTGACCTTGGGTCAGCCATTCATATATCTCCCCCCTGATGGTCCGGAGAGCTCCTGCCCACTGTGGCTCCGTTCACCCAGGCTCACAAAATGGAGGACAGCCTGAGAGCGCTGGGCCTGCCATTTTTGGTAAGACACCGGGGCAGGTTGGACTGCAGTCAAAGCGGTGGATGGTTGCAAGCTGATGGAGGCAGAACTTTTGCAGAACTGGCCCCCTAAAGCACTGGGGGGGTGACAGTGGCAAGAATGGGCTAACTTTTTGTGGTCTTCTGGGGGAATGTTGACCTAATGGGCACTAACAGACATGTACTGCCCTTGTCCATAATTAAAGGACCAGACATCAGCACTGGGGTGCACGGTCTTTGACACCAAGAATCCCAAAGAGTCTCCAACATTTTTCTACACAACTGTGCAGTGATGGGACAGCTGATGGGACAGCTGATGGAAAAAAAAATTTTCTCGGACAGTGATGGGACTTTTTTTTGGGACTTTTTTTTTTTTTGCGGCTAAACGGGGTTCTCCTATTTTTTTAACCTTATAGTAAAGATATGAACAGATTTTCCCTTAATAAACTTAAGCTTGAATACTGAAGTTGCTTTCATGTGTCTTGGTTAATACTCATAGACAGCTGTCACATTACATTTTTGATTAGGCAGCACCCAGGTATATCTGAGGAGACTAATTTAAAGTCTCACCCTAACAGGGGTGAGGTCACACATCTTGATATTCACAGAAAACCAGGATACAAGGGATTATAGGAGCAATAATCCTTGTATCCTGGTCTATTCTGTGAAAAAAGTACAATTTTGCCATTGCCGTTGTTATTTTTACCAGATTCGTAACAAACTTCCTCAAAGTTCGTAACGAATCTGGTTCGTTACGGTTCAGTTTGCTTATCCCTAATACTGATCATTGTAATACATAGTTCAAAAAGTCTTTCAATACCATAAAACTTAATCCTAAGGTTACTACCCATGAAATGTTACCTACAGCTGGTTTGTTGATAGGTACCAAATTAAGCTACCAAGTTATGGAATCCATAGCCAAAATGTGTTACAGGACTCCCAACTACCTCATACTGATGTTCAATATGGAAAATATTCTGCCACTACATTTTTCATTTACATTCTATAATGGAAATATGTATGAAAGGTTAGGTGGTTTGGGCTCTTTGGTTTTTCTTATGCTCGATTAGTTATAACTATTGTGGTTATGTCAAACTACCTTAATATTCTTAGGAACTTGGGAACTTAGCCGGAAGTGCATATGCAATATAAAATAATGGCCATTATTGATTACGAGCACCAAAAACATGGACATGCTTAATATTTATCAAATCAAAATCTAGTGTCTTTCTGAGAGGGGGGAGGGGGAGTATGGTGGTATTGGTCAGGTCTGGTGGTGTTATCCAGTTACAGTATGGTAGTATTGTTTAGGTCTGGTGTGGCAGTGTTAAATGTGATGCCTGTAGACCAATCTACCTAGTGCCTAGGGCAGCAGCAGCTGTTAATAAAGCCCTCGGTCAGTACAACCTTAATTCATTATTGAACTAATGCACTCTCCTGCCCCCCCCACACACACACACCACCACCACCACTAGCAAGCCAAGCCAAGAATATTGACCTGGGGGTTGCCTGCCACAGCAAATCCACGCACCTTGCAGCGGACTCTGGTTAAGACCAGTGGCCCCTTAGAGCCCGCTGCCTGGTGCGGCTTATGCCATCATAAGTGGCGGTTCAGTGTATCCATGATTTCTGTCAATACACTACTATGTAGTACAAAGCGTTTAACATACAGTATACAATTAGACAATGCACAAATGCTTAAAGATGTTTTTTTATTATTCTATACTCTTTTAATGTTTCAAATATTTGACCCTCTCTTAGAGATAGCAAATTGAAAATATAAAAAAATATCAAATTTAAAAAGGTTTTGTGAGAGATTGAAGCATTTGCCATATGTCTCGTTAGAATAGTTGATAAAAAAAAAAAAAAAAAAAGAAGAAGTAGAAATCATTACTGTCATTCCCTGACATTTTTCTTCGGCAAACTAGTGATTTATAATCACATACTGTATTATAGTCTCCTTAAAGCCATACTAAATGAATAACAGGGTTGATGTAATATTACAAAAATGCCTTCTTCCTGTTCTAAACTAGCTGATTTGTAATCATAAGTGCTCTGACTCCTCTTGATTAAAACTGGTAACCTTTAATAAATCACAAAAGAGATTTAAGATATGAGGACAACTTTTGACTGTTCCTTTAATACCTTGTCTTAATATGGCAAAAAAATTATAAGGTTCAAATCTAAATGTACTTCTGGTTTTATTATTAGTTAAATTAATTAATTTAGAAACATAATATGAATAGATTAAGCAGATACATCAGATATTCAAGATGCTATTATGCAAAATAGCAACATTTGTCATTGCAGTTGTTTTGTACAGTAAATGACGATGTATCAAACCATTTTACTCAAATGTGCAGCTGTTATATTTCTAGTTGGCAACCTAGATTGTTAAGATTTTGTGACAAAAAAGCAAAATTATCTGTAAATAATGTGCATGCTTTAGCAGTACTTGTATACATTTATTAGGTACTGCCATTTGACCTATAATGAAATCTGTACTCGTTTGAATGTGTGTGTGTGTATGTGTGTGTGCGTGTGTGTACAAAATGGAGAAATTATACATATGGCACAGTCTGCATTGCTGTCCAGAGATTGTCGGCAATCCCAGATAGGGTTCACAATCAGACACACATACCATTTTCATAGGAAGCCTATTAACCTATTAGTATGCTTTTGGATTGTGGCAGGAAAATAGAGTAACTAAAAAAAAAAATTAAAGATATGGAGAACAAAGAAAGTTTAAGCAGATGTTGTGCTTTGTTAGATTTGTCCTTAGCATTACCACACTTAAAGTGACACTGTCACCCCCTTTTTTGCATTCTGACTTCTCTACACAAGTGTGAAAGATAAATTTAGCAGTTTTTATACCTTATTTTATATCATACGTCATGGTGCTTGTTCAAGTAAAAAGTGATCTTTTATTAACTGCCGATTGTGCTAAGTGGGTGGGGCTTCACAACAACAGCACCACTTAGCCATAGCGGTGCTCTTGGTCCCAACCCTCCATGACGTCATAGGCACATAGGCCCCGCCCCCTCGCCGGCCATTGGAACAGGCTGGCCTAAAGGTCTAGGCCCCACCCCCTCTAGGTCGGCCCATACTAATGTGTGTTGAGGGGGCAGGGCCTATGTGCCGATGATGTCACGGAAGGGCGGGGCCAATTGTGGCACTGTGGATGGGGCTAAGTGGTGCTGCTGCCGTGAAGCCGTGCCCACTTAGCACAGTCTGCAGTTGATAAAAGATAATTTTTTACATGAACAAGCATGAAAACGTATGATATAAAATAAGGTATGAAAACTGCTAAATTGAACCATTACACCTGTGTAGAGAAGTCACAATGCAAAAAGGGGGTGACAGTGTCACTTTAAATTAGATTGTGAGCCCCATTGAAGACATTGATAGGATACATTTCTATACACTAAGGACCCTATTACACATAGCGATAATCTGCCGAATCAGGCAGACAACAGTAAAGATCAACTGATTGCATCGATCATTGGCTGTTTGTGTCTTCTGGCCCTGACCTAAAATAATTGGTCGCTGACTGTAAATCTATACATGTAATAGAGTGGCCAGTGGCTGATGAACGTGTAAAGAAAATAATAAAGTTCATACATACCTGTCCACACAAAAGCCAGGAAGATACCGGGGAGCGTGCAGAAGCAACCGGGAAAGTGGTCAGGTATGTATGAACTTTATTATTTCACTAAAGGAAAGGGCTGCAAGGACATCACTTCTCCATCGCTTGTTTACATTATTGATTGGGCAATGTAATATGTCCCTTAGAATCTGTAAACACTATACTATATAAATTAATATTTTTTCAAAAGTGAGCATAAAAATGTGGAGAATTTTGAAATATAATGAAAAATATGTTGAAGTTCTGTTTCTGAACTTTATCACCCTCATCTATTATTATTGACTGTTAGAGAAATGTGTTTACCTGTAGCTTTTCCCCTTAAGACATATTCATATTTTATTACCTAATTGTAATAAAATACAAAGGAATGGTTACAACCAAAGTAGCAGTTATAAAATAATAAGTACAAATCAATAAAATGTTAACAGTGCAGGAAATCTTGACTATTCTTTAAAACAGCGTGAACACCAATATAAGGTGAAAACAGTGAACACAATTTTGATGGTTTCTCAGTCAGAAATTTTTAACCATAAAATAAATGGTAGCATAAATAAATGTATGAAATCAGACAGTAACTTATTGCTAATTTGTAAAGGCAGTAAATTTATATTAAATATCTTCAGCACTAAAGCATGTGTAAAATGGTGCACCACCATAAAAGCCAGTAATGTAGCAGGGCCGATACCCGCACAACACAGGAGAGCTGAGCCAGTGATGTTGCAGAGACGATACCCGCACAACACAGCAGAGCTGAGCCAGGGATGTAGCAGAGCCGATACCCGCAGGACACAGCAGAGCTGAGCCAGGGATACAGCAGAGCTGAGCCAGGGATGTAGCAGGGCTGATACTGAACGATACAGCAGAGCTGAGATAGTGATGTAGCATAGCCAATACCCTCGCGACACAGCACAGCTGAGCCAGTGATGTAGCAGAGCCAATACCCGCACGACACAGCAGAGCTGAGCCAGTGATGTAGCAGAGACGATACCTGCATGACACAGCAGAGCTGAGACAGTGATGTAGCAGAGCCCATACCTGCAGGACACAGCAGAGCTTAGCTAGTACTGTAGCAGAGACAATATCTGCATGACACAGCAGAGCTGAGCAAGTAATGTGGCAGAACCGATACCTGCACGACACAACAGAGCTGAGCCAGTAATGTAGCAGGGCTGATACCCACACGACACGGCAGAGCTGAGCCAGTGATGTAGCAGAGACGATATCCACATGACACAGCAGAGCTGAGCCAGGGGTGTAGCAGAGCCGATACCCGCAGGACACAGCAGAGCTGAGCCAGGGATGTAGCAGGGCTGATACTGCATGACACAGCAGAGCTGAGATAGTGATGTAGCAGGGCCGATACCCTCAAGACACAGCACAGCTGAGCCAGTGATGTAGCAGAGACGATGCCCGCACAACACAGCAGAGCTAAGCCAGTGATGTAGCAGAGACAATACCTGAGTCAGTGAAATAGCAAAGCTGAGTTGGTGAAGTAGCAGAGCTGAGTCAGTGATGTAGCAGAGGTGAGTTGATAATGTGGCAAAGATAAAGCTCTTAAAATAACATTACTAAAGTCACTCTTAAAGGGACTGTACATAGGTCACTTTTAAAAGGCCGGTACATAAGTTACTTTTAAAGGGCCGGGCCAAAGTCCCTCTTAAAGGGACAGCACTAAAATTTCTCATCAAATGATGATACCTAATTTGCTTTTGAAGGGACAGTACATAAGCTGGTATTAAAGTCCTTAAAGGGGTTGGCCACTTTAGTAAGTGTACTCACTGTATATACTGAGAGCAGCTCCCTGTGTACCTCATAGAGCTAATATCAGACTCCCCTCCTCCAGGCTGGGCTGCCCTGCTCTGTGGTGTTTTGGTCCATAAGATTCTGACATGGAGAAGCATGTGACCAGGCTCCGCCCCCCAGTGTCCACCACTGAGCCTGTATATGTCTATGGAGGACACAGGGGACAGGGCCTGGTCACATGTTCCTCCATGTTGGCCATTTTATGGACTGAAAGAAAACAGAGCAGGGAAACCCAGCCTGGAGAAGGGGAGTCTGATATTAGCTCTATGAGGTACACAGGGAGCTGCTCTCAGTATATACAGTGAGTACACTTATTAATACTTTGTACTGACCTATTTTACTATAAAGTGGCCAACCCCTTTAAGGGACTGTACCAAAGTTTCTCTTAAAGTGACTGTACCAAAGTCACTCTTAGGCTATGTTCACACAACGTAAAACTACGGCCGTAGTTCTCGCCGCAGAACTACGGCCGTAGTTTTGCATTGTGGAACAATTCCCTATGTGCAATGGGATCCCGGCCGGAGCGTACACACATCGTACACGCTCCGGCCGGGAGCCCATACGGCGCTGGAACAAAACTGACAGGTCAGTTTTCTGCGGCCGGAATTCACTGAATTCCGGCCGCAGAAAGACCTGTCAGTTCACACAGTGAAGCGAGCGGCTCCGGCCGCTTGCTTCACTGTGTGCTATGGTAAGCTCTGATGCAGGCGCGCGCTAATGCGCCCGCATCAGAGCTCTGCAGCCGGAAAGATTATTGGTCACGGAATGGCCGGTCTCATACGTAGTGTGAACATAGCCTTAAAGGGAAGATTTTAAGGTTTAAAGTTTCTCTTAAAGGGAAGTTACTGTTAAAGGGGTGCTCTTTTCAAGCTCCATGTATTTCCCTGGAAATGCAAATATAGTTAATATTATTATTATTGTTATTGTGTTGCTTGATACATTAAGCCCATCTTACCCCCCCCCCCCCTATCTTGTTACAGCATTTAATGAGGTTTTCCACACCTCCCATTTTCCACCTACCTTACTTCTTTCTCAAATGTAGAGATGAGCAATGTGTATCTGGCGAATCCACAGCGACACATTACCAAATTCTCTAAATATGGTGGCCCAGATGGTGGCCATATGTTAGCTTACAGTACTGTCACAGGGCAAAATCAAGGGATTATCCATAATGCCTTGCAACTGTCCAATGACCTGCAAACCTCTCTGTGATGTCAGCACCTCTCCCTCTTTATAGAGTGTTTCACTTCCTGCAGGCGAGCAGACAGCTGTAAGTGAAGTAGAGAGTAGGTCGCAGCAGGCAGTTAGGAGAAATACAGAAAGATACAGACAGAGAGGAGAGGAGGCTGGATTTTGGGAGCTTTTTTGGGGGAGCTGTGAGCCAGTGTCCAGTATGCAAAGTTACTATGTGTTTGCTATGCAATATAGCAAGTTGCTTGATGTACATTATATCAAGTCACTGTGTGTGTGCATAACAAGTGACTGGGTGCAGGTTGTGCATTATAGCAAGTCACTGGGTGTATATAATACTAAGTCACTGGGTGTGCATAACAAGTGACTGCGTGCAGGTTGTGCATTATAGTAATTCGCTGGGTATACATTATACCAAGTCACTGGGAGTGCAAAGCAAGTGACTGGGTGCAGATTGTGCATTATAGCTGTATGGTTGTACTTGTGCATTGTTCACTGGGTGCTGTTAAGATATTTTGCAATACAAGAAAAAAATGGGGTTCAAGTGAAGTCTCTTCAGTGACACTATCCCTTTAAATAGTACCCTCCTTCCTTTAAATATTTGGAAATACAGATGTTATCCGATCTCAACTCTATTTACTCTGTAAACTTTCCCTCTTATTCTACAAGCAATAATGCCTGATCTTAAAAAATGGAACAAAAGCAATACTTTGTGGATAGGGAGAATTAATTTACATAAAATGACAACCCTCCAGCGCCTCATATTTTTTTCAAGCATTATTGACCCTAATCCCAAAGCTCTTTTTCACCAAGCTAAACAAACTTCTCCACACATTTGTCTGGACCCATGGCTTCCCCAGAACAGTGAGGCCAGACGCAAGCAAACAGGAGGACTGGCCCTAGCTTTTTTTTTTTCTGAAATCAGCTCTCACCAGAGTCATAGACTTCACACATCATGGCTCACTCATTCTGCTGTGTCCACCAACCATATATGTGACTGGCTCTTCATTTTGCACTCACTAGCAATAGTAGGTTCACAACAGCTGTGAGTGCCCAATCTCATACCTGCACATGGCCATTAATCCCTTTACTAGGTAACCCTGATTTTCTGCCAGACACACTTGTCTTCTCCTTTCTCATTGGGAACTGTTATACATAATGACCAACCGACATAATAAGGACATCATCGAGTATAACTCCACCAAGATTACAGTACTCCAATACCAATAGCTCAAACATTTTCTCTTGGCTAACCTCCAGAGGTTTCTCCCCGTTACCTTTCCCCCATTGAGGAATTATTCACTATGATGTCATCTAACATAATAAATTACTCAGCATATGCTTGGAATGTGTTATTCTTTACACAAGAGACTGGGAGAGGGGTAATGGTCACACCTTCAAGAAGGCAGATTGGAACCAAACCTTTGTGTTGTGTTCTTGATTTCCAAATGTATACAAGCAGTGGTGTAGCTACCGTAGCCACTGCACTGCCCCCTTCCCACTCCCTCTTGTGACTGCAAGCAATGTTTTGCTTGCAATCACAAGAGGCAGGCTGGGACGGGCCCCGGCTGACTTGCTGCTTCCCGACTCTGTCCGGTACCGTCCCCGGCATCACACACCAGGGAGCTGTGTGTGCGCTGGGGAACTACTTCAAGGGCCGGGAGCATCACGTTGTCGCCACAAACCAGGAAGCCCCGCCCCTGCCGCGGGAAGCCACGCCCCCGCCTCGGGAAGCCCCGCCAGCATGCGACTAGAGGACTACAGAAACCATATAGGTGAGTATAGATTTTTTTGTTTTAAAGGGCATGATGAGGGTTGTAGCGATATGATGATGAGGGGTGTAGTGGTATGATGATGGAACAAGAAGATGATGAAGGGTGTAGTGGTATGATGATGAATGAACAAGAAGATGATAAGGGGTGTAGTGGTATGATGATGAAGGAACACGAGGATGATGGGGATGTAGTGGAATGATGATGAAGGAACAAGAGGATGATGAGGGGTGTAATGGTATGATGATGATGATCAAACAAGAGGATGATGAGGGGTGTAATGGTATGATGATGATGATGATGATGATGATGATGATGAAGATGATGGAACAAGAGGATGATGAGGGGTGTAATGGTATGATGATGATGATGATGATGATGATGAAGGAACAAGAGGATGATGAGGGGTGTAGTGGTATGATGAATAAAGGAACAAGAGGATGATGAGGGGTGTAATGGTATGATGATGAAGGAACAAGAGGATGATGAGGGGTGTAGTGGTATGATGAATAAAGGAACAAGAGGATAATGAGGGTTGTAATGGTATGATGATGGAACAAGAGGATGATGAGGGGTGTAGTGGTATGATGAATGAAGGAACAAGAGGATGATGAGGGGTGTAATGGTATGATGATGATGATGGAACAAGAAGATGATGAGGGGAGTTGTGGTATAATGATGAAGGAACAAGAGGATGATGAGGGGTGTAGTGGTATGATGATGAAGGAACAAAAGGAATATGAGGAATGTAGGGGTATGATGATGATGGAACAAGAGGATGATGAGGGGTGTAGTGGTATGATGATGAAGGAACAAGAGGATGATGGGGGGTGTAGTGGTATGATGATGGAACAAGAGGAGGATGAGGGGTGTAGTGGTATGATGATGAAGTAACAAGAGGATGATGAGGGGTGTAGTGGTATGATGATGGAACAAGAGGATGATGAGGGGTGAAGTGGTATGATGATGAAGGAACAAGAGGATGATGAAGGGTGTAGTGGTATGATGATGATGGAACAAGAGGATGATGAGGGGTGTAGTGGTATGATGAAGGAACAAAAGGAATATGAGGGGTGTAGTGGTATGATGATGATGGAACAAGAGGATGATGAGGGGTGTAATGGTATGATGATGAAGGAACAAGAGGATGATGGGGGGTGTAGTGGTATGATGATGAAGGAACAAGAGGATGATTGGGGGTGTAGTGGTATGATGATGAAGGAACAAGAGGATGAAGAGGGGTGTAGTGGTATGATGATGGAACAAGAGGATGATGAGGGGTGTATTGGTATGATGATGAAGGAACAAGAGGATGATGGGGGTGTAGTGGTATGATAATGAAGGAACAAGAGGACAATGAAGGGTGTAGTGGTATGATGATGAAAGGGTGGGAGGATGAAGGGGGTGGTAGAATTATGATGGAGGTGGTTATAGTAAGATGATGGAGGGGCAGGAGGATGAAAGGGGTAGTAGTATGGTGATGGAGGGGCAGGAAGAGAGGACAACATGGGGGAATCTGTAAGGGGGATAAAATGGGGGGCATCTATATGGGGGATAACATGGGGGGGGCATCTAAAAGAGGGACAACACAGGAGGGCCATCTATAAGGGTTAAACATTGGGGGGCCATCTATAAGGTGGACTACACAGGGGGTGTATACAATAGGGCATGCACAGAGGGGGGCATGTACTATAAGGGGGTCACATAGTGTAAGGGCTACCTAATAAATAAGGGTGTAAAGGGGCCAATACAGATGTGCAGTTAGTATAGACATGAGGATGGTGTCGGAGTGAGGAGCCTAATATGTTTCTCTGGCAGATTCTGTGGATTCGTGGCTCGGAGAAGTTCTTATAACAGCCCAGGGCAGATGAAGAAGATGAAAAGGGAAGAACTCTCATCAGAGAAGACGTCCCCTGTGAGTCACTTGATATAACTGCACTGTAATGTAAATTGTGTATAGAGCCTGTGTACATTGCGTCCACCTCTATATGACTGTATGAAGTGATATTGGTCTATGTACAGAGGATTTTATTCAGTAGCAGCGGTGGTTAGTCAGTATGTGGTGGTGTTAGTCAGTATGTGGTGGTATTAGTCAGTAGCAGCGGGGTGTTAGTATGTGGTGGTATTAGTCAGTATGTGGTGGAATTATTTGTTACTTGTCATCAGGTACTGTGTTTTATTGGATTTAGTATACTGGATTTGGTCAGTAACAATATGGTGGTGACGGTTGTGGTGTGGCGGTAATATTCCCCCTTGTGTACTGGTAATATTGGCAATATTGGTCTCAGTAAAAAAGGATTTAATTAGTAACAGTATGGCGGTAATATGTATGGTGATAATATTTTCTATATACTGGTATTATTGGTAATATCGGTCTTGAAATATATATCTACCAATGGCATCGAGAAAGGGGGGGCCCAAGTTGACCTCTTGCACCAGGGCCCAAGAGACATTAGCTATGCCCCTGTATACAAGAAACCAATATTATGATCCTATTGTGATAGTATAGGGTCCCAGCCCTGCTACAGTAATTGTACTCCCAGATTTGTGGTGGTGGTGTGGCGAGGCAAGAGGTACACTGACACACTTTTGATGTTAGCCCTTTTGGAAAGAGGTGATAACACTCATTCATTCTGTTACAGGAATCATTTTAGAATATGACCCATCACTGCTTATGATGTCTATGGTGACTCTGTACCCACAATCTGACCCCCCCCCCCCCCCCCAAAACCACTCGTACCTTCAGATAGCTGCTTTTAATCCAAGATCTGTAGTTCAGTCTGTTTGGCAGGTGATGCAGTTGCTGTGCTAAAAATTTACTTTTAAACTGGCAGCCCCGTGCCCTACGGGAGTGGCCTGGATTGTGTATGCATTAAGTTGGTACAACCTTTCTGTCCCTCCTCCCCGCCCTCCTCATCATTAGAAATGCTCCAGGCAGATTGTCTACCCCACATGTTTGGCCCGACACATGGGCTGGATCGTTAAGGCATCTGTGCAATGTTCAGCATGGAGAAAATGTTCCAGTGGCATTCCTAATGATGAAGAGGGTGGGGAGAAGGGACAGAGGGGTGGTACAAAGTTAGGGCACAGATACTCCCGTAGGGCACTGGGTTGTAAGTTTAAAAGTTGTTTTTTACGACAATAACTGCATCACCTGCCAAACGGACCACAGGACAGATCTTGGATTAAAAGCAGCTATCCGAAGGTACAAGTGGTTTGGGGGGGGTCAGATTGTGGGTACAGAGTGGGTTTAAAGTTTTGTCCAAGGTTCTAGTATAATTTTTGCTTCAGGCAGCTACATCTGTCATCCTTCTTTTATGGAAATAAAATTGAGTTTCCAGCATAGTAGATTGGTTTAATGAGATCCTTTACCGGTGTTGGATTGTGGCGGCAGCTGTAGACAAGAATGACAATGCCAGCTGGCATTATAAAGTATGGAGACCTTGGCTGGAATTCATTGACACCCCCGAGTACAGCTTGAGGTCCTTAAAATGATCCACTCACACCCTGCTCTTTGGAAACACACCACACACACCCCTGCCAGTGAGGAAGAGCCTGCTCTGCTTCTCTATTTATAGTCTTATTTATTGTTTTTGACACATGTTGGGCCAACCCACCAGCTATTGGCATGGGTTTTGTTGCTAAATTCTTGGCCCCAAGGTTAGGACATGTCAGATCTTACATATATCATTAATAGAGAAGTCACTGCTTAAATTACACATGCAGTATACCATTGTGTACTCATGACTTAACATTTTCTATGAACTGTAACCTTGTACAACAATGTCCATGACTTGTTCTAACCTGGTTGTTTTATGTTCCCCCATAACTCCCCAACCCCCCTTTTTTCATTTCTCTGTACCCATTCCCATTCCATGTTTAATAGTTCAATAAAAGAACCAAATCTGATTATTATTTTTTTTAGTTTGTAACAAATCAGTTATGCTAATTTGTTAAAATAAGTATTTCAGATTAGCCCTAATTAATCCACCCTTACTGGTTTCAATCTCTAGTAAGCCCTTAACCTGTAATACCCCTAGCTTATATGCAAACAATTAAAAATACTAGGAACAAATTTAAAGAATGTTAACCAACCTAGCACTATGTTTATGGATTGTCTAACTTTATTAAATGTGTCCTCCAGGTAATATTACTCTGCAGGGTAAATCAATTTAAGATAACACTTTAACCAGAAGATTACATCCCATAGTGTAATAATTGTTAGTCTTCCACTATCAGGTAATCCCATGTGGAGCAAAAGCTCTGTGACCTTATAGATGTGATAGTAGCTGCATGGAGATAAATGTAGCAATATTGATTGTATAAAGTAAGGGGGAAAAAAACATTAGTAATAAATAAGTTAATTTTAAATGTATGTCCTTGTAAATGAATTATGTTTAATGAGTTTAATGGTGCAGCAAATTATTAGGAGCAGGTTGGTCAAGGACAAATGAGCCTATCTAATACTCAAGGAGAGAACCCAACAACCCAGATCAGCTCTACCAGTAAAAGGTTTGACGATGCCCCAGAAGTCTTGATCTGTTAGTTTACATTTTATAATTCTCAAGTTTAAAGTGAACCTGTAACTTAAAAAGTTTTGATTGGTCGGAGTGTACAGACCCCAATGGATAGTTAGAATAAGCAGGAAGAAAGCCATGTGGCTAATCGCTTCTCACCCTGCTTTCTTTGTACACATGGTACATAGTTGGGAGAGAATACTCTGAGCATACACCTTTCATGGCTCATTCTAGAGATAATTCCCAAAAATCCCAGACCCCCAAACATTGAAAACTTTTGACGTCTCTGTGATATTGACAGTGCCAGTTTGGGGTTTAACTTGCAGGTAGATGGAGGTTTACATTTACTGAGCTATGGGTTGTATACAGTCTATTGGTAAAAATGGAGTGCAGAAGGAAACAAAACTTCAGCCAGATATTGCCCTTTACAAGCATAATTATGAGATAAAATGTATCAATTATTTATTTGCTATATTTAATTTAGTTAAAGCTAGTGGCATGGTTCGTGTTATTTTGCTAGAATAGACAGATTTGTTCGCCATATGTGAAAGGCATATTTGATTTCTTTATGTCCTTTGGCCAAATTCAGAGGTTGTTGCTTTAAATGTTATTTAAAATAAGCTGACCCAATTATTATGGTGATGTATAATATATAGACACTGCCTGTGTTCTTCAGTATGTTTCATTAAATCATTAATTGCAAGTTTTTATATAAGAATATATTTCATTGGACCTAGTGACAACTTCTACTTGATTCTGTTGACTCTTCTCATTAAAAAGGAACCACTTATCATATAACCTCATCATATAACCTAATCATGATCTTGAGCCTGCAGAGATTAATGAGCTCTGCATCTAAATATTATGTCCCTAAGACATACTTTGCATTGACAAAAGGCCAGCACATTGACGCTATTGCTAGCTATTGCTGTGATATAAGTTCCAAACAGCTCTGAATTCTTTAGAAAATTTCTTAAATATAATAATTAAAAATTAATTGATGATTAACAGTTGGAATTCTAAGTAGCAAATGTTATTTTTCTTTTTTTTTTTTTTTTTTTTTTTTAATAAACTGAAAAGAGTAAGATAGTTTTTTTTTTCTACCAAGAACTATACTGTAAATCGGTACATGGTATTAGTGACATTTTCCATTTGAAGGTAATTCATAAATGTTCATACATGATTCCAGTGACATCACACATTTCTATTGAATGACATTTCAGTTAGTCAAAAGCCTAGTTTTCTATGTTGTTAAACAAGAATGATCTTTTCCCTCTAGCCGCAGTATTGTAAGCTATAGAAAATGACCAATAAAGTGCTTCTGTATAGCCTGAGGATTCTGTGGTTATGTATAGCATCTCATCCTTGGTGGAAATAGTTGATGTTTTTTTATACTGTTTGTGAAATTGCATTTTCATTCTTCTCTCCTCTGTTATCTATTAACGATCACAGTCCATTGAACTAGTGCATGCTAAAGTGTTCTGAGTTATGGAACCAAGTAAACTATAAACTCATAGAAAAATGAAGGTAATAAGCACTATAGAGAGCTTGCAAGAACACTGGTAGATCACAATTGGTTTAAAAAGAGAATGCATCTAAGGAAATATATTATATATTATAGTACCGACCAAAGGCATAACAGAAAATATCCCATTTGAATTGTCAGTCCATTTACGTTATCCTAATTCCCCCTTTTTTAAGCCTGGTGTGTTGATTTCAGTGCTCTTTTTAATTTGTTGCAATGACATATCCCACCCCACCCCTAAAGAGTGAAAAAGTGAGTACCAGATATAAAGTACAAACATAGCATGCAAATAGATGTTATTTGTCTTTCAGATATACACTGTGAATCCTATTTTTCTGTTCTATCATAGAAGTAGAAAAATTATATTTTGCTTATTTCCCACAGACATAATCTGGTACTGCATATTGGGTTGTCTCATGGTTTCTGTATCTTTAAAGTGACACTGTCACCCCTTTTTGCATTATGACATGAATGTAAAGGGTAAATTTAGCAGTTTATCATCTGCGGATTGTGCTACCGGGGCAGGGCTTCGTGGCTGCAGCGCCACTCAGCCCCGCCCATATTGTCGATGTAGCCCTGTTCCTCTATGATGACATCGCACATAGGCCCCGACCGCTCATTGGCTATTTAAAGTGCCAGCCTAAAGGTCTCGGCCCCACCTCTACTAGGTGTGCCCACAACAATGGCTGCTGAGGGAGCGGGATCTTTGTGCTGATGGCACCACAGAGGGGTGGAGTTACAGTGGAGATGTGGGTGTGGCTAAGTGGCACTGCACCTGTCAAGCCCCGCCCAGGTAGCACAATCCGCAGATGATAAAAGATCACTTTTTACTGGAACAAGCACCATGATGTATGATATAAAATAAGGTATTAAAACTGCAATATCTACCCTTTGTAGCAAAATTCACTCTGTGTAGAGAAGTCATATTGCAAAAAAGGGGTGACAGTGTCACTTCAAGTAGAATAATTGCACTACATGTCCTAGTAGAATCTTAACCTGTTAAGGACATATGACGTACCGGTACGTCATATGTCCTCATTAGCACTTCAAAGCGGGGGCGCGTGGCGGCCCCGCTTTGAAGCGCCGCGGTCCCGGGTGCCGCGTGTAGCCCGGGACCGCCGCTATTAGCGGGCACGGTCTGATCACCATGCCCGCTAATTAGCTAATCGGAGGCAGCTGTCAAAGTTGACAGCTGTCTCCGATTACCGGAGGCAACCTTTCCCTGGGGTCTAGTGGGGGAGATCGCTCCTCTGGGACGTTGTCCCGGAGGAGCGATCTCCGTTACTGATGCCGGCCGGGGACTCGTCCAAGATGGCGCCGTCCCCGGCTCGGCACTCGTTTACTCTATGCTGCAGAGATCTCAATGAGAGATCAGTATACTTATACTAGAAGTCCCCCAGGGGGGCTTCTAGTATAAGTGTAAAAAAAAAGTGTTGTTTATAGTAAAAAGCCCCCTCCCCCAATAAAAGTCTGAATCACCCCCCTTTTCCCAGGTTTTAAATAAAAGTAAACAAATAAATAAATAAATAAACATGTTTGGTATCGCCGTGTGCGCAATCGCCCGAACTATTAATTAATCACATTCCTGATCTCGCACGGTAAACGGCGTCAGCACAAAAAAATCCCAAAGTGCAAAATTGCGCATTTTTGGTCGCATCAAATCCAAAATGAAAAAATTTAATAAAAAGCGATCAAAAAGTCGTATATGCGCAATCAAGGTACCGATAGAAAGAACACATCATGGCGCAAAAAATGACACCTGACACAGCCCCATAGACCAAAGGATAAAAGTGTTATAAGCATGGGAATGGAGCGATTTTAAGGAACATATATTTGTTAACAATGGTTTGAATTTTTTATAGGCCATCAGATACAATATAAGTTATACATGTTACATATCGTTTTAATTGTAACAACTTGAGGAACATGCATAACAAGTCAGTTTTACCCCAGGGCGAATGGCGTAAAAACACAGTTCCCCCAAATAAAAGAAATGCGTTTTTTTTTTTTCAATTTCACCACACTTTGAATTTTTTTCTGGTTTCGTAGTGTACTTAATGCAAAAATTCAGCCTGTCATTGCAAAGTACAATTAGTGTCGCAAAAAATAAGGGCTCATATGGGTTTCTAGGTGGAAAAATGCAAGTGCTATGGCATTTTAAACACAAGGAGGAAAAACCAAAAACGCAAAAACGAAAATGGGCCCTGTCCTTAAGGGGTTAAATAGTGGCTCTAATCTTAGTGAACAAAAGAGAAAACTTTACATTTTTTGGCCCAAATTACATTCACTTCATCTCCATAAACATATTCTATAATGTAGGTCAGGTAAAGTTAAAAACTTTTATAAATATATATAATATTACAGTTTACTGCTTGTAGTCGAGGTTACGAACCACCACTCCACTCTAGAAGTAGCCAGACTGCTGACAATATACCCTCTATCTGCACAAAGCAGAAAAGGGCCCAGTGGATGGGATCATAGTAGTACACTTAAGATGGACACTGGTTCCCCTGCATGGCACCTTATCTAGGAATTAGGAAGCAAGTCAGTGAACCTAAAAAAGCCTGATGCTTTTACAGCAGCTTCAGTGCTGCTAGCCATAAATGTCAGTCACAGAGGAAGATCCCATCCTACTGAAACCAGGAAGTGAGAATGGCTCAGTGTGGTGAGAACTTGAAAATGAGAGGTGAGAAAAACCCCTTAACCCTTTATATAGTGGTTGGTATAGAGCAAACACACTGAACTCACAACATAACCAGTGAGTACTGGCTGACATTAGTGATCACATTGATGTTACTTAATATTTATCACAGCATTTAAATGCTTTACTGACCTGTCACATTACTGTCCGATGCCCATTTGGCGGCTCCCCAATGCGATCAGTTACTATGGCAGTCAAACAAACCGGAGCTACCTTTTTGTGGTTGAACAGTGCTAAAAGAGAGCTGTCTTAGTTGGAGAAAGCCTGCCTTCTCCAGAGCTGTGAACAAGCTACACGTCTCCTTTTACTATCAACTGCTATTGGAGGTAGCCCCTCCACGTCCCAATTTCTTCTCTCTTGGCAATCTGAACTAGGCTAGCCAGTAAGATTGCTGATCTAAGATGCTCACCAAACCATAGGGCATGTATATGCAGTTGTACAGAAAAATTGTTTATCCCTTTATGTTGCTTTGCTGCCCGTATAACAGTGTTAGTTCACTACAATTTGCTTGATAAAAAAAAACACTTTTATTTGAAGAAATAAAAATTTATAGCAGTAAAAATATGGATGACATGTTTCGTCCTTTTGATTCAATCAGTATCATACCTTTTCAGTACAACATACTCTACAGTACAATGATATGCAAGTATGCATCTCGCTATATTCAGAATGACCTATAGAATAAAGATAACATGTCAGTTTTACCGTAAATTGCATTACATTAACATCGAAATGTTTCAGTTTGCAGAGTTGCAATTTTTTTCACAATTTCACCCTATAAATAATATCTTGGGGGTTTCGTCATTCATTTTTTGGTAGGTTAAAAGGCATGTGTACACTTGTTCCTGAAAAAAAAAACAAGCCCTTACCTGGCCCTGTAGATAGAAAAATAAAAAATAAAGAAGTTATGGCTCTTAGAAGGTGAGGAGGAAAAAACGAAAACACAAAAATGAAAATTGGCCTGATCCTTATGGCCATTTTAGGCTCTGACCTTATGGGGTTCAATTTCCACCATGTGAAAAATACATTTTTACTAACTTTTTAGATTGAAAGCATTTTTGTTTTAATAAAAACTTCCAAAAATCCAATGCTCTGGTTCTTAAGATTATTAAATATTATTTTAGTCAGCATAGAGCAGGGTAAGAATCTTAAAAAGACCATGATCAGAACACATTGAAACCACAACTGCATAAAACTAAATTAAAATAGTATGTATAATGTCAACAAATAATTATAATAAATACTTTTAGAGATAAGTTAGAAATTCTGAACTTGAGCTTTTCATCTCTTCCTTTTAACATTATTCATGCCTCTATTTCTTGATTATATAGTTCTCTGTGAAATCAGTTTCTCAATAGCTGAGTTTAGTCATTAAAATCTTTGACTATCTGTGTTGCTAAGGCTTGTCTAGCTGCTTATTCTCCTAATTAATGTTTCAGACTGTTAATAAGACATTGCTAAAATGTTCTCTGTGGTATAACATTGTGCTAGGCCACCTCATATACAGTATATTGATTGTCATCAAAGTTTAATAAACACTGTTGTTGACTAATGAAGATGTGCAATATTTTCACATTTCCCTTCAACGTATGTTTAATTTAATAAGTGAAAATGGAAATAACAATAAAGGCAAACAGTCAGCTATAAAAGATGTCCAAAATCGCTTACATGCCTACATTAAATATGTAGGCATGTAAGGGCATTGATTGGCTAAGCGGGATGTCCAGACGCCGGGAGCCCCAGGAACAAGCGGGAGTGTGGGGCAGGTAATGTATGTTCCGCCATAAGAGGGTTAACGGGGCTGTCACTTACATACTCGCAGCGGAATGTCAATCACGCTGTGAGTATGTCCTCTCATGAAAACTAACAGGCAAGGGATCAGCAGCGAATTTCGCTGCAAATTCACAGCATGAAATCCACTGCAGATCCGTCCGGAGTGTTTGTACACTAAGGGTGCCTTCACACCCACTGGATCCACAGCTGATTTCATCCATTGCCACTTCTTTCCTATGAGAATACATACTCGCAGCGGAATTGTAATCCCGTTGCAAGTAAGTTAACCCCCCCCCCTGGCCGGAGAATACAGCACCTGCTCCACCCTCCGGCTTGCTTCGGGGGTTCTCGGCGTCTGCGTGTCCTGCTCAACCAATCTGTGTGCTGCCCCCCCCGCAGCCACTGATTGGCTGAGCGGGACATCCAGCCGGGAACCCCCGAAGCTGGAGTGTGGAGTAAGTGATGTATGCTCCGGCCGGTGGGGGGTTAATTTACATACTCGCAGCAGGATGTCAATCACGCTGCAAGTATGTATTCTCATAGTAAAGAACTGGCAATGGATCTGCAGTGAACTTCTCTGCGAATTTGCAGCATGAAATCTGCTGCAGATTCGCTGTGTGTGGAGGCACCCTAAAGGGAATAAATTTGTGGTATTTAATGGCAATTTTATATCACAAAACAACAGAAGGGTCTGGGAACACAAATTCATTAAATATTTGAGTCATTGAAACAGGAAAAAATCTTCACCAAGTTTCTCTGGCACATTACAAAGATCTAAAGGATCTGTGCCAGAGAAAAGGTGCATAAGATCTCCTAGGCCTCATTCACATGTCCAGCGATTTTTTAAGAACCGTGATCGGTTGATTGCATCCGTTTTTCGTCTCTCTCAATTTTGTTCCCTGATCACATCATGTCAGATGTAGCAGAGCTGAATGTGTGCCCCCCTTCCCCGGACGACTGGCAACACATACCCATAACCCCCCGCCCGGTGTGTCATAAAACCTTTTCTGATCCTCGCTCCAAAGCAGAGCTGTGCAGCACCAGATAAAATACACAGGGAGGAGGACGCTTCACTGTGGGACTAGGACATGATCACTGCAGCCATTGCCCCAGCCGCAACCCCAGGGATAAGCAGTTGTGCTACTGGATTAGGTCAATATTTGCCAGCTCTGGGGGATGCACTGACTTGGGGGTCAGGAGGTGCTAGTGTTATCTGTGGGTGGAGTGGGGGGTTGACAGGAGCAGTGACAACAGTGGGAGGGTAACAGGAGCAGTGACAGGGGCAGGTAACAGGAGCAGGGGGTGACAGGGTGATATCCCAAAGAGAACAATTGGGGCATCAGTTTCATGATCGGTGTCCGCACTATGACCTGTCCTATTTTTTCACAGCGCAGATGGCTGCACAGATAGCATGAATACACACTTAGGATTTAATAGGCCCTAAAATTGACCACAGACAATTTTACGGGACGTGAATAAGGCTTTAGATTTAACAGCATTTTAGAGAAAATAAATCTCAGCTGCAGTTACAGATCTACCCAATACTCAAAAAATGGAGCCAAATGCTTCTTCCCCGCCCCTTCATTGTGTAGTGCTGCCACTGTACAGCTGATCAGTTGAGGTGCCAGGAGCCAGGATAACTCATCTGTATGTTTTGCTCAGAAAAGTTCTTTTGGGGTGCGTTCACACGTACAGGATCTGCAGCGGATTTCATCTAAATAACTGAACACAGCATCAAATCTGCTGCGGATCTGCTGCTGATCCTGTAAGTGTGAACGCACCCTCAAAAGTATCATACCTGCAAGACTTGTATTTTGTCTTTCTCTGAGAGCTAAAAACATTTTTAGAACAGTCTAACACACTACCAAATTTTTATATTCTCTTTATTGTTTGCTCTACTAAGTGTCTAACACTGTTATTAATTCATATTCATATAGCTTTGTAATGTGTTTTAATAAGTCTTCTGCCCCCCTTCACTCACTATCACCCCTCACAGTCCTCCCCTTAGGAAGTATCAAAACACATACTTACGTGATCTCTGTCGACCATGGCCGATGCCATCTTGTGTTGATTAATAAAGGTGAGCGAGTAGTGAAATATTCGAATATCGAGTGGATTAGACCCCGATACTCGACTTTTTGATCAAATATCGAATCCAATTAAAGTCTTTGGGAGAAAAATGCTCGACACTTGGAAATCAAAATTCGACCACTCGCAGGTCATAAAGTCCCCAATTACACCTCAGGAAATGATGCCAACACCTCTGGAATGCAATTGGGACAGAAGGGGAAGCATGCCTGGGTGCATCTAACATACCAAAGTTGCAGTATTATGACACTATCACAGACTCTCAACTATACACTCCAAACACAATATAACCTCTATGTAAAGTTGAAAAAAATACATGGAAACCTTCTTTCTTTTACAGTAATATGGACAAAAAGCCACATTTTAGGTCAAAGAAACTTTTTTATGCACCCCTTTAAATCATGTCATCTATGACAACCACAGATGGCATAGGCAAGGGAGTCAAACAGCACCCACCACTGACTGTCATAGTGTGTGTGATGCAATCAGACACGTCCTCTTTAAATTTTCAAAGTCATCTGCCATTACCATATGCCCTTAATTAGACATAAGGGAGTGTGGGTCTAATGGCACACAAGGAGTATACAGCCGTATACCCACTCTATGATGTAACTGAATTTCCTTGCAGCAGGCAACAGGCGGTCATTTTTTTTTTATGTTGCCCACAGCACGCAAAAGAGTAGTACCAAACTTTTATTTTTGGCCTTGGAACAAAAGGAGTATACAGCCGTATACCCTATATATACACAGATACACTGCAGCCTATTCATCACAGTGAACTCACTCCAGCTGCCTGCCTGTCTGAACACACCCATGTGACCTATGTGCCGTTAGCTGGTTTAATAGCTGTATCTTTAGATAAATGTGATCTTTCTATAGCTTTATACCTAACTCACTCTGCTACATACTGTCTCCCTCTGTAGCTCCAACTAGCATCTGAAAACGAATCTCAAATCCACTATTCTATTACTGTAAAGGTCACATGGTTTAGCCCGCCAATGAATGCAGATGCTTTTTTTTCCCACTACCTGTGTGCTCCTAGTGCCTGTCCCACACCCCCTGCATAGTTATTAGTTAAAAAAAATGCCAGGGAAGGTGGGAGAGGATTCCAATTTTTACTGGGCTTTTGATTGAATACTCGATCAAAATCAAGTATTTAAAATAGTGTAATATTCGATTGAATACCTACTTAATTGAGTAGTATTCGTTCATCTCTATTGATCCATTAGTGTCCCCACAAAAGATGGCGCCGGTGCCACCCCCACGATCGCCATAATAGGCCGGCCAGTACCGGCCGGCCCATCACGGCGATCATACTGTAAAAAAACAGTTTTGCCGGGTTCTGCACCCCTCAGCTAGGTAGCTGAGGGGTGCAGAACAGGTGTGTGTGGTGCAGGTGTACCATACTCACATGATCTGGGTGTCCGGAGTGACGATCTGCGGTCCGCGCCGTCCTCGCGTCTTCTTTGGGTCACTTTCAGGTTCGGTCGTCCAGCGTTGGAAATAGTAAATCTTCGAAAACACTCGGGTCCTCGGGTTCGGCGGGCCTCGGCAATTTCCGGCAGCGTCGCTCTACTGCCCTCTAGCGGCTGATCAGTGAATATCCTTCACTGATCAGTTGCTTTGGGTTAAAAAGATTTTTATATTTTTTTTCCCAATTTTTTTTTTCCTTTTTTGCGCCCTAACGCCGCTGAGTGCTGATCAGCATCGCACATAAGTGCGCCGCTGATCAGCAACTCCTCCTTTTTGGCATAGGGGTGTTTTTTTCCCCCTATATCCTACCGCCACTGGCTGCTGATAAGTGAGGCATTTATCAGCAGCTCCTTTCTTGGCGTAGGGATATTTTTCTTACTGTTAAAAAAAAACCCGTAAAAAACACTACACTACACCACACTACATGAAATAAAGTTTTACACTACACTACATTACACATTTACATACCCCATATACTAGTCCCCGTATAAAGATGGCCCCCAGGGTGTTTTCGGCGTCGGACGCATACGTTATTATTGCCTCCGACACCGAAACAGCCAGTGAAGATGAATGGGGGGATCCTTCTTTCCTCCATTCATCCTCATCATCCAGTGACGTGTCAGTGACGCTGCCCCCCAGACACGTCATTTTTCGCCAGTACCGTCCCAATAAGAGATGACGGTATGGCGTGAAATTCTACAAACTCTGTGAGAGTACCTCAGGGTACACTTACAGATTTAGGGTAGGTGCACACTGCGGAATGGCGAAGGATAACCCTTTGTGCATTCCGCAGCTGGCACCCACCGGCGGACTGATGCAGGCGTGCGTCTCCACCCGTGTCATAGACTCCATTCTATGCACGTGCGGATTCCATCGTGCGTCCAAAGAATGAACACGTTCATTCTTTGGACAGAGGGCAGAATCCGCCCGTGCATAGAATGGAGTGTGACACGAGAGGAGACGCGTGCCTCCATCAGTCTGCCGGTGGGTGCCAGCTGCAGAATGCACAAAGGGTTATCCTTCGCCATTCTGAAGTGTGCACGTACCCTTAGAGTGTATGAAGGAAGGGACACCCGAATCCAGCCCCCAGATGCCCCCCCATCCTCGGAGTTAGTGGGAAGATTGTTTGGGAACTGATCTTCCCACTGCTGGATAAAGGTTACCACCGGTACGGGGATGACTTTTATATCAGTACCTCCTCTTCTGGTCCCTCGCTGCCCGAGCTACTGTGGCTTGCAGCAAAATATCAGCAGTAGTAATAAAGCCCTAATATTTAGCAGCCATGGTGCGGACCCAGCGCTTCTGGATATGAAGGACCCCGTATCGCACCAGGAAAACATTTTCCAGGTGACGCCCCCCACACTGGAAAACAGGAGACCCCAGAAGAAGTGCAGAGTGTGGCGTAACAGGGGGATCAGGAAGGACACCATTTTCCAGTGTGACACCTGTCCTGATCACCCCGGCCTCTGTATACAGGATCGCTTCAAGACGTACCACACATCATTGGAGTTCTACATTTTCTAAATTCTGTCCCTTATTCCTATTTCAGGGGTCACGTTGATCCAGGGATTATTCTGATTGCCATTATGGAGGCGGGAAGGAATTTTTCCCCTGTGATGAGGCTACTGTCGTCTGCCTTACGAGGGTTTTTTGCCTTCCTCTGGATCAACACAGGTTAAATTTGATGGACACCAGTCATTTTCAACCTTATAAACTAATAATTGGCCTAATAACCCCAAATAAATTAGAATTGTCCCTTTTCCCCAGCTAAATAGGTATGGCCGCCATTCCCATTAGAGGATACCATGATGCAATTACAAAGCCCACAATTGACCCAATTCTGGAAACTACACCCCATAAGGAATCTAATGAGGGATGCAGTGGGGATATGGCCCCCTGGTGACGGGCACATTTGTGCCGTGAAAATGAAAAAAAAATATTTTTTATTTTCATGGCACATGTTCCACATATGTGCCCATCACCAGTGGGGTCCATATGCTCACTGTACCCCTTGTTGGATTCCTTATGGGGTGTATTTTCCAGAATGGGGTCACTTGTGGGGGGTTTCTACTGTCCTAGCAGCACAGGAGCTTTTTAATTGCGACATGGCCTCCATCCTTCATTCCAGCCTCTAAATGGAGCTCTGTCCCTTTGGTGGCTTGCCCTGTGCCCATATGGCACATTATATAGCAACACAGGGGCCTTTTAAATGCAACATGGCCCCTCGAAATCCATTCCAGCCAAATCCAGCCTTCAAAAACCAAATGGCGCTCCTTCCCTTTGGAGGCTTACACTGCACCTACATGGCGCTTTATGTCCACATGTGGGGTATTTTTGTACTCAGGGGAAATTACCCTACACGTTTTGTGTTCAATTTCTTTTTTAACCCCTTGTGAAAAAGGAAAAAATCAAGGCTAGACCAACATTTAGTGTAAAAAATGTTTAATTTTTACACTAAATCATTGATCTTGTCTTGTTTTTTTTATTTTCACAAGGGGTTAAAAGATAAAAATAAACACTTAATGTGTAGAGCAATTTCCCCTGAGTACGGAAATACCCCACATGTGGACATAAAGCACCATGTGGGTGCAGGGTAAGCCTCAGAAGGGAAGGAGCGGTATTTGGTTTTTGGAGGCTGTATTTGGCTGGAATGGATTTCGAGGGGCCATGTTGCATTTAAAAGGCCCCTGTGTTGCCAAGACAGTTGAAACCCTCCACAAGTGACCCCATTATGGAAACTACACCCCTCAGGGAATGTAACAAGGGGTGTAGTGAGCATATGGACCCCACTGGTGATGGGCACAAATGTGGAACAATATAGCGTGAAAATGAAATATTACATTTTTTACACTATAATGTTGTTTTAGCCTTAAATTTTTCATTTTCACAAGAGGTTAAAAGAGAAAAAAACCACAAAAAATGTGTAGAGCAATTCTCCCTGAGTCCGTAAATACCCCACATGTGGACATAAAGCGCCATGTGGGCGCAGAGCAAGCCTCCAAAGGGAAGGAGCGCCATTTGGATTTTGGAGGCTGGATGTGGCCAGAATGGATGATGAACGCCATGTCGCATTTACAGAGCCCTTGTGCTGCCAAAACACTGGAAACCCCCCACAAGTGACCCCATTCTGGAAACTACACCCCTCAAGGAATCTAACAAGGGGTGCTGTGAGGATATGGACCCCTTGATAACGGCCACATTTGTGCTGTGAAAGTGAAAATTTTTTAATTTTCCCTTTCACGTCACATATAGCGCAATAGGGCCACATATGGGGTATTTCTATAAACTGCAGAAACAGAGCAATCAATATTGGGGTGCATTTCTCTGCTAATAGGTTTAACATTATGAAAGATATTGGATTAATATAAAATCTCTGCACAGAAAATAAAATTTTTCAAATTTCTTACACACTTAGCTTTTATTTCTGTGACTCCCCTAAAGGGTTAAAAAACTTTCTGGATGTGCTTTGCAGAGTTTGGTGGGTGCATTTTCTGAAATGGGGTTCTTTATGGGGCTTTCTAACATACAGTCCCCTTAAATACACTTAAACCTGAACAGGTCCCTAAAAATATCTGATTTTGAAATTTTACTGAAAATTTGGAAAATTGCTGCTAATGTTTTAAGCTTCCTATTGTCTAAAAAAATGAAATATAGTTTAATAAAAGCTACCAACATAAAGTAGACATGTTGCTTATGCTATTTAATATATAATTTATGTGGCATAACCATTTTCTGTATAAGCAGAAAGGTTTCAAAGTTGGAAAAATGCATTTTTTCACAATTTTTCACGTTATTTTGGTGTTTTTCATAAAAATTCGTTATGAGTATCGACTCCATTTTATCAGAAATGTAAAGTACATATGTCACGAGAAAACAGTCTCAGAATCGGCCGAATAGGTAAAAGCATCCTGAAGTTATTAATGACTAAAGTGACACAGGTCATATTCATAAAATTTGTCTCTGTCCTTAAGGCCATTTCAGGCTCTGTCCTTAAGGGGTTTAACACCTTTTATGAATATAAGAACAGTTTGTTTAAATTTGTTAGAATTTGATAGCTTCTCAATTGTTTACCTAAACTATAAAGTCTGACATTTCTTTTTTTATGCTTGATGCTAAACAAGATGTTTGTCTTATTTATATCAGTTGTTTTTTTTTTTGTGGTACCAGAAGATCACATTTTAATTATTATTATTATTATTATTATTATTATTATTATTATTATTATTATTGTGTATTCTAAAGAAAAACTATTAATACATTGCCAGGAGTCAAGAATGAACTGATAGTTATATTCCTGCAATAATCAAATATTGTCGTTGATTGTTTAAGATTACAAGAGGGACATGTATTACACAACATGTTTATAGAGTTGGAAACACTTCACAGTTTTGAGAGTTGAGGTTGTTATTAAGGCAGTTTTATTGTTAGTTTTCTATTTTATTGAAATAAACAAGGTTGTTGAAATTAAAAATTAGATGGGAGTTTGTTCAATTTCACTTAGTTGAAGTTTTTAGTAACAGTAGAACATAACTTACATAATATATAGGATTATGTATTATATATATATATATATATATATATATATACATTTGGTATAGCAACCCTACGGCAGCACAAAAAATAAATAGCACTTTTAACTGTATTGTCATCAATATTATTTTACAATATATTCTCATAGAAGGATTTAGTGAAAATATTTCCCTTACTTGTCTACTGTCCCTTTGAGAGAAAATTGTATTTAAAAGCAAATGAATTGAAAAGGCTTTACCTATCTCCGAATAAGCTTTAAGGGTGGAGCTTCAAATAGGGCTTTAAATGTCAGGTTACATGACTGGCCAATCATCTGTTGGCATTTGTAGAATGCGAGACCATCTCCTACCTGTAAGCTTGTTTTAGCCATAACAAAAGAGTAGAACTGTCTTGAAGCAGTTTGGACTGGTATATACAATAATGAAAGTGTCATTTAAATGTGAGAGCAGTGATAACTGTTATCACTGTGGGAAGGACTTACTTATGTGCTCCTTCCCACTGACAGTTTAATAAGTACTGATAACTAACATACTCCTGACAAGATTGCTGTCATTGCAACATTGTGCAATAGAGATAACAGATTTATAACAGACATGGTTGTGCACCCCACCGTCTTATCTGTCAATCACTAGCAATGGCTGCACTCTGTGCCCTGTCCCCCAAGTCCTCTGCCTTGGGATCACCTTTGACCCTGCGCTGTCTTTTAAACCACACATTCAGGCCCTGACCACCTCCTGCCACATTCACCTCAAAAACATTTCGAGAATTCGCTCTTTTCTCACCCCTGACTCCACCAAACTGCTGCTACATGCTCTCTTTATCTCCCGCTTGGACTACTGTAATATTCTCCTCTCTGGCCTTCCATCTAACTCCCTTGCTCCCCTCCAGTCTATGCTTAACTTTCTGCCAGACTAATCCCACTTTCCCCTCGTTTTATCGTTGTTGTTGACTTTGACGTACAAGGCCATCCACAACCTGTCCCCTCCATACATCTCTGACCTGATATCCTGGTACCGACCCTTACGCAACCTTCAATCCTCAAGTGACCTTCATCTGCACTCCTCCCTTGTTCGTACCTCGCACAACCACCTCCAAGACTTTGCCCGAGCCTCCCCCATACTCTAAAACTCACTACCCTGTCACATCCAGCTCTCATCCACCATCAAGTCCTTCAAAAGTAACATGAAAACCTATCTCTTCAAACTAGGCTACAACCTATAACAAGAACACCTATCAAACTAGGAACAAAAAAAACATATAAAGGACCATGTAAATTGTCCCCACATGTCAACCTAGACCAAACTACACCGAAAACTCAAATGGGGAACCCTACTTAATCAAAGTAAACTCAGACATTGATTAATCAAAATATATGTTTATTAAATCAATCACAGAATAAACAACACTAAAAACAAGACCTGGGGAGGTGGGAGACCAAGTTGCTGGGACAGGGACAAAGCTTGGAGAGCAAAACGGCGTTGGAGTGTGAGGTGGGGGACTAGTGGACTGGGACCTGTGTTACAGATTGGTAATGACTTGATCATCCATATGTATTTGTCTTTTTATATGTGATTCCTATCAGCGTACTGTAGCAATTGCACTGGCACTTTACCATGCACGTTATGCTGGATGAATTATTATATTGAGTTTACAACATATTGTATATGGATGCACTGGCACTTTAAATAACCTGTCCCAGCAACTTGGTCTCCCACCTCCCCAGCTCTTGTTTTTAGTGTTGTTTGTTCTGTGATTGATTTAATAAACATATATTTTGATTAATCAATGTCTGAGTTTACTTTGATTAAGTAGGGTTCCCCATTTGAGTTTTCGGTGTAGTACAACTTATAACAATTCTGCATCACACTTGACTGGCTGCACTTTACCTCCTGTTTCTCTCCCAGTACCTTATGGAATGTAAGCCCTCGCAGGCAGGGTACTCTTTCCTTGTGTGCTAGTCTGCCATTTGCCTTCATGTAATGTGTCTTTGATCTTGTAATATTTCTGTTTGTTACCTTTATCGCTTGTATAGAGCTCTGGAATTAAGGGCGCTTTATAAATTAATAATAATAATAATTACCCCCCTTTAAGCCCAAACAATAAAAATACCTCTGTAATTCTCCCTACAAACAGTAAAAGTTAATCCTTCATACTATTATGCTGCCCTTTTAGTGCATCTCAAACAGTAATGGTTTTCACTTATTGACCTTCTTCAGTATTAGTGTCATCTAATGCCTCCTCCCACCAGTATTTCTGCACCCTCAGTGACCCCCACACAGTAATGACACCCACTTACAGTCCCCTCACACTACAGATGCCCATATTGTGCCCCCTTCATGTCCTGCTCATAGTATAAGTGCCCCTTTCCTGCCTCTCCAGGCTATGTCCCTTCCATTTTTCTGACACAAATTACTATGTATTTTGTTGTGCTATGGGGACATTTGTGCAGAACACCATTTTTTACTGTACTTATACCAGAACACTTCAGGGATTGCATTGATAAATTTAATTATTTATTCTTCACTGAAAGCAATTCCATCCTCCAGATCTGAAACCAAGTTTATGCCCTGTGTTTTACAATCAAACCAGCTTGATAATTCTGAAGCTCAAACTATAGACATTTTTGATATCTCTCCTAATTTCTTTGTTTTCAGAGGAAGCCATAAGTAATCAGAAAGTGATAACAGTATAGTTAATATAGGTTTAGCTAAAGTACTGCATTCTCTTGCTTTGCTTATGTCTCTGCATACAACATATTTATTGTGTTTTCTTTTCCTGGCATATATCCTTGAAAGACAAAAAAAAATGTAACTTTGCTTCAGAAATGAAGTGATTCATTTTACAGATTTTGCACACAATAATAGAAAGAACTAAAACCCCTGCAGCATTGCATACAAGCAAGAAGGGTACAACAATCATTTTTGTCTTGTTGTAAGGCAATAAATCATAAACTTCAAACTGTTACAAGGATTGATCTGCTTCTGCCAACCAGCAACATAAAACAACAGAAATTAAAATGAAAGGCGACATAAAAAATCATCAACACATATTAACAGCAAAACTGTAACACTTGTATTGGATAACTTTCGGTGATTTAAGTGATTTAAACAAAGCAATCATAGAGAAAAAATTATATGGATTGTATTGTAGCAAAAATAATAATTATTACAACTGGTTAATTAATAGTAATATTAATAGAGTAGGACTACATGGGATGGAAAAAGTATATAATGGATACAGACTCCACTGGAAAACCTGCATTATTTATAGGGATTTTGTTGTGAATTTGGTGCAGATTTGAAACAAATTTTATTTTATGCATAATCTACTGTGAATTAAAATGCTGTGGATTTACAATAAGTATTGAATGTCAGTTTACATGTGGATGCTTTACTGCAGCATGTACTAGTAGATGAGATTTGTCCATTTGCAGTCATTGTTTTCCTTTGGGATTTCTACCCACAACTAGGAGCTTAAAATTCACAATAATGTGGACATAGCCTTGAAAGTTGTTTTTTTTTCTATGGAACGTGGAACTGGGTAAGAAAATGGCAAGTTGTTCCTGGCAAATGTTGTTCTTATTGGAAACCAAAAGCCAATTTTGCTTTTAATAGCTTGAATAAAGGATATTGGCAGACATTTAATAAAATGTAGACTAAAAGGTGTTATTTTTCTAGAGTATCTGTTTGTTTTTTACCCTGCAGAATAGGTAAAAAAGAGTTTAAGAAATATCATAAATGTGTGAACATAATCGCTGAATATTTGCAGAACAATCACAGAAAATGCACAAAAAATTAATCATCTACTGACCAGACACAGGCGTGCAACTTTGTGCAATTTTTTTTAAATTGTGCAAATGATAAATTGGGCACAAATCCTTGATCATGCGATTTTATGCAGTTTTTAAAAAAATTGCATCTAAAAAAATATTCACCTATCAAATACTGGTTCATAAATAGAATAGTCCCAAAAAAACTGGTTCATAAAAATAGTAGTCAAAAAAATGGCCACAAAAACTATATATTCACAAAAAAACACCAACACAATTTATAAATGTCCTCTATTAATTTTATCCATTGAAGACAAGTGCTAGATACTTACAGTAACCTTTGACATGTCATCAGGCATTTCAAAAATTATTGAGACCTGCTGCGATACAAAGATACAACGTGTAGAGACCTGAGTGATCCACTGTGGCGCAATACACTCCCTGGCCCTTCACTAATTCCAATAATTTAGCCCCATTATAGTTTATAAGGCTAACGTGTCAAAAGTTATTTATAATCTCTTTGACCTCCTGCATAATAAGAACACGTTTGGCCTTGTCAATACTACATGAATTGCATATGAAAATGAACAGCATGGAAAGCCATTTTTTTGTTTGTTTTTGTGTTAAAGGAATTTTCTGGCCTAAAACTATTGAAGGCCAATTTACAGGTCAAATGATTTGACACCCCCTGCTCATCAGCTGATCAGCACCACGCAGCACCAGAAATAAACAGTGTACGGATATGTTCACAAACCAGAATTGTTTTTTTTGGACACCTGTCATTTCATGCAAAATAATGGCCATTATTTGAAAAGAACGCCCGTTATTTATATAATTATAAAGTATAATATTGAAGGCCCTCCAAGAAAATCTCTCATCTGGGTCCACTGCATCACTCAGCTCGTGCCCTCAGCTCGTGCAAAATATTGGGTAAAAGTCTTCAAACGTTTCTTTTTTTCGAGTTTAACGCGAATATCCATAGGCCCACTCATCACTAGCCATGAATATTATTTGTACTGTACATTCCTTGAAGAACGTTAGTATAACAACAACCAAGAAGTTCTGTAGCAAGTCCTTATGTGATGTATACACAGCTCCCTTTTTAACCACTGCTATAGAATGAGAGTGAGCTATATTGAACAACTACTTAAAAGTGTTGAAAAGTAAGCATTCGGAAACGTAAAGGGTGTGTCAGGTAAAGTTTTAATCTCTGATGCTGCCAGGGCTGTGGGGGACATAGCAGTTCTATATACTTACCTTTCCAGTTCTTCTGCAAATGCTGGTTACCGGGCTTCCCGCTACAGACAAAGGAGTGACGTCATTTAAAATTTAAATTGACACCATGCAAGGACGCCAATAGCTGATTGTAGTGGTGCCGCCGGCCTGGGCCCACTTCCAGCTTTCTTCCTGACTATCAGAAAGGTGATTTAGAGATACAACTAAAGTACAGGAACTACACCAAGGGATCAAGGTAATTGTACTTCTACCTTACATGCATCGCGATCCTGCCAGTTTTTGCCCTACAGTCCATTTAGGGGCAGGTAGATCCTTACCCCCTTCTGGCACTAGTGACTCACGGTGCAGTAAGAGAATAAGCAGATTGTCATTTGACACACTCCCAGCTGGAGAACAATGTCTATATAAATGTTATAATTATATTATCAGCTTTTTTGTTGATTTATTTACAGTAGCTATAACATTTATTAGTCACATCATAGTATAATCCATAGTGGTCCTAGCACTAAATACATTGTTATAATTAGCTCTCCTGGATTTTTCAATAAACTAGCAAAGCATTCACTTTTGCGGGTGTTGAATGTTGTATATATACTTTAAGGCTATGTTCACACAACATTTTTTTCAGCTCCGTTTAAAATGTTGTCCATTTTGAGTCTAAAATAATGGACGTCAATTAGCTGTCTGGTCTCCCCCTTAGTGCAATGACAGCTGTTGGTACATTATTCTAGTTTGGGTTACTAATTGGCCTTTGGGTGTGGCTTAAATGAAAAGTCCATTAAATTTAATAGTAAAAACGGAGAAAGAACGGTGACAAAAGAAAAACTGTGTGTAAACAACAAATAAAAGAAAAGTCTGCTGTTTGCAAAAGACGTCTGAAAATAATGATCATGTTCATTATTTTGACGACCATGGTAAAAACGTTCATTATCCAATACATTGTGTGCATTGAGCATCCGTCTTTCCATTGACTTCAATGCAGGGACCAATGTGAATGATGATAGTTTCTGTACAGCACTGCAGGATAAGTTTTTGCTTCATGTATAAAGGAATTTAAATTATTATAGTATAGTCTTCAATATGAAGAGGAAAAAGGCTACCATAGCTCTATGCTTGTGTGTGTGCTACATCTCACTATTTTATTTGCTGATAAGGTTAACCTGCAACATAATCCTGGGTCATTTAAACCCCTCTGCAACAGCTAAAGCTCCACCCACCTGTAGGTTGATCATCTGTACTGTGTATGTATTCTAGCACTACAACTCCTTACATGTACATGGTGGGGTTAGTAGTTCTAAAAAACAGATAAAAGATGCAGTACTCCTTTATAATTCTTTATTTGATATTATAAGTGATTAATAGATAATACAATGGTTGCAGATACCACCTGGTATAAAATTATGGGGTCTCCGGCAACCGTAATTTGGCTCTGTCCACATGCATATGGTGCCTGTACGGAGATGGGCTCCTGTGTATGTACGACCATCCTACTTATGCATTTCTGAATATGCATAAGTAGGTGTAATTTAGGAGGTGGTAGGCGGGTGCCCTCAGAAGCTAAGGAACGCCCCAGTGCTCTTGACAATCTCATTCCCATATTTGATTTTGATTTAATTACTTGAAAACATACGTACATAACAAGCGTGGTGCCAGAAAGAGGAGTAGGGGACTACAGGAACATAGCAGGTTCCTTTGCACAAACCTGCCGATATTTTCCCTTTAAGGTTTGCTTTTTCTCTAGTGCTATGCATTACTGTATATTAACAAAATATAACTTAGAAGTTTAATGTTGTAATATAATAAAGATGTTGCTACAAATTTAGATAGTGAATTGTGTTTTAGTCCAAGGTTTTTATTTTTTTTATACAGTCTAATATTGTTTCAATAAAAATTGCCATATATAGTGCTATAAAAAGAGTCTTTTGTAGTACATGAAGTCCCTCTTCCTGCTTATTCATTCTCTTTCTGCTCACGCACGACGAGAAACATTATCTGTGTATGTTTCTAATGAACTTGGGTAAGTTCCCAAATGTGTTCATCCCTTCATTTATTCTGTGAAAATGAGCAGGCATCATTGCTTGTAAATAGGAGCCAGCTCAGGATATCAGGACTGAACACAACCCAATGCAGCCTGGTTATGTTACAGGAATCGAAAAGACCAGTTGTTGAGGAAATTCATCAAACATTACTCAGAAAATTCAGTAAATGGTGCTTGACATCAGTAAAAGTACTCCTTTTCTGAAGCATCGATACAAAACGATCTTCAGAAGAATAATTCAACAGTTTCAATTTTATAGTCCTAGAATTTGAGTCTCTTGTGACTTTTTATGTTGTATTGCTCACAAGGAATTTTACACTTGAGTAACCAGCACAGTAACAGTGTTTTAGTGTGTACTAAAATGTGTACTAAAAGCAAAAGAAGGGTGAAGAATGCCATCCTTTTTCCAAGTTGGATAGAAAACTCAGAGGAAATAATTTGTGTTTGAAGTTCTCTAAAAATACCTTCCTTTCTGTTTCCTGTCTGCGTTTAATAGTTCACAGCTCTATTGGGTAAAATAAAATCCAAGACCTTTTCTGGACCTTGACATGTGAAATGTGAAGAAAAGAAAAAGAATATATATGGGTGAATATGCTAGCTTCCAAAAACACCCATGATTAAAAGGCGTTATTTTCAAAGGTCATATTAAAATTATTGCATATTGCATTTAGACTTATGATTAATGCAATTTTCAGATTTCAGAGACAGATATATGCACATGCATGTACTGTAAAACTCAATAATACTATGGTGACCAACATTATATATATCTAAATGGGTTTTCTGGGAACATAAAATATTGATGCCTTATCCTTAGAAAAGGCCTTCCATGCTTTATTGGTGTAGGTGTGTGCAGGTGCGGGGAGGGTACGGTTCCAACAATGGTTTTACAGCAGTAAAGTGTTATACATATGAATATTACTCTGTTTGACACTGCAGTCATTTTCAGGTACCATAATACAGTGGTACCTTGGTTTAAGAGTAACTTGGTTTAAGAGCTCACAGTTTTCAAAATTGTGACTTGGTTTAAGAGCATTGCTTTGGTTTAAGAGCTCCCTGTAGTGGGTGTGAGCGCAAGTGGGGGAGGGTCATGGTCTGCATAGCGTGGTCTACAGCACCATATTCTGACCCAGGAAGTCTCCCTCACCTTCCAAATCATGGCAGATCCACTTCAGGCTGGGGCTTGCATCAGAGGACAGGACTGTGGGGGGTAATCTATTCATAGCTGTAACCCCTCTCTCCCCAGACACAGAATGCTGCATTTATGTGCTCACATCTGCCCTGCTCATTCCTTCATGTTTCCTGCAGTCTCTGTCAGTCCTTGTGTTTCCCATCCTCTTTATTACTGGACAGTAACTTATAATATCACATATTCTGCTGTTTCTGAATGTTTCTTTCATTTGTTTTACAAGTTATTTAGAATAATAGATCCTTATTTTTGGGTTGTGGAACCAATTGTCTGCATTTCTATGATTTCTTATGGGAAAATTTGCTTTGGTTTAAGAGTGGATTTGGATTACAAGCGCAGTCCTGGAATGGATTATGCTCGTAATCCAAGGCACCACTGAACTTTAAAAGCACAAAATTTAATATTTGCCTTTAATTGCATACTACAAACCATTACAATGCAATGCAGCGATTGTACACTGAAACTTAAAGATAATGGGGGAGATTTATCAAACATGGTGTAAAGTGAAACTGGCTCAGTTGCCCCTAGCAACCAATCAGATTCCACCTTTAATTTTCCAAAGAGTATGTAAGCAATGAAAAGTGGAATCTGATTGGTTGCTAGGGGCAAATGAGCCAGTTTCACTTCACACCATGTTTGATAAATCTCCCCCAATTTATCACCTATTCTTTTTTTTAATCTAATCTGTTTCTATTTTCTGATTGTAATTTTTTTATTTGTAGTAAATTATTATACTTGCTTGCGTTTGCACTTTGCTTGGGAATTTTTTACATAGTAAAGCACTATAGATAGCTTGTGGAGAGAGGGAAACCTGAGGGTTCCTGATGCATTGGCTTTGCAAGGTGCCATGTGAGCAAAAAAGGAGAGAGAAAGCAACAGCGTGCACATATTTTTCTTTGTTATGTCACGCCATGAGATGCTAGTGAAAGGGCACAGAACAGGCTGGCATAGTGCTGGGGGATGATTTACACAGCACAATACTGTAAATGGCATGTTTAAGGAAAAAGGGGTACTGATGCACTGAATTTTTAAGGTGCTATGAAAGTACAAATAAAAGGAAAAGCAGCACAGTAAGGAAGAGGTTTCATTAGGCACTGATCTGTTGTTGTTGCTGCTGCTGCTAAGAAGCTAAAGAGTTGGGGGTAATTATGCTGCAGCATTGTAGACCTATTGTTGTAGGCACACTGGTATCAGCTTTATGAGTGGTCAAAGATAAGAGGGTAGCTATTTTGCTATTTAGGAATACTGTGGATCAATTTTAGCAGGAGGAGCAGCCCAGTTGGCAAGCACATAGCCAAAGCTTTCTCAGACTTCCTCCTTTTTTCTATCCTGCACTGTACACATGCAAAGTTCTGCCCTAATTCCTGTGTTTCGTCTTAGTCCAGCTGTCACTAGAGACTTTTAACAACAGACAGTGGAAAGCAGATTTCAGGAAAGGGAGAGGCCAAGAGCAGTTTTTCTGGGGTATGGAGTGTTTTGGTAAATTAAGTTATTAACAAATATAGGAGATCACATACACTACCAAATGTAGGTAAGGTTGTTTGAAATTACAGCAATAATTAAAATTTTCAGTATTCCTATCTCCAAAATGTCAACTACCATTTTGAGCGACACACCTGAAATGTATAAAAAATGTTGGAGTTTACAAAAATGACAATATTAACTGAAACAGATTTGCACCAGATTAATCTTCTCATCTTTAGCATTTTCTCATACCATGGTTTCACATGGAGCCTTAGAACAGTAAAAACAATACTGCAGTCTTTGTAGCATTTTTTTTTCTTTTTAAGCAAAAGCCTGAAGTAGATTTCAAAGGAATGTGAAACATGAAGCAAGGATTTCCCTTTCTTCCTGGATCTACTTCTAGGTTTATAAAGCACCCTTAGGCTATGTTCACACAATGTTTCTTTCAGCTCCATTTAAAATGACGTCCTTTATTTTGAGTCTAAAATAACGGACGTTTTTCGAAGCCTGGCATCCCCTGGCATCAGTGCAATGACTGATGTTTGCACATTATTTTAGTTTGGCGTTACTAGTTGGCCTTTGGTTGTGGCTTAATTGAAAAATCTATTGAATTTAATAGTAAAAACAAAGAAAGAACGGTGACAAAAGAAGAACTGTGTGTAAACAACTAATAAAAAACGTCCGCTATTTGCAAAAAACGTCCGAAAATAATGTTCATGTTCATTATTTTGACGTCCGCAGCAAAAAAAGTCTGTTATTCATTGCATTGTGTGCATAGGACGTCCGTCTTCCCATTGACTTCAATGCAATTGCATTGAAGTCAGTTAAATTGCTGCAAAAACTGACGTTTTTTTAAATGGCAAAATCGGACGTTTTTTCTCCATTTTTGACGTTGTGTGAACATAGCCTGAAGGTTTTAATAAGCGATTGCTTACAACTTTCTCTCTTCAAAATAAGTAATGAGAAGGAAGCTTTTAGAATGCTGCTTATACATGTAATTCTAGGATATCTTTCTCATAACTCTTCTTCTAGAAAATGTATAAATGAATTGACAAAAGTATATTGCCATGTTTCCTATCAATAGTATATGTCCCTAAGGCGCTAACAGCACTGATGATCAACTGTAGGAGGAATAATAATTACAGAGTTTTAAGAAGAGATACTCTAGAATTGTTATTTAGTGGGCAATGCAAGTACTGCTAAAATACACATTAGGATTGCTGACAGGTCATCTTCAATGTTGCATTCCCAGGGCTGTGTTTACACATGCATTTTTATTCCATTTGCATTGTGTTACTGCAACATTTAGTTACAGTAATTAATCAATTTTTTGCATTATTGTGTCATTTTATTGCAATACTGCAGCACTGAGTTGCAGTAATTAATCATTTAATTACCATGAAATTGTCATTCATTGCAATAACACAATGAAACTTCAACATGTGCGACCATACTCAAAGTCATCTTCCTGTTAAAGGGGTACTAAAGGGGTACCTCATTTTCTGTAATGCCTTAGGAGGGGGTAGCTTAAAACAATAACATCCGCTTAGCTCCCCAGCTCCAGTGCTGCTGCTCCAATTTTGCCGCTCCGGTCCCCCATGTCCAGCCACTTTCTAGTCTTGAGACAGGATTTGGAAGGCCTAGTCAGCCATTCAGCAGCTGTAGTGGTGTCCTTCATCTGCCACATAATGGCTGAGCGGGCCTGTTACTTCTCGATGCTGCCGAGAATGATGACCACATCATCTAGATCATGGATGTGGAACCATTGGCCATCAACTGAAGGGCTGAAGGTTTCCCATCTTTGATCTAGATGGTTAGCAACTTCATTGCTACGGTGCTTTTGAGTATACAGTGTCACCCTATGAGGCGCTCTGCCCTGTGTTTTTTCTGTTTCCCCATTTGCTTAAAGTGTACCTGTCATTATAACTTGCAAAATCTAAATCAACAGTAGATGTGATATAAAGCATGTTTGCAATTTACAGTCATTATTTTTTTATTTATTTTGTTATCATGCTGTAAAAGAAAGCTATACATACTTGTATCCAGGTCCAATCACCTGAAGGCGGCTTTTTAGTCTTGCGCTGGTTGAAAAAAAGAGACTAAATGCAGGAAGTCCTGGTCAGTACAGAGAGTCACGTCTCAATGTGTCTATCAGTCACATGACTGCCTTCTCTGTGTTTGCGCAGATGACCTGGGAAACACCAGACCTCCTGTGTTTAGACTCTTTGTAAAACATTTTTAAAAAAGTCAGAACACACAGTGCTGTGTTTCTCATGAAAATTGGAAAAAAAAATTAAAATGTAAATTACAAACTTGCTTGCTGAAATAAAACAAACGGTTGTGTCTAGTCTTTAAAGCAGTAGGTATAAACTTACAGTTGTGGTCAATATGAGTCCAATTTTATACTGATCTAAAATAGCATATAATAGATGAAAAATGTGTAAATGTATGAATATATATATAAATATATATGCTGGGATATGGATTAATATAGATCTTATTATATGTACATGCATATAACTAAATAAATATGCATCAGAATAGAACAAGTGTATATATAAACTTAATAAATATGAGCTTCTTATAACACTTAGGCCATGTTCACATGGCGTAAGAGACTGGACGTTCCGTGAACCAGCCAGGTCACAGAGCGGCCGGTCTCTGAAAAGATCATCCCGCCACAGAGTTCTGATGCAGACGCAGCTGCTCGCTTCATAGTTTGCACTGACAGGGCTTTCTGCAGCTGCTATTCACTGAATAGCAGCCGCAGAAAACTGACATGTCAGTTGTTTGCGGCACCTCTAGGGATTCCAGCCGGAGCATATACTATGTGTACAACGTATTTTTTAGTTTATATATATATATATATATTTTTTTTTTTTTTTTATCTTCATATTTCATATTTAATATATGATTTGATGTTTATTGCAACATGATTGATCAAACAAACTGAGCTTCCAATATTGTAGCTTTGAAACTAGGATGCTAAAAAGAAGAAAAGGAGATGGCTATGTCGGAATGAATGTAGCCTCCAATCCTAGAATCCATACCACCCTTTACTTCTATACAACAGAACCATGGAGACTATAAAAATGAGCCAAAGAGGATAAATCCCAACATTTATCAAGCCACTGAGGAAGGAGTCTATGGTGACTTTGAAATGCGTTTGGAAACCTACACCGTTGGCAGCCTATGATATGAATAAGGACTGCTATAAGATATAATAATCAGACACGGAGCCCCACACCGTTCGACTCCTGAACATGGTTGAACAGTTTGACATTGAGGCTCCCAAGCCTCCCAGTGAGCATTGGAGTGAGCACATGCAGCAAGACTGAGATCTGACGAACGCCACTGTATATGCCACAAAGCTCTCTGACCTGAGGAACGGTAAGAGGTGTTATAATACACATCTTTTTAATTCCTTTTTGCCACTTATATCTATTTGATATATATACAAACTTGTAGCAGAGATCACTGGTCTCAATAGTAAATACTAAGTATCTGAGCTGCATATTGTGGACCTGGTGCTATAACTCATGCCGCTAAGCCTATGGGGCAAGTGAGACTGTCCTCTGAGATATTAACAGAGCTGCCACACTCCACTGGTGCTAGGAGGATGCCACACCCAGTGCAACAACTCATGCTGCTTAGCTTGTATGGGAAATGTTCATTGAGACTGTCCATTAGGACTGCAGCAGAGCTGCAAAACATTTCCCACACTCCACTGGTGTTAGAAGGCTGAGACACATTCTTATTGCGATCAGTGTGCCACTGATAGACCTCATCTGACAACTCATGAATGGTATTTACTGTGCCATTTTTGGTTTCTTTTCTTTTGTTAAAACCATACAGGCCCTGTGGTGAGGTTATACTTTATAATTTATATTTTATATATTTTATATTTTTATGTTGTCTATTGTATTTTATGTTCTCTTTTTAGGCATTTAATATAGGTTACAAATAAATGTTTACATATTAAGTGTTATAAGAAGCTCATATTTATTAAGTTTATATATAGACTTGATCTATTCTGATACATATTTTTTTTAGTTATATGTATGTACATATAAAGAGATCTATATTGATACATATCCCAGCATATATTTATATTGATACAGTTACACATTTCATCTATTATATTATATGCTACTTTAGATCAGCATAAAATTGGACTCATACTGACCACAACTCTGTTAGTTTATATCTACTGCTTTGAGGACTACACACAACAGTTTGTTTTTCTTCACCTATGGTATTTTTAGTGATAAGGGGTAATCACAAGTCTAGTTAACCTTGGCACTGAGGAAATGGTGAGCTACACCGATTTAGGCTGCATTCCCACGTAGAATGCCTGTAACGGACTCTCCCCTGCCCGGGCAGCATCTGTAATTAGAAGCTGGGAACGGGGGAACTGTAGCATCTTATCACAGATGCTGCCCGAGCGGGGGGAGAGTCCGTTACAGGCATTCTATGTCCATGCTCCGTCCTGAACACAGAACGTGGGAATGCAGCCTTATTATATTTATTTCATGTCTACTGTTGATTTAGATATTGAAAGTTATAAGGACAGGTATATAATGACACAGCTTAGAAGGACACTTTAATGATGCCATGATATTTCTCTGCCTTGCAAAGAAACAAATGTTCAGATAGCAGTGTAGACAGAAATATTTTAAAAGTATTAGGGTTAGAATATGGAAATGCAATAATTCAATGAAATAAATTTTTTTTAAGCTGGGTTCACACTATGTATATTTGAGGCTGTATTTGGTCCTCATGTCAGGTCCTCCTAGCAACCAAAACCAGGAGTGGATTGAAGACACAAAAAGGATCTGTTCACATAATGTTGTAATTGAGTGGATGGCCGTCATATAACGGTAAATAACTTCGATTATTTCAATACAACAGCCGTTGTTTTAAAATAACAGCAAATATTTGCCATTAAATGATGGCCATCCACTCAATTACAACATTATGTGAACAGAGCCTTTCTGTGTTTTCAATCCACTCCTTGTTTTGGTTGCTATACAGCCTCAAAAATACAGCCTCAAATATACATAGTGTGAACCCAGCTATTAAAATATAAATATTTTTCTTTTTTTATTATTATTAAAAAATTGTCCTTATAAAGTCCTCCCAGAGTGCCATTAAACAACAATTTATATTTATTATTCATATACTCTTATGTAAGCGGTATGATTCAAAAGTTAATTTGATTGAACTGCACTTTTCTTTTCCTTTTTTTATGCATTTAAATATATTTTATCATGTTAGATGAAAGATCCATTGATTAAGTAACGTTTTTTCTACAATCAGTTATTAAAAAAAATTGTAGAAATTGTCTGGGCTAGACTCACCAGAGTGCTTTTTAAAACATAATTCATTATTAGGTTTAATGTTTTTATCTGCAATACCGAGAATTATGTAGAATGAGTAATAGGAGATAACAGTTTTGACCTCTAATACAGCACCATGGATTGTCATTGAACAAAATTATGCAATTTTAAGAACAACTGTGTTAGTATTCATTGAGAGTGGTATTTCTCTGGGTGCAGCTTCCTACGATTCTGAATTCTAAATTGTTATTACCTTGCAGACTAAAATATCTAAGACTCCTCTGTTACTCTTATAGAACACCTCTCTTTATTACAGCAACATAATTATACTTGGCTAAAACCAAGAGTGTTTCCAAAACACAGAAAAAAGGTGCAAATCTTTTACATTTAGGCTGGGTTCACACTACGTATATTTCAGTCAGTATTGTGGGCCTCATATTGCAACCAAAACCAGGAGTGGATTAAAAACACAGAAAGGATCTGATCACACAATGGTGAAATTGAGTGGATGGCCACCATATAACAGTAAATAACGGCCATTATTTCAATATAACAGCCGTTGTTCTAAAATAACAGCAAATATTTGCCATTAAATAGCGCATCCCACTCAATTTCAACATTGTGTGAACAGAGCCTTTCTGTGTTTTTAATCCACTCCTAGTTTTGATTGCAATACAGACTGAAATATACTGACTGAAATATACATATACTGACTGAAATATACGTAGTGTGAACCCAGCCTTAAGGTGTTAGGGCCCTATTACACCAACAGATTATCTGACAGATTTTTTTTGAGCCAAAGCCAGGAATAGACTATAAACAAAGAACAGGTAATAAAAGAAAGACTGTGATTTCGCCTCTTTTCAAATCCATTCCTGGTTTTGTCTTAAAAAAATCTGTCAGATAATCTGTTGGTGTAATAGGGCCCTTACTCCCTGTTATAGAAGACCTCTCTCTATTACAGCAACATAATTATATTTAGCTAAAGCCAGGAGTGGGTCTAAAACACAGAAGAAGGTACAAATCTTGACATGGAGTGTGGGGTATTTATCAAGTCTGTGCCCAGTGTACTTAGGCCAAAATCTGCACTTGTTTTTTCCAAAGTATGCCCTGCATGCCTGAGGGATAGGCAGGGAGGCATAACAAGGTGGCCTTATTTACACATGATTTTCATACTGAGCTGGGGTCCATATCTGTCACTGCTGTGCGTCGCCCTCAGACCTGGCTGATTTACTGAAAGATATGCGCCTCTTAATAAATCCACTGTTGGATAAAAGACGTGTATGGATACAACAGTCTTGATCGATTGCCCCCCCCCCCCCCACACACACACACACGCACACACACTATTTTTTTTTCTTAGTATCAGTTCTTCTCCTGGTTTGGAAGAAAAACTATTCCAAGTGTCATTGAGACAGTCCATTGCCCCAACTGAAAGGTTTTTGAGCCGAAGCCAAATGTGGATCCAGCAGGAAGCTGAAGTATAAGTCCTTCCTTCATATTTCCTATTACTTTTGAATCCACTCTTAGTCTTGGCTCAAAGATTGCAGTGACAGTTTTCAAAAACCTGCTGTGTGCGACTGCAGCCTAAGGAGAGATGTTTTAATTAGGACCAGCAGGAAGCTTGCCTGTAGTTTGGGCAGCATGAAACTACAGATGTAGCCATTGTTAACGCAATCCCAGACTCCCTGCGTTAGTTAGATCAGTGAGTACATTGAGATAAATGTTTCATCATGATCATGTTAACACATGCAGCATCATACTAAGCACAGAGACTATAAGTAAGCTGTATATAGTCCTTATACCTTGGTAGAAACAGTCATCACTGAATGGTATTCTGAATAAAATATAACTTTTAATAGATATACTACTCCTGTATTCTTCTAATATGCAGGAGAATGGGATTTGTGGCACACCTCTCACCCCCCACCCTTCATCTGCTGACTGATAGGTAACTGCCTATATACAGCATGGATAGATAACTGCCAATCAGGAACTGGTGGGGTGGCATTTGCGGGTGCCTATAAATATCCAGGACTACTAAGCTCATGCACATAATGGAGAGGACTATTTATTGTCCATGTTATTAAGGAGGATATCTTTGCATCAGCTGCACAGAACAATGTAAGTGATACATCTCTCTGTTCAGTTACTCTCTCGCTAGTTTATATTACCCTCAGATGGGACAGCTTAAACTTACTAATTGGTAAGTCATATCAAAGTAATTAAAAAAAAAAAACTTCTTTGCTGGACTTAAATCCACAAAAAGTACCTCCATCTCATCCATTCTCTTATCACTCTTCCCATACACAGCACGAAGATCTGTTGTAAAGGAGTAAGGAATCCCTGCAGAGAGAATCCTCATGTGTAAAAGTAAACAGGGTTATTTCCCTGGAAGACAGCACAGTAGCTGCCAACACTGAAGGAAGGAGGGACAGGTACTCCTTTTACCTCTGCTGTAGCTTTTCAACAGCTTCCCTACACTTTACACACTTGGCTGCAGTCAATAGTGGAAGGATGTGTGAGCTCATCGTCATATTACCATTACATCATGTCAGGTTGTTTCACTCATAATGCACATCGGACATTATTAGAACTAATGCCCAGCACAGGCAATGACCCCATGACTCACATGACAGTGAAACATGCTGCAAAGTTTGAAAAAAACTTTCTTAGAGGTTAGGGTGGGTACCTTTATGACCTTGTGGACATTCTGCTTTTGGAGTTTTCACTGTTGGATGACCAGAAGTCCTCAGAAATTTATTTTGTTTGTACATTGATACACATGTTGTGATGATAAAACTTTGATAGATCGCTGTTTTTTAAATCAGACAGGTCACCCACTCATACTTTTTTGTCAACCCATTGATTGAAAACACCTTTTCAATCAATTTTCCGAAAAAAAAGTTCAAATGCTTTACCACTCACATATAAGTGATATTGAATGATTTCCCTTAATAAATAAATGAAGAAGTCTAATACCTTTAACTCTTTTGTTTGTTCTTGTTCTCTCAAATATGTTTCCACATCTTTGGCTATGTTCACACAACGTCAAAAATAGAGAAAAGGCGGGCGATTTTGATAATAAAAAAAACGTCAGTTTTTGCCGCAATTTAACTGACTGCAATGGCAATGAATTGAAGTCAGTGGAAAGATGGTCGTCCAATGCACACAATGCAACAGAAGACATAAACAGACGTTTTTACTGCGGATGTCAATATAATGAACATGATTATTATTTTTGAACGTCTTTTGCAAACAGCAGACACTTTTTATTAGTTGTTCACATGCAGTTTTTCTTTTTTCTTTATCCGTTTTTACTATTAAATTCAATGGACTTTTCAAGCCACACCCAAAGTCCAATCAGTAAACCCAAACTAGAATAATGTACAAACACCAGTCATTGCACTAAGGGGAGACCAGACAGTTAAATAACGTCCATTATTTTAGATTCGAAATAACAAAAGTTATTTTACACGGAGCTGGAAAAATGTGTGAACATAGCTTTTCTCTATCAGGAACTGACGATTACTAAGGTTTTTAATGCTTACAAATGTCCAGATGCCAGCAATCCAACATGATGTGTAGCAATGTGCTGCACCCACCCCCTGAGGAAAAAATCACACATTTCAAAATATATCAGAGGAAAAATTGCCTGTTCAGGCATCTGTAGCTAATAGGGTGATGTAATCAGCTATCCAAGACAATTAAACCCTTTTTACTGCAGCTAATTTGGGCCTTAATGACCAAGCTCATTTTTCAAAATCTGACCTTATTTACATGGTTATAGCTCCCTGTTGCTTTAATGTATGGTAGTGATTCTCAAATGTATTGTCTGCATCACTATGGTTACACCGATACCAAATTTGTATATTTTTTAACTGTTACCACTTTGGCACAATAGAAACTATGTTCCGGAAAAACAGGCATTGCAAGATCTATAGCATTCTTATCTTTCCTATGACAAAGCTGGTTTTGGGCAAATTTTTTGTAGATGTATAGTTTTATTGATAACAAGTTTTACATATGACTTTTTTATCTCCTTTTTTATTTACAGAGTGCACTGTGCGGTAAAAAAAATAGTATTGGTTCATTGCTTTGGTCATCACAGGCGTAGCAATACCGAGAATGTATAGTTTGTTTGTTTTTTAATGTTTTATAGAAAAGTTTATTTTGAATGGGGAATACAATGTAAGGCTATGTTCACACAACGTTTTTTTTTCAGCTCCGTTTTTAGCAGCCTGCCTCCCCTTAGTACAATGACTGATGTTTGCACATTATTTTAGTTTGGGATTACTGATTGCCCTTTGGGTGTGTCTTAATTTAAAAGCCCATTGAATTTAAAAGTAAAAACGGAGAAAGGACGGTTACAAAAGAAGAACTGTGTGAACTTTTAAAAAACGTCCGCTGTTTGCAAAAGACGTTCGAAAATAATGTTCATGTTCATTATTTTGACGTCCGTGGCAAAAACGTCTATTTTTCAATGCATAGTGTGCATTGGACGTCTGTCTTCCCATTGACTCCAATGCATTGCCATTGCACTCAGTTAAATCACGGCAAAAACGGACGTTATTTTAAATATGAAAATCGGCCGCCTTTTCTCTATTTTTGACGTTGTGTGAACATAGCCTAGTTTTGTTATTTGGAGGAGATTTATTGTGTTTTATATAACACTTTTTTACACTAGTGTACGTTAACCTGTAATCTGCTGTTCACTGTTAGGCTTGATTCACACTACGTATATTTCAGTCAGTATTGTCGTCCTCATATTGCAACCAAAACCAGGAGTGGATTAAAAACACAGAAAGGCTCTGTTCACACAATGTTGAAATTGAGTGGATGGCCACCATATGACAGTAAATAACTGCCATTATTCCAATACAACAGCCGTTGTTTTAAAATAACAGCAAGTGGCGGCCATCCACTCAATTTCACCATTTTGTGAACAGAGCCTTTCTGTGTTTTTAATCGACTCCTGGTTTTGGTTGCAATATGAGGACCACAATACTGACTGAAATATACGTAGTGTGAACCCAGCCTAACAATACATTGCACTGACATTTGATCCCCTGTGATGTCGGCACAGGAGTTTGGCAAATACTTATTCTGATCCTGCCATAAAATATTGACAGGATCAGAATAAGGCCCTGTAGTAACCACCGTAGGCTTCCACTAAGAGGTAATAGTAGGGGCTGCCCCACCAGCTATTCTCTTGCATGCCAAACCAGCAAGGTTTGCAACATCAGCATATCACTACAGACCACAGTGAATTGACAGCATCTGGACATTCAACAGTGAATATTCAACAATTGATATACCTAATCAAATTGGGTTTAGGACGTTACCACAGGACATTACCCTGTAGTAACTAGCAGTTCCTGATAGGGAATAAAGTATGTGGAAACATATTTTATTTGGCCTAGTAAGAAACTGGGCAATGTATATTGGATTTAGATTCCCAAGAACCTTTTTAGAGGAGATATTAGGTTTCTGTAAAACTGGCTTTATTTAGTAAATGATTGCCTAAAAGCAGAAATTGTCATTAGCAAAGTTTATAATGGTTGGGAATAGGGATGAGCAAGTTTACAGTACTAGTGAAGTGAAGCGCTTCCTTAGGCTCAGACGTCAGCTTGTCAGCCGGCTGCCTTTGCACTCCATGCCACTTCTCTCCGATTGCCTAGAAGAGTTGTATCCAGTCCTGGGAAACTAGAGTTGTTTCCCAGAACTGGATCCAGCTTTTCCAGGCAACTGGAAAGAAGCGACATGGAGCTGCATGGAGTTGAAAGGCAGCCAGCTGACAAGCTGATGACTAAGCCTAAGGAAGCTCTTTGCTTTGCTAGTACTGTAAAGTTACATCCCTAGTTGTGAAATATAATAATGAAATATGTAATATATAAAAAAATAAAATAAATAACACTACCACTGCTTAAAGAGTATGTCCAGTACTATTTCACATGTTTCTAAAAATGTTAAACAGTTTTTAACAGGATCTCTTTAAAGTGTAAGTGCCACTTCTGGTAAAATTTTAGGATAACATATCCCATATGTCCTCTGGTTACTGTCCTGAGAACTCCATCTCTGTATCTGCTTTTCGTAAGTTCAGCTACAGTGTGGATGTAGACTAGACTATATGCTGGCTCCTATACACAATGCACAAATAATTGATTGAGGATAGAGTGGGGATATGGAAAACAGCCTTGTGAGTACAAAATATAGCTCTTTTGCTTAATAAGATATATTACAGTTTCCTTTAATCACTTGTATTGATTTCTGCAAAGTTGTTTGAAATGACAGTTACACTTTAAATGCTGTTGATTTGCAAATTCTTACTATATATAATAATATAAATCATTTAATTTCATGAACAAATTCATAACTGTTTTACATCTATTATCTGATTTAAGATACTGCAAATTGTTTCATTTCAGTTGCCAGAAAATTATAATATTTTGCCTGCCAAATGAAAAATTTACATAGAGTTAATTATTAATTCAGATATGGAATTTTCCTTTTTCTAGTGGTAAAAAAAAAATCTGCTAACTTTAATAAAATCCCCATGAAATGTTATGTTGAAATCTGTTGTCAAGGGGCAGTGCACCACTGAAGTCTAGCCACTGGCATTAGTGATATAGTGTGAGCCAAGCTGTTACTCTTTCAGCTATGTCTAACTGATTTGCTAGCATGCTCAAATCCCGGATTTTAGGTGAAGTTTCTTACTATGGCAATAAGCACTTTGAAACTAGGTCACCAATACAGTTCCGCTCTGTTGCTAACATGCTGCACATAATGAAACCTTAAAGAACATGTTCAAGCCATAGTAGAACAAATGACACACAGAAAAACAGAATATAAGATATTTTTTACACTTCATTACAGCTCATTGAATCTATGTCATAGTATTTGAAATGCGTTTTTGTGGCTATTCTTTATTAACATTTGTCAATGTCTATTATAAGATACATGACCAACTTATTTATACATTTTAGAGACTGTTAGTAACTATGAATTTCAATATAATGATCCTTATTTTAGTTTGATGATCCTTCTTATCCTGGACTTTCTGCGAAGCAGCACATATATAAAGAGAGATTTATCGCTCTGCATGACAAAAATGGTTAGAACTAAACACATTGCATGAATGTAAAAGACAGAAAGATCACATAGTTTATCTAGTGACCCTACGCTTACATTGTTCAGTGTCCGAGCACCTCTTACCCAGATAATTTTCTGCTATGTCTTTACCACCCTTAGGGCCCTATTCCACAGCGTGATTTTTCTATGATAACAATAAAACGATCTCAAACAACTACTTAAGCGAGCATCTGAAATCTTTCACACAAAATCACACAGAACAATGGTCTTTAATTCGAATCGTTCTTGTTGTTGTTCTGACCTTGTTGATCATTCGCATCAGAGTGATTACATGGGACGATGAACAACACGATTATTGTTCAAGTAGGTGGAGTGAGTGATTTTTTTAGTGTTCTTTTTTTTCTCATTCTCTTTACCTCTAATGGGCGTTCTTTAATGTTTTTCTTCCTATTTTCCTTGCATTTTCTTTTTGGTCATCTCCAAATAGTTTTTACAAGGCGCCCGTACGCTCAATACATTGTATACGGAGACGCCACGCACCAGCGAGTTGTTAGCAAGTTTTTAACGTGCAGGGAATGGAAATCTCGGCAAATTTAATGTATATGTTTTTTTTTGTTTTGCAATACGAGAATGTATAGTTTACAACAAATAAACATACAGTAAGTTGATATATTTAATTAATTTAAATATTAAGCTATTTAGTGGTATCCGCCAATTTACAACTTACAATTTACAATTTACAATCTTAATAATGAATAGAAAATGCAATATAGGTTTTCAATGAAAGTATGGTCCCCATCAATCAATGTCTTTAGCCAATAGAATTTGCATTATGAATTTGTCGGACCCACCCACTAAGGACCAGGGAACGACTGAACGATTTTTTATTACACCTAACGATTTGCGAACGATTTACAAATGTCTCTGATTAACGATTACTCGTTCATAGTTTAATATGACAGCTATTACATGGAACGATTATCCTTTTAATCTGAACAATTTAACGATTATGTGAGCAATAATCATCTTATAGAACAGGACCCTTAGTGACTTGTATAGAAGAAAGATGCTTTGATTATATAATATTTCTCAATTCTTAGTCCAGGCCTTGTTAGCCTAGAAAGGGATAGACCTATAACTACTGTAGTTGAACTCAGTCTGGGCCTGGCCTCTGGCCAGAGCATGTCTGCTATTTTTGCTCCTGCTTGTTAGACCATTAGTTATCTAGGTCCTAGGAAATATTAAAGCGTAACTGTCATTTCAGGGTCATTTTTCTGAAAACATTGAATATCAACAGTACAAGCGATTTTAAGAAACTCTGTAATAGGTTTTATAAACCAAAAGAGTTTCCTTCTGTACTGAAAAAGCAATCCCCCAGCCTCTCCCCTGACTTCAGAAGCTGCAGGATTTCTGTGTCCATTATGTGGCTATGGAGAGGGGAGGGGCTGTTAGGAGTGACTGAGCACGGAGCAGTCTTGAAAAGCACAACACCCTGCAATCTTATCTCAGTAAGTTCATAGATAAGCACTGACCTTTCTGACACCTGAATTTAGCGTTTTAGGTGCCCAGAGAGTCTACAAACAGCTGACCTTCATGTCACCTCTTCCCTTCACAGGCTTACAATGGAGAGAGCAGAACCCGTCTTCACTGGCTTCTCTGTAATGAAGACGTGTTTGCCTGATAATGCACAGATAAGAAGTCAGGGGGGGAGGCTGGGAGATTGCTTCTTGAGTACAGAAGGAGGCTTTTTTGGCTGATGAAACCTATTACAGAGTTTCTTAAAATCGCTTATACTACTGATTTCTGCAATAAAAAAAAAAACATGACAGTTACGCTTTAAATTACTTGCTTGCCTGTCTTTCTACAGCTTCTCTGTCCTTCAGTAAAGCGCTAAACCACAATAGACAGGAACTTTCCACCCACCATAAGTTTACTAACCGCAAGGGCTAGATTTGTTAAGTCCATACACAAGACCCTTATCCATTGACACGCTCAGTAAAATGCTGACATCAATTGGCGCAAGTAAACAAAGAGATTTGTAAATAAACGCTTAATGCTACAACATATAAGAAGGAATACAGAAATTCCTCTGTAAGGTAAATCTTAATGGAAACAACAACATGCGTATAAGTAGCTATTGCTCATGGCAGGACAGAAGCCACATTGCTTAAAATGCTGACAGCAAGCAGACGTGTCTGGGAGAGAAGTACAAATTATGTAACTACAGAGCACCTGATCATGCTGCAGTGGTCTGGGAAAAGGTTAAGTATATGTCTGAAAGCAAACTATTAACCCTGATGGGATATATGGCTTCAACATAAACCAAATGCAGTGTGAATAAAGCTCTAAAATTGCTCACTACACATAGGCAGCACTTTTTTGTGCTGGTTGAAAAAAAAAAAAGACCACACGCAGGAAGTTCTGATCAGTACAAAGAAAGAGTCACGGCTCAATGAGCCTATCAATCAAATGACTGCCTTCTCTCTTTTTTTTCAACCAGCACAAAAATAAAAAGCATATAAACTATAAAATAAATAATTAATGTATATTGCAAACATGTTTTATTTCACACCCCCTGTTGATTTAGATTTTGAAAGTTACGACAGTAACACCTTAACATAAGACAATTTTCTAGGCATAACAACACTGTATATCACTAATTAACAGTCAAAACTACCATGTACAGTAACAACGGTATATAAGAAGAAAATATTACCACAGTACGGCTATTGACCAAACCCAAGACCAATACTATTAATACCGCTATACTGTTACTGAATAATATCTATCTATCTATCTATCTATCTATGTGACCAATATTCTCCCTAAGCAGTGACAGCTTTCTAAACAGTTTCTTCTCCATTTGCCTCAGCACATCATGAAGACATCTCCAGGCCATGTCTTTGCACAATATACTAGACAAAAATTTTAGGCTCCCCACTCCAGCATCATCCTTGTCTCTATACAAACCCCTACCTGTGCCCCCATATAAGTAGTAATCCAAATATGTGCCTCCAAATGGTAATCAGGCAGCTATGTTGAACAGGCCTATTCTGTGCCCACATATAGTATAGGACCTCTCTGTAAACCCCATATATTATAGACCCCCTCTCTGCCTCCATACTGTATAGGCCCCCTCTGTGCAGGTGTATAGTATAGACCCCTGTGAGTCTTTATATGCTAGTCAGGTACCCTCTGTGCTCCAATAGTTAGGCCCCATATATTAGTCAGGGCCCCTCTGTTCATCCATACAGTAGTTAGGGCCCCTCTGTGCCAGTTAGCTCCCTTGTGTCCATATATGGTAGAAGGGCCCTCTGTGTCTCTCTGTAGTATAAGGCCCCTTATGTATTCATGTGGTAGGTAGGCCCACACTATGCATCCATTCAGTAGGTAGTATCCCCACTGCAGCTATCCCTCAGTAAATAAGATCCTTATGTACACATTTCCCTGTGAGTAGCCCCCCTCCTTTAGAAAAAGTAATTCCTCTGGCCTCTTGTAGTAAGCCCCTGCCATTTGTTGCATCCTCCTGTAGAAAGTTTGCCCACTTTTCCTACTCCCATATAGGCATCCCCTATAAAAAAAAAGAAATTAACACACAAAAATAAAAATAAAAACTCACCTGGCCCCCATGCATCTCCTCTTCTCCGCTCTGCAGGCAACACATTTTTTCTGCTCTCTGGAACATTTCAAAGAAAGCGTTAGGGGTAATTGCTGGGGTAGGGAGCTCCTCACTGTCAGTCAGGGCAGCACATCATTTAACTGTGTGTACTAATTAAGAGCCTTGTCGGGCCTCTACAGTGCATAAGTTAATAGCGTGGTGACTGGGTGTGCTGTTCACTCAGCCACTGCGGAAGACAAATCTTTTTCGGCAACAAACCAAATTTTTTGAAAGTCCATACCTAAATGCATTCAAAATGGAGGCCACACATAGCACATTAACTGCGTAACTACTCCAAAATGGCGCCGGCTTCTCAGTCGCTTTTGTAGTCATATATGCGGCTGCCATATTCTTGAAGCCCATACACTTCTGCCTCCAGTGGCAGCTTCTTGATGCTACTGCACATGTGCAGCTCTTCCAAGATGGCGCCGGACATGTTTGAGATGCTTCTCCTGCACATGGTATGATTTTTCATCTAATCTGTAATTGCTCTCACATGTTCTATAGGTATATATACTATGCCCCTCACCTTACCGCCCACATCCCTGAGGAAGCCGCTAGGCGGTAGAACGCGTGGGATGATTTCGTATCCCATCTGACTCTCCTTCTGTTGGACTGCATATGGTGATCTTTTCCAATTTTTTTCTATTCTTCATTACTTGTGGTTATATTTTGTTTTACCGGGTCTCTGTCTAGGTGTCTAGGTAGAGTCAGAGTGGTAGATTAGTCCCCGCTGGAACGCCAGCAGGACTTTTGGTGACATTTTAGTGTTTTTAATGTAGAGCAGTATTTGGGGTGTTGTCTCCCTCATTTTACTACTCCTGTACATTCATATATTTATGTGGTATTTTTGTATCTATGTCAGTGTTATAATAAAGATTTTCGTGATTTTTTGTGCCTATGCTTTTTTTCTTTTGAGAGGATGATATACTACTTATATGCATTGGTTTAGCACTCCATGATTATTATTGTTGCCCACTAGCTTTATATATATATAAACATAGTACATTAACACTACAGCAAAAGCGGTGCTGCAAGGGAAATATAATCCCCTGCATCTGAGTTATGGGCTGCAAGGCACCCCCCTTAATGTCACAGTACAACGAGTAAAAGTACTTTCATAGCCTCCGGCCACAGGAGGGTCAATAAGTGCACATTTTTCTCTCAAATACGATGCATATACCTCATATGCAAGATAATATCAGCATAGGTGAATATTCACAAATAAAGTGCAATAAATAAGCATAAATATTGCAATAAACACAAACATAATTTATAAAGTGGAATGGTCTTTTGCCCAATGTGAAACACTCAAAGTCCTTGATAAAGCACTTGTAAACTGCACATGTAATCAGCATTCATTATGGTACAGAGAACCCCTTTAACTTTTAATAGTAACTTCAAACAGCGTCCATATTAAAGTATTCCTATAAACATTTCTGCCACTGTAAAATTGGATAGTGTCAATGATGTGTCAAAGAAGTCTCTTTTTGTAGATAGAGATCCTCTAGCACAGAGCAAGTAGTGTCCATAAGAGTCTCCGCATAAAATAGTCACCAAACATCATCTTTCATAAAAAGACGGCAGTAGCAATGATATTACTAGCATGTTTTTAACTCAATAAATGCCATCGAATATGGACCCTACCATAACAATAGGAATTTCTACTGCACATACACGGTGTAATGACCAAGTTCTTTTCTTAAACATTTTATGTGGTCAACATGGCACAGCTTAAAAGGGTTAAGCCAGTGATGAGTGGCCAAGATAAATTCATCTTGGAAGTAGTGGGGCTGCAATCAGCAGGGGAAAAAACTGATGTGTGGATGAGGCCTTATTTCTACTCCTGGAGAGAAGCAGATCTTCAAGCTGTAAGGGTAAGTTAACACTGAATAAAACTGGAGGAATTCCGCGAGGCATCCCATTGACACACTGAGGCAGGCAGGATTTCAAGCAGAGTCCCGCCTGTTTTACTCCCTAAATCATTTTGATTAACTATACATCACATATTTGTCTATTAATTTGTCTACTAACATCTGAGGTAAGGTAAATGTATATTCAACTGTTTAGACAGTACCATATTATAATATTCATATCTCTATACTAACATTAGTATAATGTATAGATAGTATGAAGAAATATTGCAACCTCTTTATTTTTCTTGACTCCAATATAGTGCCAAATCCCAGAACCATGCAATCCAAATTAAATATGTGGTGTATTGATTCTTCAGCTGGTGAAAGATTTTGTTCAAATACGCAAAAACAATACTTTTGGAACAATGACAAATTCTAGACAAGTTACTACAAAGAGATCATTCTATAAAGTAAGATCTATCACAACTACTAACACCAAACACCTTAAAATAGAGATGAGCGAGTACAAAAATGCTCGGGTGCTCGATACTCAAGACGAATATTTCCCGATGCTCGGGTGCTTGTTTTGAGTAACGAACCCCATTTAAGTCAATGGGAAACTTGAGCATTTTTACAGGGGACCAAAGCTCTGCACAGGGAAGGTTGCATGAAACCTCAGAAAATAATGTAAACAACATGGAAATGGACAGGAAACAGAAGAGGCAGCATGCACAGTGAGGATAGGTATAGCTGAACTACAGATCCCAGCCAGCCTAGAGAATGTCAGCAACAGGACAAACTGACTACTTACAGCAGTTTTGGGGGTAGTCGAATAGAGTATGTGTGTAATTGGTGCCGTTTTTTTTTTTAGTTTTTTTTTACCAGGCACCCTTTGCAAAGGACACTGCAAAGTGAGGATAGGTATAGCTGAACTACAGATCCCAGCCAGCCAAGAGAATGTCAGCAACAGGACAAATTGACTACTGACAGCTGCACTACAAGTCCAAGTCAGCAGCCAAGAGCAGCAAAAAAAAAAAAATGTTTTCAAAATGTTAAGCCCTTAGAAGGACTGTTGGGTTCTTCGTGTTGGATTCCTGTCTAATCACACACTAATTCCCTCCCTAACGCTCTCCATCCTAACCTCTCTTAGCTCTCTTCCTAACCTCTTCCAACCTGCATCTGACGAAAGCACCGGGGGACCTGATTCTTATAAGCCCAGGTCATGTAATCTGGCCAGCCAATCTCTGCTATCGACATGTAGGGTTCCCACGTGATGCTACAAGCTCCCAAAGACTCCTACATGATGATTGGCTGAAAAAAAGCCGCCAAACATGCAGGAAGAGGAAGATGCCATTGTCTCGATTATCGCGAGATGCTCGTCCGAGCACGCTCACTCATCACTACCTTAAAGTTCAAGTTCAGCCTAGTTCAGTCAATTCACTGCTTCAACTTTTTAAAAAACTGCCCCAGGAAGACATACATTATGGGAGAGATTTATGATAGGGTGTAAATATACACCTGGTGTAAACTGCCCACAGCAACCAATCTCTGCTTAGCTTTCAGCTCTGATAAATATAAGAGGAGCTGTGATTGGTTGCTGTGGGCAGTTTACACCAGGTGTATATTTACACCCTTTCATAAATCTCCCCCTATATGTCTGGATATAAGAAAATCTGTTTAAAAATCTAAAGCTGCATGTTACTATAAATAACTAGGAGTGTAGGCATTGTGTATCGTTGGGAAAACAACATTTACTTTTATACTCATACAGATTTTGCTCTACCCTTTTCATACATATTGCAGGAATTAAAGTTCCTGTCTCCCAAACTAATTCCTAGTAGCAAACAAATATAAAAAGGCTGAGCAGAACTGTATGGTATAAAGGGAAAAAAAAAATAACTGAAAGGTATTCTTTACGCTGTATATGAATCTAACCCGAAGACATTTTATGAAATCTATGAAATTCAGGGCTTATTTAAGATTTGCTTGAACTTATGTTCAATCATCTTGAATAAGCCCCTTAGAGCAAACTCCTATAGCTTATTCATCCTTTATGTCAGTAATACAAGAGATTACATGTTTTACCAAAAAAAATGCAGTTATCTTGAATATTTTCATTCTTTTCTTGTGTGCCTATTTTTTATATGTCACATGAACCTAACACTGAAGAAACCTGGAAATAATGGTATTTGCTTTATGTTAAACCTTTCCAAGTTCAAAACACCCTAAGAACACAACTTGTAACAATTCTACTTAAGTCAAGATGAATGTCCCTTTCCAGATTCCAATCACATCTGTCCTTAGTTATAGTGATTTTCAACATAAAACCCTTTTTGTGATGTCTACACACATATCATTTTTAAGACCTAGAAATAAAGATTTGGAAAACTGCCAGTCACTTGAATTGTGGGTATATCAATTCTAAGAATATCTTTTATAGCTATCACCGTTCGCCTGTCTTTCAGATCTACTATCCTTCTCTAGTGTTTCCACACGCTCTCTTAGTAATAAAAAATAGATTACTGTGTTTTGTCTATTTTTCATGTATTTGATTTTGCAAAATACAACCTGAAGTATGCAGAAACAAATGTAATGTGCTCATGTCTCTGACAAAGCATAAACAAACAAATAAGAACATATTGCCAGCTCCCATTCATTACCAAGTTCAACTCTCTAGACGTGCAATAAAGTGTATGCCTAAGGACAAAACTTTTGAAATCTTGAAAACTTTATTATTACCATATTTTTTTTATATTTTTAACAATGGTTGTATTTTTTTTTCTAACTTAGTATACATCATATATATTGTTAATTATAAGATTATACTGTCATTCATTTTTATGTGATGAATTTGCCAAAAAGCTATTTCAAAGAGGAAATAACATTTAGACCAATTCTATGAGTTTATTGTGAAGCCTTGCTAGATATATTGTTGCTTCGTGAACAGGGATGAATTATATGTTAGAAGTTTGTGTATTTGTGATGAATTGGGATATTATTTTTGACTGTTTCTTAGATCAGGCAATTTGAAATTGAGTTGTCCATGTATAAAAAAAAAAATGTGACAAATTGTGAGCCTTTTGAAAAAAGGGTTGTCTAGAATTATAGAAATGGTCTCCATTTTTCCCAGAAATAGCATATTTATTATCTGTTGTTGGTGTCTGGTATTGCAGCTCATTCAAGTAAATGTGGTTGAACTGCAACAGTAGACACAACTCATGGACAATAAAGGTGATCTTCTGTTTGTCAGAAATAGAGATTAGCAAACTTTTCAAAAGTTCAGTTTAGGAGATTTGCTGATCAGACCCTGAAACTTATGTATAACACTGGGCAAAGTTTTTGCCAAAATGATAGCAATATATATGTTTTTATACAAAGAAACAATGGGCTTAGTTAATTAAAAATGCAAATAATTTTTATTATATATAAAAGGTACCAATAAATATAGCATTTATTCTGAATAAAGTAAAAGAATGACCACGAAGTTAAAAAACAATAGTATAAAATGGTGTCAACAAGAGTAATTCATAATAGATACTTTGGCTATTTAACATCCTCTGTCATGACCTCCAATTCAATATTCTGCATGGGGATACGCACCAAATAAATATTTAAAGTCTCATAGTGTCCCCTATCTAGTCTCTGAGAGTCTATGACCGGTTACTCTCACAGCATAAAACCTTATTGCACTTACCCATACTGCCAAACACCACAGGGATGGCTCCTGTAGTGTTTGGCAGTATGGGTAAGTGCAATAAGGTTTGATTCTGTGATAGTAACCGGCCATGGACTCTCAGAGACTAGATAAATTAAGGCATAGGGGGCATTGTGAGACTTAAAAGATTTAGTTGGTGCATATCCCCATGCAGAATATTGAAATGGAGGTCATGACAGAGGATGTTAAATAGCCGCAGTATCTATTATAAATTACACTTGCTGACACCATTTTATACTATTGTTTTTTAACTTTGTGGTCATTCTTTTACTTTATTCAGAATAAATGCTATATTTATTGGTACCTTTTATAAATAATGAAAAAAAATTACATTTTTAATTAACTAAGCCCATTGTTTCATTGTATAAATTCTTATTGTGGGTTGTTTTATTGATAGGGTGATATCTGATGGTGTAGTGTGTTACTGCAGCCCACGTTTTTTTAGATCACTCCGCTCCCCCTATTTCAAACCTGTGTGTATACATATATAATTATGTGTATGGGTAAACACTGTACTGCCTTTTTAAAATAAATAAAAATAAATTATAATAATAATTAACCCTTTTGGTGGCAGATGACTGCAGATGTTTCTGTTCAAAGGCTATTTATTGCAACTATTTAAATGGGTATTCCACTCAGGTAAAACACATTAAATCATACCTCCTCCTAGAGACTAACAGTTCATTCCATCCACTACCTTTTCTGTCTCCTTCCCCCAGTTCTCAACCTGCTGCTTTCTGCTGAAAATACGAAAAACTGTTTCTGAGATGTTCACTCCATCTCCCCCTCCTTCCCCTCTCTTCATGCAAACAGTGTCCCTGGCTGTCTGTTTTTGCACTGTGAGGCTGGGAGGGTTAATCACAATTATACAGTGCAGAGAAAGCTGACAAGGGAAACTGTTTACATGAGTGATATTGGAAGGAAGGGAGGAAGAAGGAGGAGGCAAAGATAACAGCTCAAAAACTGTTTTCTGTGTCTCCAGCAGAAAGCAGAAGCTCAGAACTTGGGGAAGGAGACTGAAAGGGTAATATTGTTCATCTCCAAAGAGGAGGATAAATCAACATGTGTTTGAGTGGAATACCCCTTTTAATTAACATAAGTCCCTTAGATTAGGTTGGAACTGCATTTTTGCTTTTCGTTTAATTAATCAATTTTTGAATGTTAACTGTTAAGGTACAGAAAAGCATTGTCAACACCACTTTTTGTACACTAAAACATTTAAATAAAGGATCTATTTTGATTTTTTTTTTGTTAGTCTATATAAAATGAATTCTGACATATAGCATAAGGCTGCGTTCACACTACGTATATTTCAGTCAGTATTGTGGTCCTCATATTGCAACCAAAACCAGGAGTGGATTAAAAACACAGAAAGGCTCTGTTCACACAATGTTGAAGTTGAATGGATGGCCGCCATATAACAGTAAATAACTGCCATTATTTCAATATAACAGCCGTTGTTTTAAAATAACAGCAAATATTTGCCATTAAATGGCGGCCATCCACTCAATTTCAACATTGTGTGAACAGAGCCTTTCTGTGTTTTCAATCCACTCCTGTTTTTGGTTGCAATATGAGGACCACAATACTGACTCAAATATATGTAGTGTGAACCCAGCCTAAACTGCATCTGGTTTTACTACCCTTTTTAATCTATAACGGATACCTTAAACCATGGATCTCCAAACTGCAGCCCTCCAATTTTTGCAAAACCACAATTTCCATCATGCCTGGAAAGCCAAAGCTTTGGATTTGGTTGCCCAGGCATGATGGGAAATGTAGTATTGCAACAGCTGGAGGGCTGCAGTTTGGAGACCCATGCTTTAAACGGACAGCAAAAATGCAGCGTGGCTATAAGTAGAAAAATCTTACAAAATTAAATTTTTGACGTTATTTATTTTTTGCGTTATTTACCCCACCTTTTGGAATGTACAGTATCTTTGAGCTGCAACAAGTGTGAACATAGATTTTATTGTACAAAAGGTAAGATAAGCTTAATGTTGTTTGATTAAAAAGTGAAACTTTAATGGATGTTACTGTGTATAATATCTCCAAATCCCCCCTAAAACCCATGAGAAAACATTTCTCCAATAAGAAGGTCATAGTTTAATAACTTCTAAACAACTCCTAGTGGTTTCTCATCTGTGGTACAGAAAGTAGAGAACAGTGATCTTTTTTATCCTTGCACTGGCTGCAAACACTCTTGATGTTCACTGTTAAACAACATAAATTATAAATTCTTTGCTCTGTTGGAAACCAATAAACATGGCTAAATGCAAGGACAAAAGTTATTTTTCTTCCTTTTTATGGCTACACCTGGTATAACAGATGTGCTTCTTAACTGCGTGGATCTCATTTAACAAAACAGTCACTTAATTATGGTTTTTAAGAATTACATTTATTTAAACGTCCTAGCCAATGTCTCAGTTTTGTATTGGTGAATATATAGATTTTAAACTATTATACGTATAAAGCAATGATGTCAGACTTCACAATCTTATGTTACTTATAGATACAGTAGCGTTTTATTCACATGCAAAAAAAAAAAAAAGAAAAACAGCTAAAAGGATGAATATGTTATGTTATAATGTTAACAAATCCAGTACACCTGATTTCTAGTGCGAGAAAGAAGCCTCGCTAAAACCACATTAGCATGTCAATAAAATGTACGCTTACTGATGCTTCTTAGTGCTGTCCTTAAGACGCATGTATATCCTATTGTTACCAAATTCAAGGAGTGATTGAAGGCTAGACACTGAAGAGGAAAGCATAAACATTTCTTTATGATCTTCAATAACAGTAACTCTTTGAGACCTAAGCAGTTTCTAAGATTCCAGGAAGGACATGAACTGTGTCCACATAAATTCATTTATGCACATAGTGCTATGTAAATATATAGTTTTAATTAAAGTGTGTTTGTTTATGTTCACATAGTGATAATATTTTCCCAGTTTTAACAGTGTGCTTACAGATAAGATAATTATATATGAAAGGGTTTATGGTTACAATAATTATGTTTGACAAGGGAAGCTTTATCTCACCCTTCCAATATGCCTTGGAGGATGAAGGTCAAATAAGTAAGCAGTCATCTGAGAAAAGTAGAGAAGATTAGACAAACCCGTGTCTGATTACTATTGGTTTTCATTCAAATCCTGCAAAAGATAACAGATTGATGATTTGTCTTTTAAATCATTGTAAATACAATACAATACCTGTTCATCATATCTCTTAAAATGTTATTCTTCCATCTGATCTTCAGAGTAGATATGGAGAGGTACAACCATTGTACAGTAATGAGTAACCATACAACACCTAGCATGCTTCGTCCTAGACACAAAACTTGCTAAGTGCCAAGGGACTTGCCTCGTAACTGTACCACTCAAATAGTGGAGGGACACTGTAATCACAACAAATATATTATGTTTAGAGGTTTATCTGAACTATAGCATTATTATTTAGCGTTATAGCTATAGCATAATATAGTTATATTTATTTATGCAAATGACTATTTTTGACCATGGAAGGTAAATATATTACTGTCTCTTAATTGCAATTTGTTATTGATGCACGCTGATTCTGATTTGTTGCATTATATAGCCCCATAGCCAAAAAAAAATATATATATAGATATATATTTTTTTTCTATATGACCACTAGAAATAGGACACAAACAGTACGCCGCAGTCTATCTGGGTTTTCGTGTCAATAACCAGGACCACTGAATCGAGTGAGTCCAACCATATACAAAGAATAAATGGCACGACAAAGTTCAGTTGCCAAACAAATTCTTCTATTAAAGTTTTTCATATATGAACAGGTGTTTTGAAAGCTGTATTCACACTTATTACAATTAATGACACCCATAACTATGGATACAATACCGGGCTCTGTCATCTTCATGTCCTGAAGGGACACTCTGAAGTCCATGGATTAAGGCAGAGACCTCTGCTCCATCAGGGAGGCCAGTAGCTAGTGTGGTCACACAAGCTACCTGCTTCCCGGATGGAAAAGATGTCCCTGCCTTAATGGAAGAGAGTGATGGTTGACCTCAGGTAGATCAACCAAAACACTGCATAGACACCATCACATGTTTGTCAACCTCAGTGAATTTAGGAACATTGCCCCCTGGGAAATCAAATATGCAAATAAACTAGCAAGTCACCATCATGTGTCAGTGAGCTAGCCAAACATTCCTCTGGAAAGGAACAACCGAGCCAAGGGGGATCTCCAGTCAAGGAGACCACCTTCCAACAAGCCACAATCAAAAAAAGACAGGAATAGTGAAATATCTCAGCAAGGTATCCATCCACAGACAGCTGTTTTGGGGTGTTTGCCCCTCATAAGTGGTAAGTAGGATTCTGGCTAGTGGGAGCAAAGTCTAGTAAGTGCATTCAAGAGAATAATGTTTGACCTCAGGGAGATCGACCAAAACACCACAGAGACACCATCACATGTTTTTTCAATGTCAAGGAATCTAGGAACATTGAAATCAAATATGCAAAAATACTGCAGAGACACCATCACATGTTTCTCAACGTAACCAGACCTTCCCTTGGGATGGAACAACAAAGGCAATATTGATCTCCAGTCAAGGGGACCCCCTTCCAACAAGCCACAATCAAAAAATGACATGACTTGTAAAAAACCTCAGCAAGGTATCCAGAGACAGACAGCTGTTTCTAGGTGTTTGCCGCTCATCAGTTTGGATGAGGTAGGATTATGGCTAGTGAGAGCAAAGCCTGTTTAGCTATATAAATGCAGCAATAGCATTAATAACATCTATAAAGTAGTAAAATGCATCATTAGTGGTTTAGGAGGTTTTATATACTCCCTGCAATTACAGGGTGATAATTAGTTATCATGGTAACAGGGAGCCTTCTCAAGGCCTCTATGCCTGTCCTAACAAATCATCTAGTACAGCCTGCCATAGCAAAAACACAATGAAAAATACAGATCATGCTGCAAAAAAATTAAGCTATCCCATAGCTCTGTAGTTGTAAAAATAAAAAGTTATAATGTTCAGATCACAGAAACATTGGGTGCAGACAAAAGGCAGAAGGTGCTTTATTTGTTTAATGGTCTGGCTGTCACATATATCATATATTAATAGGGTAGTTCACAAAAAAGTGAATAAGACAGTCACCAGACAATCTCTATGTGTACAGATACAAAGTACAGGAAAGTTAATGGGACACTGCCCAATTAAAAGTGTGAGAAGTAGGGGAAACTAATTAGAAGATGCTATAGGCCTGTCTAAAAAGATGTGTTTATATGAGTTTTTAAATGTTTTTTTAAAAATCAAGGCACGCTTAAAAGGTACCTGTCATAACTTCCAAAGTCTAAATCATAACAAATCTATGCTTACTTGTATCAAGGACCAGTCTCCTGAAGGCAGATTTTTTGTCTTGTGCTGGATGAAAAAAAGAGGCCAGTACAGAATGTTATGGCTCAATTTGGGACTTCGTGTGTTTGGTGTCTTTTTTTCAACCAGCACAAGTCTAAAAAAAACTGCCTTTAGGAGATAGGACCTGGATTTCAAGCAAGTATAGCTTTGTTTAACACCAAAGCTATACTTTTTTGTATTAATATGTTGCCCACCCATAGCTTTCCATCTTTCTAATATCAATTTATTACGTATTTTGCATAGTTCTGCTGTTATCTAGGTGCATTCACCCACACCAAACACAAAGTATCATGAAAACTCAGTCCACCCCAACACGCTCCCTGCTCCTGGCCCCCACCCTCCGAGTCGGGTTTATTTGTCCTCCGTCTCTTCAATGGGCTGAGTAGGTGCTTCTAAACTAGCCTACTGAAGTAAAGGAGGACACTGAGACTGTGACAGCTTCTGCTGATCACTGTCTCCCTCTCTGATAGCAGCACCCACCCCAGCCCAGGTCACCTGCACTGTGAGAACCCTGCTTCTGAGCTCCCCCCGGCCCCATGCTCACCCGCGGCTGCCACCAACTTCCCCCCCCAGGGCCCTCACCGAGCACCTACTACTGGTGCATAATACTACTAAGCCGCCACCAGCCCTCCTCTCTTCCCATCCTTACCTGACAGGCCAACAGCCCAGGTGGCAGCCCTGAAGTCCCCGTGCAGCCTGATCACCGACTCTTTCACATTATGCAGCACTGTGCCTCCTTTCACACGCGCCCATCCCCCATCGCACTGTGCCCTCTTCCATCGCTGCTCTGCCCGGCATTAACCCCCCCGCGCCGCAATCACCCGCGGCCGCCCAGCTTCCTATACTATGCCCTCACTCACACGCGCCCCCCCTAACAATCAGCCGCGACCACAGCTCCTTCAGCTCCCCCCTGCCAATCATCATCGGCAACAGCCCCATCACCCCCCCCCAGTGATCACCCACAAGCCCCCCTGCAATCACCCGTAGCCGCAGCCCGCAATCACCCACAGCCCCATCAAACCCCCAAGACCTGCCCCCCACTCTGGACAGTTAACCGCAGCCTCCTCGCCCCCCCCCCCGGTGATCACCCAAAACCCCCCCAGCATAAACTCGCGGCCGCAGCCCCAGCCATAGCCCCATTGAACACTTCCCGCCCCCCTCCTGGCAATCACCTGCGGCCACAGCCCCTTCAGCTCACCTCTGGCAATCCATCACGGCTCACCTGCGGCCTCCACCTCACTTAGCTCACTCAACTCTGCTGTCACTATCACAACTTTGCTATGTCACTACTATGTCACTATCACAACTCTGCTATGTCACTATTACAACTCTGATATGTCACTCACTCAGCTCTGTTATGCAACTCACTCAGCTTTGCTACGTCACTCACTCAACTCTGCTATGCAAATCACTCAACTCTGCTATGCAACTCACTCAACTCTGCTGTCACTTACTCACTCAACTCTGCCATGCAACTCACTAAGCTCTGCTGTGTCACTCACTCAACTCTGCTTTGCAATTCACTCAACTCTGCTATGCAACTCACTCAACTCTGCTATGCAACTCACTCATTTCTGCTATGTCACTGTCAGGATGGTATCTTTGCGGAGCGTCATGCGTCCCTCTGCTCATGCTGTGCGGCCGAGAAGGTGCTGATTTTCTTGCATTCTGTTTCTGTGTTTTGTTTTGTAGTGTGTGAACACTGGTTATTTGCTCACCTTGAGAGACACACCCGACTTTACCTGCTGAGTTCTGTCTGGCCATGTCAGGGCTAATCTGTGTTTTGGTTCTGCTGTGACTGACAGGTCTTCCTGCCAGTGGATCTGTTTTGTGTCTGTCTGTGCTTGTAGTTCAGGGGGATGGTCCAATTATGTTCTGGATCAGAACCCTGGCCTCCTATATAACTACCTCAGTCTGGGATATCTTTTCCGGATATTGAGCTTGTCTCTGCCTGATTCTGTGTTTGCTATTCTTGCTCTGTTTATTCTGACTCTGCTTTGTATTTCTGACCTTTCCTGCTTGCTGCCTGCCCCTGACCATACTGCTTGTTTTTTGACCTTGCCTTTGGATTGTGATTTTGTACTTTTGCTGCCAGATTGTTGTGACCCGGACTGTCGACCATTCTTTATTGTGTTTTGTCTGTCTGTCTTGTCCTTGTGTCCCACCTAGCCAGTACAGGGACTGACGCCCAGTTGCTCGCCGCCATCTTAGGGCGGATTGTGGCAAATAGGTAGAGGACAGTGGGCGGGGCTTAGCTTAGGGCTCACTGTGTTGTCTTGTCCTGCTGTCCGGTTCCTGACAGTCACTCACTCGACTCTGCTATATCTTGTGGATATCTGCTCTGCTACATCATGAACCAATCAGACATAAGCATTGCATGATGGGAGATGTAGTTTTCTGGCCGGTGCCATGTTGTATATAGTTCGGCTTTTTAAAAAAACTTGTAACTATGGAACGGAAGCAGCTAAAAAGACGGAAGATGGCTCAAAATTCTCTGGGGGGCTTGGTGAGTAAGACCAGCTAGGTTTAGGAGCATTGTTTTTTTTTTTAGCTCTTTGGGGGAATACCCCTTTAAGAACCAAGCCCATTTTAATTTTTGCGCTTTCATTCTGTCCTCCTTGTGTTTGAGAGGCCATAGTGCTTGCATTTTTTCAACTACAGACCCACATGAGCCCTCATTTTTTACAACACCAATTATACTTTGCAATGACAGACTTAAATTTTCCATAACGTATACTGCTACGATGGGAAAAAAATTATTTGTGCAGTGAAATTGAGAAAAAAAGTAAAATTATTTTTATGTTGAGAGGTTTCTTGTTTACGCTGTTCACCCTATGGTAAAACTGTCATGTTATCTATGCTCAGTATGATTACAACGATATGTATTTTGTATAAATTTTATTATTTGGCTTTTTTGTGCTTTTGCTTTTTCCATGCAAGATCAGGAATATGATAATTTAATAGTTTTGTTGAAATTGCATTGAATAGCATATAGCACAGCATTGATCAGTGTTATCTGTTATCCTTACAGAGAGGCTGTCTGTGGCATAATCTATTAGAGGATCACAGATCTGACTGCACAGAGGAAGGTAAGAGACCTCTTCCAGTGAAGAAAAATGATTGGGACCCCCGCAGTCACACTTTGGGGGTTCAGGAACATCATGTGTCCGTAAGTGACAGGCTCCCATGGCGTACCCATTATAAGACTGGGGGGTTTTGTTGATATTTTTAAAACATAGATCACCACTAATGACAATTGTGTAAACTAAAAGGACAGTTGGAATATTATAAAAGCTTATCAGCCATCAGGCAACATACAGTAGTGACTCAATTAAGCTACCTATGAAATTGGCCCTTTTGCACTTGCTTGGTCTTTCTCAGGCTCTAGTTGTTTAGGAAAATTGAATATCTGAATTGATGAGAATGCAGTTCGTATTGGTTAGCCTCTTTTTAAAAAGTCTCTGGCTTGTACAGTTCCATGTGGATTATAGCCTATGTTCCATAAGTCTTAACCTAATGTTTCTTTCTTAGTCCTGCTTGTTCTTAGTCCTTGTTTCATCCTAGTATCTTCTTGTTATTTCTGCTAAGGATGGTTAGTCCAAGGTTTCCACGGGGACGGAGAAGATGTAGAACAGTGAAGATGTTTAGTGGTAAGTAGATTTCAGAGAACAGATCTACGGGATGACAAGGGGCAAATAGGGTCTGTCTTGTTTTTGTCATGTGTTTCATTTTATTATTATTATTATTATTATTAATTAATTAATTAAGCCTGATTTATTTGAGTCACTTTTAGTGTTGAGCGAGCATGCATGATTGAACAGCGGCGTGCTGGATAGAGTACTGTGCTCCATCAAGCACCTTGTGGTTCCCGGCTTACTGTACTATATTAGAACTCAATTGACAGCATACCGCTCAAGGTCTAATGTGTCTTGTAGTAACCTATTGCATTTTTTGTTCTAATTTTTTTATATTTTACCCCTTGAAGGATGTTTACACATCCCTTGAAGATCAATCAGGCACTCTCCACTTTGCCAAGCAGGGGGCATTTGATTAAATGCTTGAATCTTTCGGTAATGTCAATGGGGTTTATTACTCGAGTCAAGCACTCAAGTATTAAATTAATTAGTCATCTCCTGTTCCAGTCATGTAATAGTGAGTTGCTATTCTTTTTATCTCTACCTGCTAGTATTGATACTTTATTGAAGTTTGTGCTTATCCTAATCACAGCCTTTAATTGCTTACTCTATACAATCATTTATATCAATCTTCATTAACACAGCACGGCAGAAAGACTGCAGCTAGTCATTTTGTTTTGAAGCTGTATTATTGTTTTTTAGTATTAATATGTGGTTGTATGTCTTTCTTCTAACTGCCTGTCATACCATTTAGTCCTAAGTGTACCTAAGTGCTTGCAAGCCACAGTTAGGTCTGAGGAATTATGACTGTTATACGTGAAGTCTAATTTTGTTGTCTAGTGACCAGCTGATATTATTACAGAATCTTAGATTGGAAAATTAGATTGAATATTGTGGATTAATGTAAGTGATAACAGTCTTTCTAAAGTAATGCTAAATGTGTTGGTACAAGATAATAAAAAAAAAAGTAATTATTGTTTTAATTCCTATTAGGAATTATCCACATTCCCAACCTCTTAGTTAAAATAGTAGCATCACTTGGTGAACACAAATGAAATCTAAGCCAGAGCTATGTATTAATAATTATGCCAATTTTCTGTGGGGTTGTAGAATAGTTTATTGGTTCAATTTTAATTATTTAACTTTGTAAGAGCTAAGCTATTATTTCAGAATCTTTCAATTAAGACAGCTGATGTTCTCTCCCTTGTTAAAATGACATTGCACTTCTTTCGCTTGCCATGAGACACATTCATTTGGCATTGAATTGTTGAACACAATGTCTTTTCTGTGTTAATAATCCATTTCTTCACAAAAGAAAATTACTTTATTCAACGTACTGCAATACCTCCTTTTTAACATTTGAATTCTCCGTGTACAGTACTTCTTTTATACTGTAGACCCTGCTGTAATGACCATTTCAAAATTTTCAATTTAACCTTTGCTATATTGCTGTACTTTTTTGTCCACAGGAAATGTCCTTTTTCACTATTAGAGCCATGAGCGGCTGAGAGCTGGCATGATTAAAGCTTTTGTAGTGGCTAAGAAACTTTTCTTTTACAGATTATAATGAAGCAACTCAAGTTCAAGTATATTACTTTGTCACTTTCCCTATAGTTACTTGACATATTATAGACAATATATGCCTGCAGGTAATTATTTAAATTTAGTGCGTTTGCAGGGTCATTGGGTTGTAAAATATATTAGGGGGCTCAGTTTTCTTTATGTTTCCCTTCTCAGTCTCTCAACCTTTCTAACCTCCTTAATCATTAGGATTAAAAAAAAGTTTAAAATCATTTACGAATATATCTGATGATACCGTGCTGCTGAATAAGAAGCGCTATCAAAAGAATTTGTAAGTTCAAACATGATGTCTGCTTCCTTACTGTACATTGGCTTAGAGACTGTTTCTCACTCTGGGATCAAGATCAAATGGGTTTGGCTTGGCATGAGATATTTGCCTTGAAGCATTTTTCTGCAGTTTTTGATCAGACTGGCTTAAAATATACATTTGTCTTTTTATAGTTTATTATAATAAGTGATAGGGTTTTAAACATTATATGATCTCCATAAAAATATAGCTTGAGAATTTTAACCAGTTTCATAGTATGTGTAAAATGTATGTGTATTATATCATGTACAAGTAGAATTTTATTTTTAACTATTGAACATTGTTTTTACATTAGTGATAGAGACCAATATTAACCCCTAGCTGCAGACAGGATGGCTTTAATCTGAAATGCCATAAGTGTATAGCACTCAAATCGTGCAAGCTTAGGAGCTCCGCTTGAGGCATCAGCAGTTGGTGTCAGCTGTCACATACACATGACACCCTGCTACAACAGCAAATATTTTTATTTAAAGATTAGGTGTAACATTGAGAACAAACACATTCACAAAGAAATTCACGTAACTGCTACAAATGCAGGATTTTTCAAGGTAGTAAGAGTGGGGTGTAAAATGATGATGATGATGATGATGATGATGATGATAATAATAATAATGATAATAATAATAATAATAATAATAATAATAATAATAATTCTGCCATAACATGTCCACATATAATGACCATAATTTTACTAAAAATTTTTATAAACTAAAATAAAAAAATGAATAAATGACTATGCTCTGACCAATACCCCTATAAAGTGCCCATACAGTGGTAGATACCAGCTTAACACAGGCTTTGCAGACCATATAAGTGATTACAGAACAGTTACATCCAGTGACTCACAGGTAGCATCTACTCTAACCAGACTCGGCCAGTTACACTTTTGTTTGTCTCTCTAACCCAAACCACCATAACAATTTCTTCTAGCCATACAGTGTTGGGGCCGTATTACACCAACAGATTAAGGGACAGACTGGAAAGACTGAGATTCCACGTCTTTTCAAATCTATTCCTGGCTTTGGCTTACAAAAATCTGTCAGATAATCTGTTGGTATAATAGGGCCTAAACTTAACTCATCTCTGCAGAAGCTCCGAGACAAACTTTAGCTCTACACATTTTCCACACACTCCTTACCTTTTACCCATCTTTCGTGTCCAAACCAGTAATATTGACCCCTGGGGTCCTGCACATTAAAGTGGGTAGACAAGTGGGTTAGGGGAAGGGGTAAGTAGATCTCCCTAATAGGTTGGTCACTCCAGAAGATGGGTTCCCCAGTATGTGGTTTCCCAAATATATACTGTAGGTCCCTAGTAAGTATTTGTTTGTTTAGTATGAAGGCCCCTGGTAGGTGGTTTCTTCCTGTAAGTACGCCCCAGTAGGTAATTTTCTTTGCAGTCATTGGCACTCTCTTCTGTCATCTTTTAAGCTACAGACACTTTCACACCTACAACTGCAATTGTTTCTTCCTTTGGCACACACGTAGAGAATTAATTACTTAAACATTCCGATCTTGGCAATTTTTTTGTGCAAAGACCCCAGTGCACAAAAACTGTCAAATTTGCACCTTGTGCAAATTTTTTCTCACTATTAATATAGTTGCCAAAAAACAGCTTAATAATATATGCCAGCTTCAAGCTAAGGTAAATATCTTAGCCTTTTGCACAGCAGCCTCTGCTACGCTGAATTTATATTGAGGCATATGCCTCTTGACAAATACAGTGGCAAAAAAAGTGGAAATTTAAAAATAGAGATGCCCAAAAAAGTCCTTAGGATGTGTATATAGTTAAAAAGAGAGCTCAGTGCATAGTCCATCCTTGCATTCAACTGTATGGGCATCCCAACTGCCACCTTGCATACACCCCTTCATAAAACGATACTGTTATTTTTTTCAGAGGCTATTTATTCATTGAAATATCAATTTTATTTCAAATGGCTTAAGATAGTTAGTCCCTGAAAGGTCATTGTATAATCAGTCTGGCTGTAAAGGTAGAAAAGATATTTGAATTAGTGTCTGCTATCTTGTAAACACGATTATTCTTAGAATTTTCGCGATAACGTTCGCCTTTGAGTGATAATCAGCTCATGTAAACACAGCGAACAATCAAGCGATGAGTGAGAAATCGTTCATTGTGATGTTTCAACATGTTCTCAAATTGTCGTTGGTTGTTCGCTAAAAATTATACAGTCTTTCACAGATTCAGCCTATGTGTGAGATGGGCTTAAGCGATCTTAAAACGATTGCAATAAAACATTTTAAACTTTTTCACTTAATCTAAATGCTGATCGTTATAAAAACCAAATTGTTGCTTTAACGGACCATTAGCTTTAATACTCTAAGGATTAAGGATGCCAGAACAGCTGAGTTAATTATATCTAGTAGTCTTCATTACTACTTTACCAATTAGCTTGTATGATCTGGTGTACTGCTTTCAGTAACCACATCACACAGGGTTACTGCTTATATGACGGTTTGGAAGTATAAAATATGACATATCAGGGCCACGTTAGCCATAGGGCAGATGGTGCTATGTATATGGTGTATGTATATGTATATGGTTTTTTCATGTATAGTATGTGTGTATATGATGTATGTATTTGGTGTAGGCATGTACGGCGTGTGTGTGAATATGATGTATGCATACTGTATATGCATGTACAATGGCTATGTTCACACTACGTATATTTCAGTCAGTATATGTATATTTCAGTCAGTATATTTCAGTCAGTATTGCAACCAAAACCAGGAGTGGATTAAAAACACAGAAAGGATCTTTTCACCCAATGTTGAAATTGAGTGGATGGCCGCCATTTAATGGCAAATATTTGCTGTTATTTTAAAACAACGTCTGTTATTCTGAAATAATGGCCGTTATTTACTGTTATATGGCGGCCATCCACTCAATTTCAACATTGTGTGAACAGATCCTTTCTGTGTTTTTAATCCACTCCTGGTTTTGGTTGCAATACTGAATGAAATATACTGACTAAAATATACGCAGTGTGAACCCAGCCTCAAATTATATTTGCACAAAAGGATAAGATGAAGTGCCGAAGCTCACCAAAATCAGTTAAAAGATGCTTTATTTGGACATAGAAGGCATCAATAGCAGGTGCTATCCACAAATAAACAGAGCGACGGCCGTTTCACGTATAAAACGCTTCTTCTCGGCTCTGAGCTACATCTGAGCTTTTGTGCAAATACTTTACTGGACTGTTTTCTCAAGCTGAGCACCACCTACGGTAGAGTTACACAAACCAAGGGAAAGTCACGGTGAGGTCCAAGTTTAGTTTCCTAAAACACATCTTGTGTGAATTCAAATTATATGGTCTCTTACATGGTTTATATGAGAACCACACCACTGTAGAATGTGTCTGACCACCTAGCACACACACAATGACAGTTGACGGTGGATGTTGTTTGATTTCCTCCTTGCCTATGCAATCTGTAGTTGTCATAGGCAACGTGATTTAAAGGGGTGCATGAAAATGTTTCTTTTGAGTGGTTCAGCTGCTACCTCAGTCTAACTTGGTCATTCTGTTGTCACTGCCATGCTTTGTTGCACCTAGTTGGGTGCTTTCCCAATATGTGCCAGCACATGTGCCTTGCCCATCTTGGTCTGGGTCAGCAAAATTTTATTGAGGGCCACCACCCGTCTGTTGCTCATAATTTGGCGTAATGTTGCCATTAGCCAGCCCTAGAGGCATCCATGCATGCTGCCCCTGCTTTTTCCTGTCCATTTCCTTTTTTTTTCATTATTTTCTGAGGTTTACAGGTTTTTACTCAACCTTCCCTGTGCAGAGCATTGGTCCCCTGCACGAATGCTCCAGTATCCCATTGACCTGAGCATCGGGAAATGTTCATCTCCAGTATCGAGCACCCAAGAATTTTAGTACTCGCTCATCTCTAGTGCTAAGCAGAGGGAGGCCAGGGTAGGAGGGACAGATGCAGGTGGCGGTGACGGCCCAGGCAGCTGATTAGCGCTCAGGTGCCACCAGAGCCCTCTAATTGTAGGTGCCCCATGCCATCGACCGGCCTGCCTGCTGTAAGAAACAGCCCTTTAGATATGAACCCTCTGCAAACCATCCTGTGATAATGGCTTATAACAGTGGGTGACTGCTGTGTATGTATGGCAAGATTGGGAAATTTACAAAAATCTGGGGACAAACAATATGGATGCCTATAAAGGACAGATACTCAGAGGAACATACAGATATTCACTTTTAGGGTATGTTCCTACACTGTATAAAAAACTGCCGTTCCCCGCAAACGACCGTTGTTTAACACTACCTACTGACGGAATTAATGAACACGATCACTAATTCTGGCTGTAGTTAGCGTTAAACAATGGCCATTCATGGGAAACGGCCGTTGTTTATACAACTTGGGAACATAGCCTTTAAATATACATGTTTTTATTAAAGATGAGCAAAATAAAAGTAAGTGCCATTTCACGAAACGCTAAATGCTTGGCATTTGACTCCCAATGCTGTATACATGTTTTCCAGGCATCCCTAGGACTGCATCCAATTTTCTCTAGCCATCAGCAATCAAATGCAGAGCGTTTTGCGAAACAGCATTTACTGTAGTTTTGTTCATTTACAATATATAATATTATATAAAAGCAAATGAAGGACAGCATCCCCTCTTCAAAGTGCCACATTTTTTATTGTACCAGTATGCATAACAAACAGTGCAACGTTTTAGCTCTATATCCTGAGCTTATCTCAAGCACAAAAACAGGTTATATAAAAAAAACACCTATATTGTATTATATTATATATTGGATAGTATATATCAAATAACCACCATAAACATATAAATAACCCTTAGGGGATACAGCCAGTTTTCATTTTTGCGTTTTCGTTTTTCCCTCCATACTGCGTGCATTTTTCCACCTAGAGACCCAGATGAGCACTAATTGTACTTTGCAATGGCAGACATAATGTTCACCTAAAATATGCCGTGAAACCAGAAAAAAATTATGTGTGGTTAAATTGGAAAATATATATATATATATATATATATATTTTTTTTTATTTTTTTTTTTGGGGGGGGGGGGGGGGTTTACGCCATTCGCTCTAGGGTAAAACTGTACTCAATTACAGCAATATGTAACTTGTATAACTTTTATTTTATTTGATGGCTTTTAAAAAATTAAAACCTTTAAAAAATATATATGTTCCTTAAAATTGCTCTATAACCATGCTTATAACTCTTTTATCCTTTGGTCTATGGGGCTGTGTGAGGTGTAATTTTTTTGCCATGATCTGTACTTTCTATTTATAACTTGATTGCGCATATGCGACTTTTTGATCGCTTTTTATTACAATTTTTCTAGATTTGATGTGACCAGAAGGCACAAATTTGCACTTTGGAATTTTTTTACGCTTACGCTGTTTACTGTGCAAGATCGGAAATGTGATTATTTAATAGCTCAGGTGATTACCTACGCAGCGATACCAAACATGTTTATTTATTTATTTTTATTTATAAAATGGGGAAAGGAGGGTGATTCAAACTTTTATTAGGGAACGGGATTTTGTATTAAAAAAAAAAACTATATTTTTTTTTTTACACACTTACTAGAAGCCCCCCTGGGGGACTAGCATGACTGCTCTGATCTCTCATTAAGATCTATGCAGTATAGATATACTGCATAGATTAATTAGATCTATGTTCTATTGCTTTCGGCTGCAACAGAATGGCAATAGAATGCCGAGTCGGGATCAGCACCATTACGGTGCAGACCCCGGCCCGACAAAGATGCGGGGATCACCACTCCGCGATTGCATAACAGAGGGGTGATCCCCCAAGTAGACCACCAGGTATGGGACACAGCAAGTATTTAGATGCAGCTGTCAACTTTTGACAGCTGCATCTAAATACTTAATTAGCGGGCACGGCGATCGGACCGTGTCCACTAATGGCCGTGGTCCCGGGCTGCATATAGCACCCGGGATCGCAGCAGTTCAGAGCAGGGTCGCCAGGCGACCCCCTCTTGAACCCCCTAGTGGCACCAGGACGTTCAGTAACGTCCTGGTGCAGCTAGGGGATAAAATAAATCCAATCACTTAGCATGGTAGGTGGGACACAATAGTAAACAATTGCACAAATCCACATTTCCATGGAATACATCAACATATATTATATACAACATCCTCAATTTTGTCATATTTAATCCTGAATATTTATTCTATTCAAAAATCACCTCCAACCCTCACCCCATAATGACATGCAGTGCTGGCTCCGGCACTTGGCTTGTAAACAATTGAACACTGGTTGTGCATGATCCACACACTGATATGAACTCACAGAGGATTAGATTGTGGTTGTGTCTATTCATTCACAGTTCTCCCAGGGTACCACCCCTGTTGTCATAGAGATCCAGGATGCTTCCAGTCCTTCATGTTGTTACTATTCAAGCTGGCTACTGCTTCCACATTACTTTCGTTACAGCACGCCATTTCTGTTTATATGGTAACAGCTGATAATCACATTCAGCAACAAGGTACTTTCAGTCTCCATTATCAAAGAGTTTCAGCCATCTCTGCAGCCTCATGCTCACTGTCTCTCACAAGCAAGACTGACAAAAAGTGTTCATTTATCCTGGGCATATCCAACCCAATTTAGTAACTCCTTGATGAAACTCAAAAAATATATATATATACAGATGATCATATTCACCCAATAAAAGATCCTTCTAAGGCTAGATCATTACACTCCATATCAGTAACCTTGTTTCATACGAGTATCCAAAGAAATGCAGCATCTACCCTCGGTTCGGTATATGCGACCTGGAAAGCCAAGGAACAGAATATACCATGCTTGTGATATTTTTGCAATTAAAAAAATTACCATATAATACAAACAATGTAAAACATAGCTGAAAATATACATACCAAAACAGTTTGCATATTTTTTTTTATATTTTTGCAATTTGGGGTAGCTCAAAGGAGTCCCTGTTGGAGTAATTTTTTTTTTTTTTATAATCTGCATAAAGGGTTGAAATTTTACCATGGATCTCTGTGACAACAGGGGTGGAACGCTGGGAGAACTTCTATCAATGAATAGACTGTGTGCAACCGCAATCCAATCCTCTGTGAGCTCCAATCAGTACACGGATCATGTGCAACCTCTGTTTCATTGTTTACAAGCCGAGTGATGGAGCTATCGCTTAATGTGGGGCCATCGCTTCATGTGGAGCCATCGCTTCAAGTGACAGGGTGCTGTCTTGTAGAGAGGATCAAATGCTATAGATTTGGGATTGAATATGACCAAATTGATGATGTTATATATATGTTGGTTTATTCCATGGAAATGTGGATGTCTGCAATTGTTTACTATTGTGTCCTACCCTGCCTACCCTGCTAAGTGATTGGACGTATTTTAATTATATGTTTATGGTGATTGGTTATTTGAAATATAAAATGGCACTAGCCTGTTTTTATGCTTCAGAAAAGCTCAGGATATAGAGCTGAAATGTTGCACTGTTTGTTATGCAAATTGGCACAATAAAGAATACAGCACTTTGAAGAGGAAATGCTGTCCTTCATTTGCTTTTCTGGATAATATATATATATATATATATATATATATATATATATATATATATATATCCTTTAAGTTCTTCACATTGTTTTGTTTAGCTGTCATTAGGAAATCCTTCCCATATAGTTTCAACAAAATATATTTTTAGACCTTGCCATTCTAGCTCATCTTATATCAAGAGTTTGGTAGTGAGTAATTAGAGTATAGATATTTCCATTTATAAGACATTTATGTAGAAGTGAGCCGCAGAAGTCCCTAATAAAAAAACAATATAGAACTGAAAATATACTGCTAGTATTTCTTTGATCTAAGGATGAAAGCCACATTGCCAATTGATATAATTTAGAGTGTAATAAGGAAGCTTTAAATCAAGGGTCTTTGTAATTAAATATAGTATGTACTATATAATGTACCATATTTTAAGTTAAACACAACATGGCATTGTTCTTATAAATGCAGTCTTACAAAAAAAAATCTTAAAGTGTACCTTCCATTTACATAAAAAAATAAAATGCAAGATAACATATTCAGGGCTTTAATATATCTCCTTAGAAGCAGGGCAGTTTCTAGGCAATTTGGCTAAAAGGGCAAACTTCAGGAAAAAGAATTATATCAATAGATAAATATATATATATATATATATATATATATATATATATATATATATATATATTATATATATAATATTTATATATATAATTATATAGTAGATAAATTATTTCTACTCTTATATTTACCTATTTCCATCAGGTTAAAAATAACATGTTCCGCATAACAGGACCCAGCTCACAGCAGCTTACAATCTATAAGGAAACAGTAGGAAACAAAAGGCAGAGGTGCTAAAGCAATTAATTCATATATTTAAATTGGCCTAGCCATATATTATGGGTGAACCAGTCACTGACCAATCTGATGCTGACCAATAGTCATTTTTACCATGTAAAACTACAGGCCCAAACATTCTGCTTGAAATTTATTATAATACAAACTGTTGTTGTCAGGAGACGATGCTTGCCAGCACTCCCAACTCCTAACTTCATTATGCAGCAGCAGCGGAGGGCGCAGCTGGCTGCAAGGGTGCGCTGACAGAGTCATTAGTAACCAGCTCTGCTGATTGACAAGAACGCACTTACGGTGTCCCCGGCTGCGGCACTTAGCTGACTGCTATTATTCATTATGCTGACTGGCAAACATCATGCCAGTCAGCTCTGGTAATTTAGGAGGAGGCTGGAGTCCCTACCCCAATCAGTGCATGGGTCTGGGTCTTCATCTCACGTTGCCTGCTATACAGCCTTTCTTGTAAAGTGCCTAGCTTGCTATCTTTATTTGGTTTGTTATTCTGATATATCTGATCTTTGGCTTTGTTCCTCTGACTTCTCCCTTGCCTTCTGACTTGGTACTTTGACGTCCGACTGTTATTGATCTGGCTTGTTGACCTTTCTTATATTGTCTATTGCTTGTTTTGTACTTGTCTTGTGTGTGCTCTTATCAAGTGTTGTCTGCAGTCTTTCGGTTTCGGACGGCCTATTGGGAGTCAGGTTCCCCAAAAGGCAGGGACAGACTAGTGGGTTCAGCGACAGGGCTTCACCCTGTTCTTGTGTCTGTAGGTCTCTTACAGTCATCAGAGTCGCCTCCTAAAATTTAGTATAATATACACCAGGCCCGGAAAATTTATTGTATTGTACATTGTACCGTCTTAAATGACTTAAATTAACCACCATACCCCCAGAAATTCATCATAATACTTACTAAACTTTACTGAAAAAATGAGCAATCTTTGTAAAAATGACCTATTAATATATTGTTTAAAATTTTCAAAAATTCACAAAACCACGTGCTCCCATCACCATCTGTGTTTTATTGACATTTATCACAGTTCGCTGGACTGAGTTTCACAGTTTTTTCCCTCCTTTTGCATTATTCCCTGTGATGTCTCTGTTTTCACTGTCCATGTGCAGACAACCTTTATGTCTGTGCAAGGGTTGTGCAATTTATGCCAGTAAACAAATATATGGATATACATTTCACAGTATTGCACTTATTTTATTTCAGTCTATCTTTGTTCCCATTTACTTATCTCAATCCTTCTCTTTTTAGTGTATGTTCCGTATTCACAATTCTCTTGTAGCTCGTTTTAACTAGAGGCTACTGTCATGGTTTGTGTTCTTTTCGGCACTGGTAAAACATATTTTTTTATTTAAAAAAAAAAAGCATCAAAACCAGTGCCAGAAAAGTATGAAGGCTGCATCTCCGTACCTGTGTTTTCACCCTTAGGGAGCTGCATCACTTCTCCAGTTTCTCCTCCCTCCCCTGTATGAAAGTGAAAGTAGAGTAAAGGACAACATGTAGCATAGACATTGAAGTAAGTGACTGGGGACTAGTGGTCCCAGTGAGGCCATCAAGCTTGCCTGAGATCCCTCTAAGTAGCCTTAGTGGTTGAAGTTAATTTACAGGCACAGTGGCTGACCGCAACTAGAAGTTTGGAAGATAACCGCGCTTTGGCCCTTAACACTGTCGAAGAGACCCAACACCCCCTCCTTTAGCAGTACCTACTCCTTCCAGTCAAACTCTAAGCTATATGTGGTGCTTCAAGGAAAATAAAGAGCAGGAGTTAGAAGTTCAAAGATGTCAAGAACAGCCGAACCCTGGAGAATAGAGTTGTGAGTGACAAGCTGTCCTCCATGAATTTGATGACGCTAGAGGTTACAGCTTTGAAGTAACTGTGAAGTTACATCTGTCAGTCACCGTGTCAGGACAGGGGAGGCAGGGATAAGACACAACAGTGAGCCCTAATGCTGAACCCACCAACTGTCCCTACCTACTTGCCTCAATCGGCCCTATGCGGCCGTGGACAACCACGAAGACGTGAAACATAGAACAAGACAGACGGACAAACACAATATAGGATAGTGAAACAGGCAGCGCAGTACAAAACAAGTAGCAGTCGGATATTCAAAAGTCAAAGCCAGAGGTCAGGTAACACAGACGAGCAAGCAGAGGGAGTTAGGACAGGGAGCGCAGGAATAGAGAAGGGGGAGCTGGGATTAGGGTGCTACTCTAATAGCCAGCGCTAGGACTCTGCCTCAGCTTTGTTTTATGCTGACCAAGAGCCCGGTCTGGATCCCAAAAGGGCCAGGTGTCTGAATAAACAAAAGATTATACAGGCCTGAGGAAGGCTTGGATTCATCTTCAAGTGGAAAAGTGGCAGATTAAGGGGTTTTATACTTTTAATTAAACTGTTTATAAAAACACACATTTTTTGGCAACTGTATGCATAACTTGCCTATATGAAAATGAAGACATACAGAAGACCAACAGTCCATCCCATTTATAAATTTACTAAACATGACGGCCACGAAGGCGGGAGAACATGTTTAGTTACAGTCTTGTCACTTAGCAGGATTATTATTATTATTATTATTATTATTATTATTATTATTATTATTTATTACACAATAAAGTATTAAACCCTTTTCATTCCCAGTGGACACCAAATAAAGCAAGGTAACCCGCCTTTCAGCAACAGATTGCTGCTGGTAGTTGCAAAGGTCAGGTCAGGGCAAGGGCAAAGCCTGACATGACCCATAAGTGACAGACGACTTATTCTATTATACTGACCTTACTGCACTTGCACTTTTTTGGCTTATCTGCATTTTTGTTATTGCATATTTGCACTGATAATGGGGTTACACAGGTTGGAGATATCTTATAGATGTTATTTATTTATCTAGACTTTTTTGCAAATAGTTATTTATTGGCATTTATTCATTAATTTTGTTGACTGTTTCTGTTATTTTGTCTATATGTTTGTGTTGGTCAGGTCTCACTGTGTCGGACCAGAACCAGTGCGAAGATTGATATATGTATTTTTAAGTAGTTTTATTTGTTTGTCTCTTGTATTTATGTGAATAAAATTCTTTGGTATTTTTGCTTCATTTGTGAGGTGCAGTCTGATTTTTTTCCAACTCGGGTGCAGTTTTGTATTTCTATGTAACGGTTTGAGGTTGTGAAGACTGGCACTCTAGCATTATATTTGTGTGGTGCCAGCCCAAGTAATTTATCAGTGGAATAATTACATTTTCATCCCCTGATGACAATGACATATAGGGACCAAGATTCCACATGAGGTCTGCAAATCATCATCATCGAAGTCTGGGACAATTTTTCCCTCTTCTAAGCTCTCTTCTTCCAGTGGAATGTGATACAATCCCATCCTTGGTCATAGGCTTCCCTCCATGCTCTCCTTATTGCTTTTTGGCCTAGAAACTCCTGGAGTCTCAATGCTGCCTTCTACTGACTGATGTGGACCTTGAATTTTGAATGACTTCTGATCCACAATAGCAGCCTGACTCGTATTCATCTGACCACTATGTGCTACTGGGAGCTGCATCTTCATCCAAGCCTGTTAGGATCACTATGGCTGTTGCTTCCATTGGCCATACCTTGAAAGGGGCTTGACTTCTTTGGACGCTTTGACATCCTTGCAGAGGAAAATTGGTTTATTTGAATTGACCTTAAATTGACAGATATTGTTGCCACTTAAACTTACAGGGGATACAAAGGGTGCCACACAAGGAATGTGAAAGGGTACTTGAAGAGGGATTGGAACATGTAAAATGTTTTATTAGAAATTTTATAGATTTTACACCACTGATCTACTAATGTCCACTGTTGTCCTCGTAGAAAATTGTCATTTTTTTTTAAATGTGACATTTACCAGTTTTTGTCACTGTCACAACAATAGCTGTTGAACAAAACATTACTCTGTAGTCCCACTTTTGTAGCCACAATAGTTTGGCTGTTTTATCGAGATTCCTTTGCAGGAGATTTGCAAATATTTGTGAATCCGATTGAAAATTTGTGAATCTCGTGAAGCAAAGTTTTGAATGATTCCCTTATTTTATTTTATTTTTCGTACAAGCATATGTGTGTTATATGTATTTTATAAAATATAGTCATAGTGAGACTTGGTATCTATGCTGAAGACTGTGTTCAAATCCAGCAGTGCTGGCACACCTATATCAATACAAGTAACAGATGATATCACAAACATTAGATCAACTCCTATTTATTGAAAGTATATACATGCTTCAGACTGACAATTGTCTAAGACTATTGCCCTCATTTTAATATATTTAATATACACATTTCAAAATTAATTATGGATTCCTAGAAGTTCTCTGACATCCTCTGAAAATTGTATAGTAATATTCTGATAGCCAACCTCAGTATCATTTGTTCATTACGACAGCTAAAACTTTCTCTGCATATGCTCCATCTATCTCAAAAATATTTGCTTTCATTATAGATACAATTAAATTATGATATTGAACAATACAGGTTATATTACTGAAAAGCCTTGAAGGGCCACATAAATTCCAAAGACCAACGGATGGATAGTTCTCGCTAATTAAACTGCTGTCTTATTTAGGAAATACATGTGAAGGGAAAGACAATAAAATTATACTACCTGACATTATCTAGAAAGTGCCTATGATCTAAGCACAGTGCTAAGAAAAATCATTATGCATGATCTATAGTATATACAGAAATTTGTTTTACTGCAAATAACCCAAGATGGCATGCGATGGTGCTTAGAATGTATTAAGGCATAGAGGGAGTAATCCTAAATTGTGAATTTTCTTCTTTTTAATAAGACATACTCTGGGGGCCCAGACACAGGAGCATGCTGCAGAGTATGCCTGTTTTCCTAAAATTTTATTTTCTGAATTACAGCTATACTAATTGCTTCCGCCCGAGAATTTACTACAACTGGTGTCTAAGGCACCAGTCTTAAGTGAAATGAGGCTGACTTAAAGGGGTTATGCAAGATTTAAAAAAGTTTGTTTCAAAAACAGCAATATACCTGTCTCCAGGTTGTGTCTGATAGTACAGTTCAGCTGCAATGGAACTGAACTGTAGTGCTATGTTGTCTCTGGAAGCCATGATCTTCTAAGGCTGGATAACCTTTTTAAAATGCAACAAGAGACAGAACCCTCCTAACATAATCAATGAATCTCATACTCAGTCCATGTACTAAACTTTGTAAACTATGCCAGCGACTTCTGACATAATTTGCTCTGATTTCTTGCTTAAATTATGATAAATCTGCTGGCAAACCATGGCATACAGCTGTAATAAACTCCCCCTAAGTGTTGGGGTGCAACACAAAAATGTGTTACAACTGGTCTGGAAAAAGCATGGCAAATATAGAAGCTCTGGGGGAAATTTATCATTGTTTTATGCATGTCTTTTGACTTAGCACATTTTTGTGCAACCGATTTGTTGCGCTTTGTAGCTAAGGACACCAGTTAATATAAAAACATAAAATCATAAGTGCTATAATGTGGTCGAGTCTTCCTGCTCTTCTGCAACTTCCCGTTTGTGGCCTGGTCCTTTTCACTGTCTTTCTGCATATTTAGTCCTTTAACACTATACAGTCTTTCCTGATACGTTTTATGCCTGACACTCTCCACCATTTTTGTAGCTTTGTTTTAGCGTTTTTGTTTTTTTTTAAACTGTACATTTTTATTAAAGTTTTTACACAAGAATTTTCACAGACAAATAAACGAACCAGTCTGACCATAAAATAAAAGTCAGCATAGAGTTATATAGAACGGTTTCAGCATGCTTGATATAAAGTATCAAAAGAGACACGGAAAACAAGTGATATACACCAACCAAGGAACATAACATCGCATAACCAGCATAATACTCTGACTAAAGAGTACAGAGGCAGACCACATAGAACAGAACAACACAAAACAATCGGGAAATAAGGGGAGGGGGGGGGCAGGGTCAGCCCAAGGCCTCTACGCTCCGCTATCTGAAACACCAAATGGACTCAAACTGGGCCATCTTATTATTCAGAGACGCTGTCAATTTCTCCAGGGACCTCAACTCAGCAATCCTAGCCTTAAGACTACTCAAGCTGCCTCCCCAGAAAGGATTCCCATCTGTCCATGTATTTATGTCTGACCTGGGCTCCCTCACTCGGGGACAATAGAATTCGTTATATATCCGATATCAACCCCTTAGTAGACGTGCCCGCCCTTACCAGCTGCTTAAAAGGGGATGGCTTGGACACTGTGAGGGAACCCAGGCGTGTAGCCCGTTTTTGGATCTGTTCTATTTTATCAATATCCTTTTTTAGGTAAGGCCTCAAGAACTGGACACTATATTCTAGATGTGGTCTCACTAGAGTTCTATACAGCAGGATCCCAATCTCCCTCTTCCTACTGGTTATACTGCTAGCTACAGCAAAGCATACAATTCGTTTTCCCTACTGCCTGGCTTCACTGGTGACTCATTTGAAGGCTGTCAGAAATTACTACCCCTAAATACTTCTCTTCTGAAGTCATTGCCAACACAAAACTGCCAATATGATTCCTCCTCCCCAAAAGCACTATTTTACATTTGGAAATATTGAATTCAAGTACAATGTGGTCAATGATTCTTAACAAAAATGGCTAGAATACAATGTTAGTGGTCGAGAAGAATCAAGTGCTTAGTATATCTATAGAGAGATTAACGACTCTTGTTCAGAAGTTATTTATCTACAGTTATGACAAGTAGAGAAAATGCCTGAGGAAGGCACTCAGAGGTGTAACTTCCACCATAGCAGCTGCTACAGGGCCCAATGAACCAGGGGGCCAAGTGGCCCACTCCTGTAGTATCTGGGCCCCCTGAGCCGTCATCATTTGCAGCACACGGTGGCTGAGCGGGCCTCCTGGATGATGCAAATGTCCCTTTAACTGTAAGCACTCCTGACACTTGCAGTTAAATGTTAAAGGTTATGACTACACTTGATGGGTGTGTAGTCAGTCGGAGGCCCAATTAAGTTTGCTATGGGGCACAGCCATTTTTAGTTATGCCCCTGAAGGCACTCATGTAATATAGCACCAAAATATGTTGCAGTAATAAAAGTTTTTTATTTTTTGGTTCACACTGAAGTTTGATCTTCTTGCTGCAGTTCTAGCTTGCCAACCCAATGGGTGACTGCCCAGAGTGACCTTCTAATACCTGCACTAAGTCCATACAGGAGGGACTCGATCCCAGAAGGCTCTGGTTGCGATCATTTATCCATTATGTTATCAATATTGGAGCCAAGAGTACCCTGGAGCTAGCTGTGGTGGAGGAGGTGTATACAGTATATGCTTTCTATAGAGTTGTGCACTGTGCTGTAATGAATCAGCCGTGCAGCGCTGTCATTACAGCGCGGCACATATCTGTACAGCTCACCCTCTCAGCGCATAATTACAGATGCTGCTTGGGTTGGGGAGAGTCCTTTACAGGCATTCAAAGTCCTCACGGAACACGGAACGTGTGAATGCAGCCTAAGATTTACTACACCAGAACATGCCCCCGTCTGTCTTTTTCTTCAAGTGGGGAAATTGTGCATTCTGCATGTACAAATGTGCATTCTCAAAGGTTTTTGTCCATTTTATATATGGGTAAGAAAGAATTAGACTATTTTATTGTTTGCTGCTGGTGAAACCAGTAGATGCAACGACCATGCCATCCTTCACTAGTAAATGTACAAATGAATTGCTTTCATATAGCCTTGACTGTGAGCTGTGTATTCCATGCCAGTGCCCTAATGACAGGTGTGTATAAAGATAAGTAGAGTTAGTCTTTTGTGTCCCTGATGTGACTTAAAATAGGCAAAGAGTGTTAACACATGTCAAAAGTTATTGATCAGAACGGGAAAAAGATCGTGGCAGCGCAACACTTTCAACGGCAAGCAGCAAGTCTATGGGGAATTACTGATAGATGGAGCCAACAGCTGGGTAAAGGATTGCCCTGCTTTTATCTTTTCCTGGCTTTATCTTCTAATCAGAGCAGGCCTCAGTAGTGAAACCCACTCTGATCCATAACTTTCAACATATCTGATGACATGTCAAACATTACTTTTAATGACAGTACTCACTTAATGTATTTTTATCAAAGTGCTAAACCTGCTTAACTTATTTGTATATTGAAAGTAGATTCTGTAAGATGAATATTTAAAATAGATATCAGCCAATCATTTTATCTTGTATTTGTTTTCCTTTCATTCATGTGCTGCCTGAGAAAATATGAAAAGTTCAAATTTAGTCGACAAAATTTTTTCTTTAAGTGAGTCCGAAGGCAGCACAATTCTCCCTCCTTCATTAAACTTGTTATTGCTGCATAATTACACGGCCGGTTATTGTCTTAGGGCATGGTTTTATAGTGTGAGAGTTCTATTAGGTTGATTGGTTAATTGTTTATTTAATTGATTATGACGGCTGCTATCTTTTTCCTTCTGTCCTAACTGAAAAAATGTATAATTTTAACCCCTTTTCAAGTACAATTCATGTGTTTCCTTTACCAGAAAAACACCCCAACATGCATATAGAGTTAGACAGGGGGAGGAGGGTATTTACCAATACCTTTATAATTCCAACCTGAATAAGGCTTAAAAGCTAAGCTGCTGTTTATGAGGATCATGGCATCTAGATGGCAAGCAACCATATTCTGGACACTTCTGGGAACCTCTGCAAAGCAATTTCAGTGTGCTCAATAGTTTATTTTACAGCACAAGAATTTCAGAAAAATTCCACGTAATATCCAGGCTTTATTAGCAGATTGCCAATCTGACAGTACACTCTAATACAACAATTGAAAGATTACATTAGATTATACAACTATGTGGGGTGATAACATTTGTACAAAAATATAGACAAATGTTTTAAAACACATTGAAAAAATAAAATTAATCAATTTTCTTATATAGTCTTGTTTTATTATTTTAGGCCATGTTCACACAACATAAGTTCAGCAGTAATCACGGCCGTTGCAACAATGATTAGTTCAGAACTTATGTTGTGCTGAAGGCTGAGGGAATCCTGGCCGGAGTGTATACACATCGTATACACTCCGGCCGCTATCCCTAGCGTCAGTCAGTATGTCAGTACGTCAGTCAGTATGTCAGTTTTCTGCAACCGCTATTCAATAAATAGCGGAAACCCAATTCAACGAATAGCAGAAAACCCTGTCAGTGCACACTATGGAGCGAGCGCTTCACGCTCCATTGTGTGCAGTGGGGAGTTCTAAAGCGGACCCGCATGGATGTGCCCGCATCAGAACTCAGTGGCGCCAAAGATCATCCGTCTGGTACTGCAGTACCGACCGGGATGATCTTTTCGGAGACCGGCCTAAGACTACGTGCACACGGAGAAAAAGTGGCAGAATTCCGACACTTTTGTTCATTCTTCAGCGCGAGAGAGGAGGTGCGCAAGCCTCCCATAGACTGTGATTATGACAGGGAGGCTGGAAAAGATTACGCCAGGAAAAGATTAACATTACAGCCCCTGGACCTCCTGAATGGACTTAGTATTTTAAAATGGGTGCAGCGATGGGTGCAGCAGGGGCCCAAGCAGGTACATACAGTAAGTGTGCAAGGGTCCATACTTAGTTCCCCACTCATTTTACCTAAACCTAGCCTACTTGAGTGGGGAGTGAGGTATCAGCTGATTTAGCCAAGCAATTATGTGTTTAAAAAGAGAAAGGGTGACAGACACCCATTTCATGAATATCACTTCTCCATTCCTCTATGGGTTGTTAGCAGAGACATGCACCTGTGTAGACAAAATGGTGCATATGTTTGCATTACTTTTTACTGTATAGATGTTTTAAAACTGTTACATTACCTGGACAGCTATTTAAAGGATTTTTCCAAAAAAGGAGTTGGGACCGGTTTTCTAGGGATCGCAGTAAAGTACCAGTGGCAGAGATGCCAATAATCATGCATCAATCTTCAGTTATCCTGGGAACAGGTAAGACATGCACTTCATTTGAAAACACATTTAACCATGCCAATTTTGTTCTCAGAATACCTAGACCCCTGGGTACAGGATGTGTCTTTATTTGTCTATATTATGCAGCTCTCATTTTCTCAGCTTCTTGCATGTCAAAAGAAATAGTCCTTATTACTGGAAAAACATTTAATGTGGAGCAGTTTTATAAGGCAAATTTACAGTCATTGATTTATAATATACATACTATTTAGCATTCAAGTCAAAATCTTCCACTTTAGCCTTAACAGCCACATGACTGTCACATCTTTGCCCTGCAGTGATTTCTTTGTGTCTTTTGCAGACAACACTATCCCAGGAGAACCATTTTTTTTGCTGAATGCTTTCGAGACTGTTAAACCATGTATATTATATTGTGTTCCAGCCATTGACATTTGCAGCACATTTGATGTTGCAATTGTCCTTTCAATAGCTTTTGTGATGTCTGAAAGTTTTCTACTGCTTGAAGAAAATCTTTCACTAGAACTAGTCTCTCAATGATATTTTCTTGTTTAAGAATAGCACTCAAAAAGAAGAAACCAAGCACATGTTTACCAGTGAGACATAAATGTACACTTACAAAATTAAATAACTAAAAGGAACCATTGCTAACATGAGGGAAGAATTTATTGAGATGCCATACAGCTTTGCTTTGCATATAGCTGAATCATCTAAGTAAAGAAACGCATGCTGAATAGACTATTGTATTCTCCCTTGATTTGAGCTGAAAAGATTTAAAGATTTAACTGTCAGTGGGAAAAAAAATGTTTATTAAATATTATTTTTATTGAAGTTTTTATAACATAACAATACAATAGGATGCAGAGGCATGCTGGAAAGTACAACAGTTGAGCAAAACATGAAAGTATACATGTAAAATTATACAAAATGGTAATTTACATGTAATTTTAGAGCATTGTACTTTCAATTTCTGTTAACATATAATTAATGTTGAAGAGGTTACCCAGCAAAAATCTTTTTCCTTCAAATCAACTGGTGTAATGCTGCGTTTACGCGGAACGCTTTCTATGGGTATTCTTTTAGAAAACGTCTCCTGCTCTGGAGAGTTCCTTTCTCTGCCAGACATGTCAGCAGAGAGCACTGTGTCAGACTAAAAATAAAACATTTCCTGCAGGACATACAGCAGCTGATAAGTATGGGAAGACTTGAGATTTTTTTAATAAAAGTAAATTACAAATCTATTTCACTTTTTGACACCAGTTGATATGAAAGAGAAAGATTTTAACTGGATAACCCCTTTAAGAAACTCAGATAGCATAAAAAAAGGAGGTGGTAGTGGTTAATGGGGGAGTGACACATCCCTGGCACTCACCGACACAAAGTCCCCCCCCTCCCCACAGACCGACTAGCAGCAGCGGCTCCCCCCCCCCCCCCCGACAGCAGCGGCGGCAAAACCCCTTCCACAGCGGCAGCTCCCCACATGCCCGTCACTCATCAACCCCCCCCTTCCGGACTCAGCAGCGGCGGCACCCCCTCCCCCCCGAGGACTCACCAAAAGCAGCTGTGGCGCCTGAAACGTCCCTGTCACTCTCCAGCACACACACACACCCCGGACTCACAAGTGGCACATCCCCGTCCCTTACCGGCACCACCGAGGACTCACCAGCGGCTGTGGGACCCCAAACCCAGCCGCAGCTCACTAGCAGCGGCAGCCAACACATCCCCGTTACTGACTAGCAACACGCTTATTCAGCTCTGCTATATCGCACATTCAGTTCTGCTACATCATGGACCAATCAAGAATAAGCATTGCATGATGGGAGATGTAGTTTTCAGGCCGGCGCCATGTTGGATATAGTTCGGCTTCTTTAAAAACTTGTAACTATGGAAAAAAGCAGCTAGAAAATTCTCAGGGGGACTTGGTGAGTAAGGCCAGCTAGGTTAGGGAGCATTTTATTTTTTTAGCTCTTGGGGGGAATACCCCTTTAAGCACATATAGTGTTACATTTATGAAGGTAAAGTTTCTACATAGAAGTAAAGGAAGAATCTGAATGATTGGATAAACTCGTAAGTTTTTCTAAATCTGCAAATCTTTTTACAGTGAGTGGAAATTGTTGCATCCACAGTCTAGGTATCAGAAGCTTGGCAGCTTTTTAGTGAGTTTGTAAAAAGAGAATGTTCTGTTAGACAGTATTTTTTGTGGGTATCTCTATCGCTATAGTTTCAAGTGATAATGTGATCACTGATTCACAAATTGCATTCACTATAGATTCAGCATCCTGCCAAAAGGAGTGGAGAAGCGGGCAGTTCCACTATATGTGCCTGCTCGCATCTCCAACACTTATTGGTGAAGGAAAGGCCGATACGAAAGAGTTGGAAAAAAAAACTTCTAACTAGTTAAACAGAGAACAGAAAGTTAAAGGGGAACTCCGGATAAGAAAAACTTGTTTTCTATTAAAAGTACATTAAAAGTTATATAGATGGGTCTATACAATGTATTACTGTATCTGTACAGTTCTGCCACACTGGTAGCTGATAGAAATCCAGGAAGTGAAAAAAAATTCCCTCTGTGTCAATCCACATTGTCTCCTGCTCTTTCTGCTGCCCCCCCTTAGGAGACAAATCTTCCATGCCTCTGTCTCACATTGTGTGTGTCTGCTAGTCTCAGTCTGCTCGTATCAGCAAGTGTTTAAACTTTCACTGATTGTGCAAAAGTCTACAAAGAAATTAGGGCTGTGTTCACACATGTTGGAGTGTCATTGCAGTACTGCAGTATCTGCACAAAAATGGTGCAGTAACACAAATAGATAATGCTAAACAGCAGAAAGGATAAGAGCCAACACCTGCACAAAAAACAAGACATAAACAGTATATCCCATGTAAGATAGTATCATATAAAGTCCTTTTTGTGGGAATAAACATCAAAGATAAAAGATGCTTGATCATAATATGTGTGTGGAAAGGAAAAGAAAATGTATTTAAAAAGTTCTTTGCTTTATTTCAATATCAGCTTTACATGTAGAGAATACAGCATGCTGTGCGGGTGGCACCACAATGAAATAATGAAGTACTGCAAATAATTCAGTAACACAATGAAACTGCAATGTGTGAACACAGCCTAGATGTTCTGCAACAGCTTTGGACGAGGAATGTGCAGGGTGGGGGACTGTGATGGAACAGCTGAGGGAAAGCATTGCATTCTGGAACCTGTAGTACTGTGTACAACTGATAAACCAGGAAATACAGAAACACAAAACAGAACAAAACCCCTAAAAACAAATGGATTTTTGGTATTTTCAAAACTGGGATAGATAGGTAAGTATTGTTATATGCTTCTGCAGAAGTTTCAGTTTTTTTTACATAACTGTACGTCCTCGGTCGGGCAGGGGAGTTCAGAGCAGGGCCACGCGGTGACTCCGCGCTGAACCGCCAAGATCTTGAGAGTTATTAATAGCCCGAGAGCACGGCTATTAGCGGGTGCGGTCCGATCGCTGCACCCGCTAATGAGCTGTTTAGATGCAGCTGTCAACTGCTATTTATCCCAGGGGAATTCTAATTACTGTTTTAAAAAAAAAGTTTTTTTCATTAATAAACCTTCCCCTGCCCTAATAAAAATTTAAAGAAATAAATCTCTGTTTTAGGAACATTATTGACTTATTTTGTACTTATTTGATGTTAAACAGAGATTAGGAGACAAATGGAGGGTAGACTGAGCAATAGTTTTTATATTTGCATGGACTACATGGTGAGGCCCCAACATCCTCTTGGTCAGTCTCGTGAGGGCAATGCATCATTTTTAGTGATGAGCGAGCATGCTCGCAATACACGAGAAAATCTCATCATCCGTTTACTGTAAGTCTGATCGCTATTTCTCAGCCATTAAGCATGCAGGAGAGTAGGTACATCCTGCGATCACGTGGGACCCATACATGTTGATAGCAGCGATTGGTTGGCCAGATCAGATGACCCTGCCATATAAAACACGCAGCCGGCAGTTCTCACTTCAGACGCATGATGTGAGAGATTCAGAGCTGCTGCTTCTCAGGGAGAGGGTCAGTGTAGGATTTAGCGTTTCAGTAGGCAGAGTATATACTAGCAATACAAAGAAACAGCCCTTTTCAGGGTTTCAAATTGTTTTTTAATAGTATTACTACAGACTGCTGGCTGGGACTTGCAGTGCTGCTACCACGATTCAACCAGCACACTGTGGTGATCAGCTGCTGGCAGAAAGGGGATATTAGGTGTTGAATACACACCCCTAAGAAGTGCTCAGTGTACTCTTTTTTTTATTTTGGGGCTGGTGGTGCTGCTGTACTACATTGGATTGCTGGGATTTGTAGTACACCTGCATAGAACTTTACTGCTCATTGGACGGGGGTGTCAGAGAGTGTGTCTAGGTCCAGACACTACCAGATTGTACCGTGCAGCCCCCCCTAAACTAGTGGGTACTACACTGTATTGCTGGGATTTGTAGTACACCTGCATAAAACTTCACTGCTCATTGTAAGGGGATATCACAGAGTGTGTATCTAGGTCTAGCCACTACCACATTGTACCGTACAGCCCCCCCTAAACTAGTGGGTACTACACTGTATTGCTGGGATTTGTAGTACACCTGCATAGAACTTCAATAGAATGTTAACCTAACTGCTACAGTCAAACTGAAAATCGAAAGGGTGCTGGGGGTAGAAGGCTACTTGTTGGTTACTGCTGGGCCTTTACTGGCATCCATGTTGACTACTGCTGTGCCTGCAGTTACCTTCCTTGTCTTGTCCATTTCAAACCATATTATTTGTGGATGTCATCTTATCTTACAGGTGGCATCCATGTTGACTACTGGTGTGCCTGCCCTTGCCTCCATGTTGGCTGGGACTGCTGGGCCTTCACTGGCATCCATGTTGACTACTGGTGTGTCTGCCCTTGCCTCCATGTTGGCTACTGCTGGGCCTTAACTGGCATCCATGTTGACTACTGCTGGGCCTTCACTGGCATTCATGTTGACTACTGGTGTGCCTGCCCTTGCCTCCATGTTGGCTACTGCTGGGCCTTAACTGGCATCCATGTTGACTACTGGTGTGCCTGCCCTTGCCTTCATGTTGGCTACTGCTGGGCCTTAACTGACATCCATGTTGACTACTGCTGGGCCTTAACTGGCATCCATGTTGACTACTGCTGGGCCTTCACTGGCATCCATGTTGACTACTGGTGTGCCTGCCCTTACCTCCATGGTGGCTACTGCTGGGTCTTAACTGGCATCCATGTTGACTACTGGTGTGCCTGCCCTTGCCTCCATGTTGGCTACTGCTGGGCCTTAACTGGCATCCATGTTGACTACTGCTGGGCTTTCACTGGCATCCATGTTGACTACTGGTGTGCCTGCCCTTGCCTCCATGTTGGCTACTGCTGGGCCTTAACTGGCATCCATGTTGACTACTGCTGGGCCTTCACTGGCATCCATGTTGACTACTGCTGGGCCTTCACTGGCATCCATGTTGACTACTGGTGTGCCTGCCCTTACCTCCATGGTGGCTACTGCTGGGACTTAACTGACATCCATGTTGACTACTGCTGGGCCTTAACTGGCATCCATGTTGGCTACTGCTGGGCCTTAACTGGCATCCATGTTGACTACTGCTGGGCTTTCACTGGCATCCATGTTGACTACTGGTGTGCCTGCCCTTGCCTCCATGTTGGCTACTGCTGGGCCTTAACTGGCATCCATGTTGACTACTGCTGGGCCTTCACTGGCATCCATGTTAACTACTGCTGGGCCTTCACTGGCATCCATGTTGACTACTGCTGGGCCTTCACTGGCATCCATGTTGACTACTGGTGTGCCTGCCCTTGCCTTCATGTTGGCTACTGCTGGGCCTTAACTGACATCCATGTTGACTACTGCTGGGCCTTAACTGGCATCCATGTTGACTACTGCTGGGCCTTCACTGGCATCCATGTTGACTACTGGTGTGCCTGCCCTTACCTCCATGGTGGCTACTGCTGGGACTTAACTGGCATCCATGTTGACTACTGGTGTGCCTGCCCTTGCCTCCATGTTGGCTACTGCTGGGCCTTAACTGGCATCCATGTTGACTACTGCTGGGCTTTCACTGGCATCCATGTTGACTACTGGTGTGCCTGCCCTTGCCTCCATGTTGGCTACTGCTGGGCCTTAACTGGCATCCATGTTGACTACTGCTGGGCCTTCACTGGCATCCATGTTAACTACTGCTGGGCCTTAACTGGCATCCATGTTGACTACTGCTGGGCTTTCACTGGCATCCATGTTGACTACTGGTGTGCCTGCCCTTGCCTCCATGTTGGCTACTGCTGGGCCTTAACTGGCATCCATGTTGACTACTGCTGGGCCTTCACTGGCATCCATGTTAACTACTGCTGGGCCTTAACTGGCATCCATGTTGACTACTGGTGTGCCTGCCCTTGCCCCCATGTTGGCTACTGCTGGTCCTTAACTGGCATCCATGTTGACTACTGCTAGGCCTTCACTGGCCTCCATGTTGACTACTGTTGCTCCTGCCTGACCTCCATGTTGGTTACTGTTGCTCCTGCCTGGCCTCCATGTTGGTTACTGTTGCTCCTGCCTGGCCTCCATGTTGGCTACTGCTGCTCCTGGGAGTTCTCTGTGTGCTCAATGCCATGCAGTGTCTGGCCTAATTTTGGGGAGGCTCACTTGCTTCCTCACTCACTTTTAATGGTTCTCTGTGTGCTCACTGCCATGCTAGGTCTAGTATAATTTTTGGAAGGCTGACTGGCTACCGCTTCTACCTTGTTCACTTTGTCCTCACCACCATGCTTTGTCAGGCTGAATTTTTGGCTGGTTCATGATATGCTACCTCTGTTTTAATGGTTCCCTGTGTACTCACTGCCATGCTGTGTCAGGCTGAGTTTTTGGGTGGTCCATATGCCTACCTCTGTTTTAACCAGACTGTTGCACAAAATTAGGCATAATGGTGCCATTAGGCAGCCTCGGAGGCATGCATACATGCTGCCCCTGCTGTTTCCTGTCCATTTCCGTGGTGTTTCCATCATTTTCTGAGGTCGACAGGTTTTCACAAGACCTTTCCCCTACCGAACTTGTGTCCCCTGCAAAAATGGTCAAGTCTCCCATTGACTTCAATGGGGTTCGTTACTCCAAATGAGCACTCGAGTATCGTGAGATATTCGTATCGAGTAACGAGCACCCGAGCATTTTAGTACTCGCTCATCACTAAACATTTTGTCTGTTGGGCGAGGCTCCAGTAGAAAAAGTTTGAGAAGCACTGGAATACGTTGTGGACTCAGAGACACCTGGATGAAAAGGAGAAGAAAACAACAGAGTGAGGCTTAAGGCCTCACAAAGAGCCCTTTCAGAAACAAAAAGCAGGTGTGCCACCATACCTGTGTGCCAAACTAGCACTGGCATCACAACATAATATCACTGGGTCGGGTAGGGGATTTTAGAGCAGGGCCGCGTGGCGACCCCGCGCTGAACCCCCACGATCTTGAGAGTTATTAATAGCCAAAGACCACGGCTATTAGCGGGCGCAGTCTGATCGCTGCACCCGCTAATGAGCCATTTAGATGCAGCTGTCAACTGCTATTTATCCCCTATCCCTGGTGTCTAGTAGGCAGATAGCCTGCCCAAGATGCGATCGCGGAGAGGCGATCCCTTTAACTTACCCTGCTGGGCCTCAGCGTCGGAATGATGCTGATCCCGGCTCGGTATTCTGCTGATCTGATCTGCAGCAGACCAGACTAACAGAGCACTGATCTAATGGATCGGTGCTCTATTATATATGTAGCATTGATCTCAATGGGAGATATACAATGTTGTGCATATAGAAGTCCCCCAGGGGACTTCTAATTACAGTGTAAAAAAAAAAATTTTCATTAATAAAAAAAACCCTGCCCTAATAAAAATTTTAAGTAAAACAATCTCTGTTTTAGAAACATTATTGACTCATTTTTTACTTATTTAATGTTAAACAGAGATTAGGAGACAAATGGAGGGTAGACTGAGCAAAAGTTTTTATATTTGCACATGGTGAGGCCCCAACATCCTCTTGGTCAGTCTGGTGAGGCCCATAACATCACCGGGCAAGGCTATATCTCGGCCAATCACAGTAGAATTGGTGTCACATTTAACCATCTGGCAAAGTGAACAGCACTACCTCCACACCGGGGGTGAACTTCACAACAGCCTGTCAGACTTGTGTCATGCCAAAGCTCTCCAAACTCATCCTGCCAGAGAGTCGGAGTACCCCTCTATGGGATACTATATTTGCTGGGATACCATGCAGTCTGACAATGTGTTTGACAAATAACTTAGCTAGCAACTGGGATGATGGTAACTTTTTCAGGGGAATTAAATGGCACATTTTACTGAAACGATCTACCACAACACATATTACCGTATTACTAAGCGAAACAGGTAGGTTAGTCATAAAGTACATTGAGAGGTGTCTCTAAAGGCATTTAGGTATAGGTAAATGACAAATCTCTCCGGCAGGATGAGTTTGGAGAGCTTTGGCCTGACCACAAGTCTGACAGGCTGTTGTGGAGTTCACCCCCGGTGTGGAGGTACAGCCGTTTATTTGTCAGATGGTTAGGTGTGACGCCAATTCTGCTGTAGTTGGCCAAGATATAGCCTTGCCCGGTGATGTTATGTCGTGACGCCAGTGCTAGTTGGGCACACAGGTATGGTGGCACACCTGATTTTTTTTTTAATGGGCTATACCTTGTGGACAGTGACGTGTCGGGCTGTTGCGGGGTCCCTTGGGTACTTATCACAGTTGTCCAGAGTGGAGTAGTGGACCACCCGGACTATTGGTACTGCCACCCACAGAAAGGGGAGATGACCCAAGGAAGGTGTGTGTGCTGTGTCGGTGCTTGACAAGGAATCACAGAATCTCTTTAGCATAAATAGAATCTTGTTTACTCTGAAGATACTTGAGGTAGGCAGCAGATAAAACAACTTTGCCTTGACACAATACTTTACACTTGATAAGTTACTTAATACTTTAGAGTTCAGATCTGCACTGAGAGTAGAAGGGGTGGTACAGTCGCGCTGATTGAGTTGCGTGATGAGAAGTAGAAGAGAGGATCAGAAGAGTAGAGAGCAGGATGTTGAGAGTCCCAACCCAAGTAGTGCAGTGCTCTGCCGGAACTTCAGAGGTAGAAATAGAAGAATACTTGAGAGTAGAGAGAATACTTGTGCCTGTGTTTTGACTCTTTGATCCTTACACCACCTATTGCCCACCAGTGTCGAGTGACCTGTCCTAGAGGGTCACACAAGCCCCAGACCTTGTTACCTGAGCTGAGCAGAATGCTGAGGGTTCCCTGCTTACACCCATGCTGCGAGATAGAGTTTATAGGCTTCTAACAACTTTGCTCTATCCAGATCAGTTCCTTACTTCTTTATGGATAAAGTCCTGCACTGTGTCTCTCCTTGTCCATGGCGTGGGTTAGGACGATCCCTGACTTGTTTTCACTAGTGGAAGTTTAACACTGCATAGTGTTGAATAGCGTTACTTCAGAGAAAACTGTAGGTAACGGCATGTGCTCTGGTCTAGTCTAGACTGCACAAGTTAGACTGTGGACCTGGCAGGAGCCAGGCTGCAACTGGACTGCTGTAGAGAGCTTTCTAGCTTGCGTCCTTCCCCTACAGAATCCAAAGTCAAAAAAACCTTCACTTCCTCTACTCATGTGACTTCCTTCCTACAGGGCATGTAAGGTGTGCTGTAAGTGGATGAGGAGTGCATATGTAAGAAGTAAAGAGAGAGATGATAGGTGAAGAGAAGAAAGAACTCTCATTTGTGTGCATGTGGTACACAAACAAACAAAAACCCTTTGAGTACTACAGCTCTGGATCAGGTAAGCCACCAAAAATTTCGGGCCACCGGTCTCTTTGTACCAGTCACTCCAGGGCAGTGACAGTACTGAATCATGAAGTTTCTTCAATAAACTTAGTCAGAATTAAAGCGACTCTGTACCCACAATTTGACCCCCCCAAACCACTTGTACCTTCAGATAGCTGCTTTTAATCCAAGATCTGTCCTGTGGTCCGTTCGGCAGGTGATGTCATAAATAAATTAATTTTAAAAATGCAGCCCCGTGCCCTACGGGTGTATCTGTGCCCTAACTTTGCACCACCCCCTCCGTCCCCCCTTCCCACCCTCTTCACCATTAGCAATGCCACTGGAACATTTACTTCTGTTGAACATTGCACAGGTGTCTTAATGATCCAGCCCATGTGCTGTGGTAACAAGGGTGGGGAATAGGAAGCAATCTGCCTGGAGCATTCCTAATGATGAGAAGGGCGGGGAGGAGGGACGGAGAGGTGGTGCAAAGTTAGGGCACAGATATGCCCATAGGGCACGGAGCTGCAATTTTAAAAGTAATGTTTTATGACAATAACTGCATCACCTGCCAAACGGACCACAGGACAGATCTTGGATTAAAAGCAGCTATGCGAAGGTACAAGCCGTTTGGGGGGTCAGATTGTGGGTACAGAGTCGCTTTAAGGCAGTACAAAAATATTGGAACTATGGGTGTTATCAGCTTCCAGATCCTGATGTGATTTGATTTGAGTAGTAAGATGGAGAGCAATACCAAAAACAACTGTCTCTTTAGGCAGGATGGGATCTTAAATTTCCCCACTGACAAAACTCATGGACAAATCATTAGCTTGACATTTCTGAATCCTGCTCTACAGGCAACCAAAAAATTAAACCGGGTAAAAAATAAGGCCGAACTTGCGTCACACAGGTTTAACCTCTTAGCATTCTCTAGGAATGTCAGGTTTTTAGCATCTGTAAGAACTGTGATCCAATGCTGGGCACAATCAAGGGAGTGGTATTCCTTAAAGGCCCACTTTATGGCCTCACAGTTCGCAGTTCCCCACCTCATTTTTTCTTTCTGCTAAGGAGAATTTCCTGGAGAAAAACGTGTATGGACGAAGATTGGTCAAAGCAGCAGTATCCTGTGACAAAACAGCCCCTGCCCAAAACTCTGAGGTGTCAAAGCATTACACAACCCAAGTGGCATAACCAGATATTCTAAATGTCCCTCGGGGGTGTTAAATGCAGTTTTTCATTCATCTCCTTCACAAAGGCAAATGAGGTTATATTTCCCACTAAGGTCCAACTTGGAAAACTATTTAGCTCCCTTCTGAAACTTTCAGCTATATATTGCTTTATAGCTGGCCTCCCAGGACCTAACAAATTATATATCCTACCCTTAAGATATTCAGCCCCTGGTAACAAGTCAATGACACAATTGTATAATCTGTGAGAGGGTAAGATTATAGATTGAGATTTAGAAAAATCATCAACTAAGTAACGGCTAAAGGCTAAACGGATAAAGGCTGAAATGTGCTCAACCTCTACATTGCCAAGAACAACAGGGAAGCCTTTACCCAAATATTTCTGTCCCCATTTGATTAGTTCTCCTTAGTTCCAATCAAAAACAGGGTTATGTTTCTGGAGCCAGGGTAATTAGCATTGCTATCTCAGGAGTAAAATGTTTGATTGCCCCCCTGACCAAAGGTATAGAATCAGTTGCAATTACTTGTGGTGGTTCAGGTAGGGGCATACAGGGAAGGCCCAGACATTTAACAAAGGATGCATGCAAAATTTGATGCAGCCCCTGACTCACCCCTAGACATGTAAGAGACTCTCACCGTGAGTAATAAATTTTTTTGACACCACAGTTAATACCTGTTTGCCTAGATGACCATCCAGACAGCTTTCTGGCCTGGACTTTTTTTTAGGGCATTTACATGTCAGGTAATCATCCCTGCCGCAGTAGTAGCAGGGTCCCAGGACCAAATAGGAAATTCTGCATTGACATGCAGCAGTATGTGCAGCAGACACGCCAATTTTCATTGGCTCCTCAAGAAGATTTTTTTAGAGGTAACAGGTGTCGGGGTAACAGTGGTGCATGGAAGTGGGGTCTCAAACTTTTCACAATGTCTCTCCCTAACACGTCTGTACAAGTTAATGACCCAACCCACAGCTTTGTCAAGGTTGTCAGGTAGTCAATTGAACCCGATGTGAACTAGCACATAAGCGCCGGGTCTTTTCAACAAGATGGAACACACCAGCAACAAAACTCTGAATAGTACTCCTTAACCAGCCTGTCTCCCAGTCTAAGAAAAGTCAACTGTGAATCTGCTACCGTCATTCTGTCAGGGTTATCAAACAAAAGTCTTAAGGCCACAATGAAGGAATCTACAGAAGTTAATTCAGTAGCCTCTGGAGACAAATAAAAAGCCCATTCTTGTGAAGATCACTGCAGGAACAACAGACCCCGCTCTGAACCGTGTCGGTCCCGGGTGCCTCTTGTAGCCCGGGACCGTAGGTATTAGCGGGCACGGTCCGATCGCCGTGCCCGCTAATACAGTAATCAGATGCAGCTGTCAAACATGACAGCTGCATCCGATTACCGGATTCAGCCGTTCCCTGGTGTCTAGTGGCGGATATCGCTCCCCCGGGATGTTATCCCGGAGGAGCGATCTCCGTTTCTGAAGCCGGCCGGGGACCGCTCCAAGATGGCGCCGTCCCCGGCTCGGCACTCGTTTACTTCCGGCTGCAGCAGCCGGAAGTAAACGAGTGCCTATCTCATGGATCTCTGCAGCATATCTATGCTGCAGAGATCTCTATGAGAGATCAAAGCACTTATACTAGAAGTCCCCCAGGGGGGCTTCTAGTATAAGTGTTAAAGTAAAAAAAATAGTGTTGTTAATAGTAAAAAGCCCTCTCCCCTAATAAAAGTCTGAATCACCCCCCTTTTCCCAGGTTATAAATAAAAGTAAATAAATAAACAAACATGTTTGCTATCGCCGCATGCGTAATTGCCCAAACTATTAATTAATCACATTCCTGATCTCGCACGGTAAACGGCGTCAGCGCAAAAAAATCCCAAAGTGCAAAATTGCGCATTTTTGATCGCATTAAATCCAGAAAAATTGTAATAAAAAGCGATCAAAAAGTCATATATGCGCAATCAAGGTACCGATAGAAAGAACACATCATGGCGCAAAAAATTACACCTCACACAGCCCCATAGACCAAAGGATAAAAGCGCTATAAGCCTGGGAATGGAGCGATTTTAAGTGACGTATATTTGTTGACAATGGTTTGAATTTTTTACAGGCCATCAGATACAATATAAGTTATACATGTTATATATTGTTTTAATCGTAACGACTTGAGAAACATATATAACAAGTCAGTTTTACCCCAGGGCGAATGGCGTAAAAACACATTTCCCCCAAATAAACAAAATGCTTTTTTTTTTTCAATTTCACCACACTTTGAATTTTTTTCTGGTTTCGCAGTGTACTTTATGCAAAAATTCAGCCTGTCATTGCAAAGTACAATTAGTGACGCAAAAAATAAGGGCTCATGTGGGTTTCTAGGTGGAAAAATGCAAGTGCTATGGCCTTTTAAGTACAAGGAGGAAAAAACTAAAACGCAAAAATCGAAATTGGCTCTGTCCTTAAGGGGTTAAACACAAAAGTTCAACTCCATAAGGCCCTATTACACAAAATTATTATTAGCAGTTACGACCGATAAAAGCCTTGTGTAATAGAAGACAACGATCAGCCGACATGAACGATGTCAGCTGATCCTTGCTGTTGTTTGTCTTTCAACATGTTTAAAGACAAACGACTAATATAGCAGCAATATGCTACCATCGCTCCATGGAATAGAAGTGGCAGCATCAGACCGCTGCTATCTGCTATGGGCTGCCCAGAGTATCAAGCGATCACCCGGCCAGACCCCTCTGCAGTTTCCCACGGCCCCCCTGTACTTACCTGCTCGCTGCAGATGCACGTAATAGCGGTGGCAGCGAGCGGGGAACAAGGATCTGACAGCACCCGTTTGCTCCTCTCCGGCGATCCGTGTAATAGGGGCTTTACTTATCCATCTACAGATCAGTTTTCAAATATTCATATAGTGGCTATAAACAGACTTTATGACAGCAGCAATGGTCTTTTTTTTCAGAAAGGCAATTTTTATTGCTGTTTATGCACATTGTACTTGATACTGTACGTTTCTTTACATAGATTAGATACAAAGTTACACAACATACTAATTATTCCAACATACCCCCTACCTTTTAATATACTATACAAAAGCCTAACATTGACCACTATAAGCAGTCAGATGGTTGCTTGTATTAGTCCCCTAAAGAAACTTAAAAAGTATTAAACTGAGGTCTTCCAACCCTTTTAACTGCCTAAAGCTATACTGTACTCAGCTAATTACACCCCCCCCCCCCCCCCCCCCCCCAAACCGCTGGTACCAATAGTCTGTTTATCTGAAGTCACTCCCAGTGCCTTGGTTTGCCTAAAAAATAATTTTTATTCCACAGCATGTGGAATAGGACTCCTTATTTAAGAAGCCTGTGCCTGTCACAGCGCTTGTGCTGCATAAATGAGAAGACTAATAGAAGAAATGAGGACGCTCACCACCTAAGTAAAAAGAAACCAAGGGATGACACATATGTCCAAAAAACAAACTGAACATACCAAAGTAGAGAAAGAAAGGACAAATAATGGGGCACCCACAAATAATATTACCTTAGATTATTTCAAAAATCTATATTGTATATATATATATACTATATGTATATAGTCACTGGACATACATTTATAAACACTTAAAAAACCATGAAGAGTGAATCATCACAGGGAAATGAGTGATAATACACACACTTTTATTTATAGATATATATAACGAGGAAAGTATAGCAGCACTGGAACTAGGGTAAGAAGGTGCCTGCAGATGAGCGTCTACCACAGCTCAATTCATATAAGTTCAGGAAACTCTGCGGCACACTCTCGTATCAGGATTCAATGGCAATTTATTGTAAAGATTACAAACAGCAATCCATGTGATGCAACATTTCTACGATTTCATGCCGTCATTTTCAAGCGCTTGAAAATGATGGCGTGAAGCCGTAGAAACGTTGCGTCACATGGATTGCTGTTTGTTACCTTCACAATAAATCACCGTTGAATCTTGATACAAGAGTGTGCCGTGGACAAATGATCTTAGATTTATAGATATCACTCATTTCCCTCTTCCCTAAGAGATAGATAGATATTATTACTAAACTTTGTAGGTAATTAAAGATGACCGAACTTGCCGAAAGTCCATGTTTTCCCTGCAGTCCTCGATCATCTGCCTTCTCCAGGCAGCGGGATTCAAATGCTGATCTTTGGGCAGGTTCACTTATCTTTATAGGTGATACCATAAAAACTAGAGCTCACCCAACAAGAACAGCCTTCAGACAACACAGTAAACGGGGAAAAAATGTATAGGGGTCAGAATCAATTTTTTTTTAAAGCATTTTTTTTTAAAGTAGGAAAAGATAGCAAAATTATATCAATTAAGAATTGCTGGAATCATACTGTCAATCTGGATAAAGTTCTATTAATTTATAAACTCTGTTGACAAAATAAAAAATTAAAAAAATAAATTCACTTAAAACTGTCAAAATCGTTTTTTATTGATCATCATCATAATTATTTTCTTTACAATTAACCTGAATACTTTTCTCAAATTGGGATTTCCTTGCCCATCCTTGGAAATCCCATCTTTGGAATTGCCCTGATTGTCACTACCACAATTATTATCCAAGCCTTATTTGTCTCCACCATCCCTACTACCAACACCCCACAGTGTCCCCACAGTGTCCCTACTACCAACACCACCTAGAGAGCAAGACATTGTATTCCTTACATCCTCCAGATCAGTCATGTCAAACTCTGGCCCGCGGGCCAAATTTGGCCCGTGGTGCCATTATTTTTGGCCCGCCAGGCAATTCAGAGTTTGAATTACATCTATCCCGCCATGGCTACTATATAAGAGACTATGAGGGAGGGCTGGCTACTATATGAGACTACTGGGGAGGGCTGGCTACTATATAAGAGACTATAGGGAGGACTGGCTACTATATAAGAGACTATTGGGGAGAGCTGCCTACCATATAAGAGACTATGGGGAGGGATGGCTACTATATGAGACTACAGGGGAGGGTTGCCTACTATATAAGACTATTGCGGAGGGCTGGCTACTATATGAGACTATTGGGGAGGGCTGGCTACTATATAAGAGACTATGGGGGAGGGCTGGCTACTATATGAGACTATTGGGGAGGGCTGCCTACTATATGAGACTATGGGGGAGGGCTGGCTACTATATGAGACTATTGGGGAGAGCTGTCTACTATATAAGAGACCATTGGGGAGGGATGGCTACTGTATAAGAGACTATTGGGGCTGGCTACTATATGGAACACTTGGGAGCTGGCTACTATTCGGGCAGTACTGGGAGGGCTGGCTAATGTGTGAGACTACAGAGAAGGGCTGGCTACTATATGGAATACTTGGAGGACTGGCTACTATTTGGGCACTATTGGGAAGGCTGGCTACTATATGAGACTACAGGGGAGGACTGGCTACTATTTGAGACAACAGGGTGGGCTGGCTACTATATGAGACTACAGGGTGGGCTGGCTACTATATGGGATACTTGGAGGGCTGGCTACTATTTGGGCACTATTGGGAAGGCTGGCTACTATATGAGACTACAGGGGAGGACTGGCTACTATATGAGACTACAGGGTGGGCTGGCTACTATATGAGACTACAGGGTGGGCTGGCTACTATAAGAGACTACAGGGTGGGCTGGCTACTATAAAAGACTAGTGGGGAGGGCTGGCTACTATATAAGAGACTATGGGGAGGACTTGCTACTATATGAGACTACTGGGGAGGGCTGACTACTATATGAGACTACTGGGGAGGGCTGGCTACTATAGGAGACTATTGGGGAGGGATGGCTTCTAAAAGAGACTATTGGGGAGGGCTGTCCACTATTAAGGAACTATTGGGAGAGCTGGCTAATATGTGGGGCAGTTTTGGTTGGGTTGGCTACAACATGGGGAAATATGGGGGGTTGGCTATTACATGAGTTGGGGTTTAATCATATCACAGCAGTTTATCATGTCATTTATCATAGTGCACAGTGCTGGAAGACTCACATCACTGAAAGTGGCAGGAATGCCGCATGCTACTCTGACAGTGCCAGGACCGCCGCATTTGTGCTTCAATAATTATCAAGGTTGGCCCGCGACTTTGTCCAATTTTTTTTATTTTGGCCCACTGTTTATTTGACACCCCTGCTCCAGATGATTCTTCTCGTCATAGTCTTAATGCTGATTGTTTTTATGAAATCCTTAAAAAAAAAATTACCATGAATATCTTACTGAGAAACAGGATACTGTGACAGTATTTGGGGGGGGGGGGAGCATTGCCCCAAATAACAGGCAATAAGTCAATAAGATAATTGTTCACAGATTACAGAGAAAAGATTACAGAGAAAAGCTTGTCTGGTTGTTACTATTGGAGCGATTTTACTGTAGGGAAGAGGAAATAGGAGGAATTTACTGAACACTAACTGAAAGTCAATTTTAAAAGGTTAACATCATCCTGCTATAACTTATATGATCCTGATGCTATACAGTCCGCAATAATGACATCAGCTTCTTTAATAAGACACATAATACTAGAGATGAGCAGGCCAGTTGAGGTTCAGGTTCATAGCTTTTGATTCCTGTTCAACACAGCCTGAGAACTGCATGAAAAACTGGGATACAGCATATGACCTTATGGACCGAACATTGGGATGTTCGCTCATCACTAATCCAAGCGGTGTGTCTTTTAGTAAATCGAATGTGGGGCATGGGGTGGAGATTTATGTAAAAGCCAACTGCAAGTACACCAATCCTGTTAAATTCCCCCCAGAATGTTTAGTTTTATAGATCTAGAAGTATATTTATCTTTCTTATTTAGTTTTATTGGAAAAACATGACAACCTTTCCCTTTTTCCATATATATATATATATATATATATATATAATTTATTTTTTTCTCTGCCAGTTCAACTTCTGTTTTTGTCTAAAAAAAAAAAAAAGACCAAATACTGACTAAAACATGGCTCAAGCCTAAAAACAATGGCTATATATTGAGACTCAGCAACGTAAGGAATTTGGATTGGCCATTTTGGATGGCTATTTCAGCTAATAAAAGCAACATAGCTATAACATAATACTGGGGAAGTGCTGCCTAAGCAATTCCATAATACTCCCAATTGCAGAGGTATTTAAAATGCCAACATTAGTTTCCGCTTACATATATTTTCAGACTACTTTCCTCCTGACAATTATAATGCGGGTTTATACGTAATTTAATTTATTTATTTTTTAACGTGTGCATTTCTGGCAAGGGCTGAGAATATAATAATGGTTATTAATATCATAAAGGTGCATGACTGCATCCATTTTTCTCACCTTGTTATGTAGGCTTGATTAACTAAGTTTCTCATTACTAGATTAACAATGTGATTGTGATGGATTACCGATGTTCATTTTAAACAAATAACCCCAAATTATACATGAATTTCTGAGTTGAATATATGAAGTGCCTCTGTCAGAGAGCTGGAAGAAAATGATCTGGCTGCCTTTAGCTCTTGACACCAAGCATTATTCACTTTTATGAGAGGAAAATGAGAAGCTGAATTTCCTGACTTTTCCATTTTCATCTGTGAAGTGGGCGTCTCTTCTCACCTTGATTCAGAAACATTTATGGTAACCTACTGTCAAAGCTGCAAGAGACTTTAATCATGCTTTGCACTGTCAGGACATTGTGCCTGTCTTACATAGCTTCTAAGTAAAGGAGATAGGGGAAGCAAATAATAAGTTTCTTTGTTACGTGAGTGTATTTGTGGCAGTTATAGTTATCGATGGCAGCTGATACACATCACTTTTACATTTTAGTTCCAGTGATGCAAGTAGTTTTCTTATGTTCATAAAATGCTTTGAAGGAAATAAAGGTTGGATTGAAACCCCAGAGTGCATGTTAATCGCTTCATTTTGGAATATAAAAACGTGCAACTGGCAAGCTAGTTGCAGTTTATTTAAATTGGCCTTTTCCACTAGGGTTTCACAACATGAATTTAGTGTTTCTTTATGAAGAAAGTAGATTTGTGGAACCTTGTTACTATTGCAAAAAAAAAAAAAAAAAAGTCATCGCATTGCACTTTAATGTGACTTAGACAAAAATTGATATCATGCAAGTAAATGTGATTCTAAGATTTTACCAAACACTGCTGTGAATATGAAGCCTTAAACAAGCCTTAGTTGTCCCTGAGATGAATTTCCGTAGAATAAAAAGGGAGTCTGAGTTTAATGGACATGTGACTTCTTTTAAACTATGTAACTGCTTCTTTTGTAGCTATCATCATAAAATTTGTCAAAATGAATAGACATTGCAAATTATTATTTCCTTCAGTACCTTTTACTTCTTTTTATTTTCTATGTAGACTTTTTAAATGGGTAAACATTTTCCAATCACCTTTATATGTTCATAAAAATTGATTTATGCTTTGAAGTTAAAGGGGTTATCCAGCGCTACAAAAATATGGGCACTTTCTTCCAGAGACAGCCACACTCTTGTCTCCAGCTTGGGCGGAGTTTTGCTACTCAGTTCTGTTGAAGTGAATGGAGCTTAATTGCAAACCGCACCGGAACTGGAGACAGCAGTCGTGTTGTCTCTGAAAGAAAGTGGCCATGTTTTTGTAGAACTAGATAACCCCTTTAAATGCCATAGGGAAAAAAGAATTGGCATGTCCCAGGCACAGTAAAAATTTTGATCAGTTAGGGGGTCAGCAGCGAAATCAGAAGAAGTGCATGGGAGCACATTTGAATTCCCAGCTCACAGTGATCTTTGCCCACACAGCAACAGGGCAAGTCTATGGGGCTACTTAGAAATCAAGGAAATGCAGTGCATGTTTCTCTGCTCATTTTCTTAATTGGCGGGAGTATCAACAGAGCGGCTTCCATTGATCAAAACTTGTGACATATCACTGAGATGTCAAAAAAAAAAATTAAGACAGGGTTTTCTCATCTCAACTTGAGATTAAATTAAATAAATTTGTAGGACATATCAAGTTAAATATTTTCGCAAAAACATTTATTTAGCAAACTTGCCTTTTCCTCCCATTGTTGTCTAGGTTACTGACCACCACCCTGCTTTAAAAACAGAGGTCTAGCTGGGATATATCATAAAGTGTAGATGTATAAAGATATAAAGGGAAATTTATAAAATCTGGCTTATTAACTAAATTCCTACCCCTATGTTACCCATATTATTACACAGTTATGCGCGGCCGGCAACTGACGATTTACATTACCTGTCCAGGCTGCAGGCCTCCTCTTGTGATTGGGTGAGCAACCTGTCAGCTGAGACAGGCCGCTCTGAAGCTGGAGCACTGGACCCGGGGAGAAGACCGCAAGAGGAGTCCTGCAGCCTGGACAGGTAATGTCTAAAGTAAAAGCAAGGGCTGCAAGGATATTGGTAACGATGTTCCTGCAGCTCTTGTTAAACAATAATCGGGCCATGTAATAGGCCCAGTAAATGACCGCCGATCTAGCAGATCGGCGCTTGTTTACAGTTATTATCAGGCCTTCATCGGCCCGTGTAATACTACCCCAAGGCTGCAGTAGAAGAAATCTGTGCATCATGATTTACTCCTTCTTGTAAACCATGATAAATTAAGTGCAGGATGATGCCACACTTCTTCTGCACCCTACCAAGAGATCCCCCCCCACACACACACACACACACCCATCAGGCAGAAAACTGGGAATACATTAGCAAAAAGCCACACATTCATGAGGCCAAACTGGAAACTATCTGTTGCATCTTCTTTGTTTTCCTTTATTTTCTCAGGTTTGACTGTATATATAAAATTGCTTTAACACCTTGGCACACCTTGATGTATATTTACATGAGAAAAGAGGCTGTTTTCATAATAAACATGTATTCATCCTAGCCCAAGGCTTATGCTTCTGCAAGTACTCATGGGAGGATAGTTGTGATTGTCATCGGTAAACAATAGAGATGACACATTATTTACAGTGAGTGATCTGTGCGCAGCTTTTGCATTCTGTGCAACAATGTAATTCACTGCATGCCAAATAAAGTACACATTAAATGTTAAATGCTCAATAAGTGGTGAAATTTCTTGTATTCCATACCAGCTAACCACAGAAAGCATAATCAATGTTACATACAGTTACACTAGAAGTGTCAGTAATATAGAGTGGCTTAGTAGTAGAGCTGGCTTTATATGTAATTTCTGGTTGCATATTACAGCTAACATACACAGACAGCTGCCAAGATCTGAGTTCAGTCTCATCCCAGAAGTTTAACCTCCAAGAAACTGTTTGCCACTCTGGGCTCTGATTACCATATGCCGTGCAATTTATTAGTTGCTGATTGTTTGGCAGCTGGGACCTTCTAAAGGCCTCTCTAGCTGAATTGATAAGACTCCTTTTACACCCTGCTATAAGCAGAGTGTAATAGGAGACTACTCTAACCTGCTGATAGCCCCCTATTGCAAAGGAAACACTGAGAATGAATGTATGTCTCTTACCTTCATCCTCAGTGCCGTTCCTGTCGTTTACTCCAGGGTCCAGTGAGACCATTCGAAACACTGGGGCAACATTAGAAGCACTGCCTCGCCCGATAGCGCAGATTCACCCCTGGACTAATTGTAGTTAGAGCTGTGCTTTTACTATAAAATGTACTTCAAGTCTGGGTTCACGTGCTGTATGACAGCGGCTGTTCTGTGACACAGTGTGTATACACCCAGCCAGGATTACATAGCGAATAAAGTAATTGGCAAATTCATTAAATAATGGCCGAGGTTGCAAAACTGCAACTACGTCCGTTGTTTAACGAATTAATATGTTATAAAAATTAAAAACACATATTTTCAAATTTAGGGGGATTTGGGGTAATATGGCAAATCTAGTGTGGTAAAACTAACATATTGGCCCAAATTTAGGAATTTGTCAAACAAAAGTCAAACACGTTAATGCTGTTAACGGCAGCTCAGACAACATGGGTAATTATGTGCAGAAAACAGTGTCTGGTTTTAATCATTTTCAAGAACTTTAATCAAAAATAAATGTAAATGAGCTTGTTAGGAGTACTGGGGCATTCATGAGCGTTCACCATTCAGCCCATCTGCTTCCTCCTACAGATTTAAGCTCTTCAAAACGGTTGGACCGGAACCGGCGACAGAAAAGAGAAGAAGACTGGTGCCAGAAAGATAAGGTAAGCGGATGCATGGAGATATCAGCAGGTAATGCAAACAAAAAGTTTAACTTTAAAATAAATGTAAGATGTCATACTGAAGAGGAAAGCAATCTATAACATTTTTCCTAAGGTAGAGAAATCCTATGACATATACATCATAACAATGCATTCAGCTTGGTGTTTTTATTTTCTTCCAGGTCTTGAGGATTTTTCCCACAACTATTTCCCAAATTCCTCACACTTTATTAGTGTTCTGGGTGATGAAAACTTGAGATTATTTACTACAATCTTCTTTAAAATTGGCAATCTTTTTAATCTTAAATGTTGGCTCATGTTTCAAGTAAAACCTGTTTTCTCCACAAGCACTTACTATCTTTATTTTCACCATACAGGTTCTAGCGGCACCCAGCAGTAAGGGGAATTGGATAACAGCCTGAAACAGAGAGATAATGCAACCTGCTATGAAAGGGGAAATAATGTTTTCATCACTGGTATTTGCCCTCATGATGATAAGCAGTTTGGGAAATTAGTTGCAGACACTTTGACATCAAGAAGTAAACATAATTATGGAAGGATATTACTCCAGTAGTTAATATCATATACTTGTATCTGACATGACTATTTCTGGAAGTCAGCCTTTTGTAAATGTGAAATAGGAACGTGCCAAAGAATTTTTAGGGGGTGATGAAATGTATTACTATAATAGACAGCATTAATTTTTTGTAAATGTGTGATACACAATCGGTAACTATTTCACATGATGTACAATGATTAATAGTAAAGAGGAACCGCAACATACCCGTACAAAGCATAAACTGCTCTAATTATCTTTTAGTTGTGTGGAATTAAAATCTATTTCAGATAGTTTCCTTTATGCTGCGTAAAATCTTTATTACAATCATTGGAGATTGTGTATTTATATGTAAAAGGTGGGACATACTAAATATAGGTAATGCTTATTCTATCTTATTGACATGGACCTGGGTCTCAAATTAATTTTGTAAAGTTTATTCCACCTATATTCCATATATGATCACACAGATTGTAGAACTTTTTAGTTCAGCTTTTATTATGCTTGGATTCATTTGGTTAATGGGGTGTTCCCACTCAGATATTACCTGTTCAAATCCCTTATTATGCATAACAGTGTATGCCATACAGTGATCATGTAACAGATTATCACATTGCAGACTGACAATATAGCACTGTTCAGAAGCAGTCATAGGCAGGAATACTAACTATGGGGGACCTGTCTACTCTTATGCCACTGTTTATGGAAAGTAGTGCTCTAAGTTTTTTGTTTCAGTTTTTTTTTCTCAAATTTATACTAAATAAATCATTTTGGAGTATCTGTCCTTAGAACTCTTCCTGGAAATCTATAAAAAAAAAAAAGACTACTTGGTGCCACCATTCCCTTTGTCTGCACATACTGATGTACTGACGGTATCATATTGTGTAAGGACACATCCTATTGATGAATTGACTGGCAACATCCGGATGATTATTGTGTCAAAAGACTCCATGTAAGCCAGGCCTTTTTCATACATTTTCAGGAGGAATAACACAGGAAGAGCAACAATGAAAGTTCCAGGAGTTCCAGAGTTCAAGAATTATTGTCTCATATGTCTGGCATTGACAATAAAATTATTCACTAAAACGGAAGAGGCTACAGATCCTCTATCACCCAGTGACCCACAAGTAATAACTTCTCTCATTGGGGTCTTTTACTTTATCTCTTCTTCTCCATCTGGACCAGGATGCCACGATGACTTCTTCTAACAACTGCAGAGGCATCTGTGTCTTCTCTGTTGCTAATTCTTTAATTGACCCATTACTAAAAGTTTTAATTAGAGCAAAGCCACATATTAAAGCTTAACAATTCTGGGATAATTAATAGAACATCATCAATGTGCCTGGCATATAGTGACAAAATGTTGAAAATATTGAATATTTTTGCTCAAGTCAGCTACTTTGTGCAAAAAAAAAGTATATATTTGTATTGGTTTATTTTTTTGCTCATGTATGCCCTGCATGCCTGATGGGTGTAAAAGGCCCAGCAAGACATGGAGTGGGCCTCATCTTGCATCTATCATGACAAAACATGGTGAAAAAGTCTAGGGTACATTTCTGACACTGACTCACAGGATGTGGAGGCAAGGATTTAGTTAGTAATGGCGTACAGACAGGCGGTCATTGTGTCTTATATGACTTGAAAAAATAACAAACATTTTACTGAAATTCCACTAAATAAGCACTTCTTATGTTTCTTTATCCTCTAAATGTAATCAGATAACTAACATGTATTAATTTATTCATGCATTGTCTTGTTTCTTTTTCTGCCATATAGTACAAGCCTTTGTATATGATTTTAGGAACAATATAACTTGGTTAGAAGAAAATATACAAGCAGATGTTCTTCCAGTTGAAAGACTCATTAAGGTTTTATTGCTCTGCCACAGTCATGCAAAAAAACTAAAACAAATATATATATATATATATATATATATATATATATATATATATATATATATATATATTCATATTAATACCATATGCAGTCTACATGTTACACTGACAAGAGATAATGATATTAATTTGATAATTGTATCTGCCCATTGATAAAAAGAACAGACGGTATGATCTCCAGAAATCCCAAGATATCAGACTATTTTAAAGCATCATTTACTATCAGTGAACATACCTTACAGAAGTTTTTTCAAAGAGGACTTGTATCTGAAAAACATAAAATGAAACAAAACATCAAAGTCAACTAAATCTTCAGACAAGTTTACTTTCTGCATAATAATGCAATGCCTGCCAGTATAAAATGATTTCCCGGTGATTTTGTTACAGAATTTAAGGTAGTGCTGCTACAGAAGTATGATAGTTGTATAACATCCATAAAAGACAAGATTAAAACAGTAAGTGGCTCCTACTTAATAATATGGAACCATAGAAGCCAGAAATAAATTACACTTGAACACATAAACGATGTAGTGATCGTTCGTGTGGTCCATCTGTGCAATTGTTCGGGCCTTGTAAATGCATTACAGTTTTTTTTGTTTTTTTTTTATAGCGGCAATAGGTAATATTAAATGCAGTAGTACGGCCCAGAAACAACTCCTTAAATTCTTGAAGGAACCTCACTTATTGTGGACAACCTTTCACCTGTATAATTAACTGAAGTAAATTATTTTATACATTTTTTGACATTCAGTACTTAACATTATTGTCCCAATATGGATTTAATATGAATTAAATCTGGCACAAGAATGTTTTCTTTGTGGATGAACAAGTATTCATTTGAGATTGTGTTGGCCATAAGGAATGGGTCTATTTTCATTGGTATTCTCATTATAGCCTGAATTGGCTCTAAATACTATGGATACCAAATGCTATGTGGTGTAATTTCAATGGACTTTAGTTGCTATATTTAGAGACCTAACTTTATATAAATTAGTGACTATTCTGCTATGCATTTATTACATTGGATGAACATGAAGGAGGGGGTTATTATGTGCTTTTTATACTAGTATGGTACAGTATTAATATATCATCTTGTTTTATTAAAAATACAGTAGTTGATGAAGCACTATCCAATTTTTATTACACCACACAAGCACTTTGCCCCGCAATAACACTTAGGCACATTTTTTAGCACTTATTAACATCATTCCTCCTTTATTGTGAATAATGTATTTTTTCCATTTTGTATAGTGTTTATTAAAATTAGCAATATATTACTAGTAATTTTTATTTATCTGTGGGATACAGTTTGGTTACTTTTATGTACATGCATGAAATACATTTTTCATTAGCCTTTCCATTACAGTACCGTGCTCTATTATATTGTTTTGTGCGCTCCATTACATAGTCTTGTGCACTGTCTCATAATGAGGGTTTCTCTGAACTACTAGATCTTTATGGTAATTTACATAACTTTTGCACATGCAAACGCTAAGGTACTCAATGTTTGTTATGCCTTCTGCAGATGACACCTTAATAAATTGCAAATAATTCCTGAAGAAGCTACCTTGCAGTAACAATGCACATGGGATTTTCTTTTCTTTCCACCTTATCATAATACTTTTCCTTACATGTATGTGTTAATCTATAATTGTAACACTATTAGCATTTAGCACTATTAGCAATGTGATCACCACAGCCTGCTCTGTTAAACTTTAAGTCTGGATCTTCCTGAATGTGGAGGTGCAAAGAGTTCATAATGCACGCAACCTTTAATTGATCAAAGAAAATGGTCACATTATCAGAGGTTAAGGGTCTGCCTCACCAGCCAATGTCCTATAATATTAGTAACAATGAACCCTATACTGATACTCTTATTCTGAGGGCTGATAGTGTTTTTTCTGTTACCCTTTTCCTTAGTCCTCTTAACTTATATACAGAGTTTAAGAGCTACATGTACTGTGGCTCTTTCCAAGCGCTATATTTCTTCTCTTTCAATTATTTACTTCTCTTCTAAAGAAGATATAAAGGACATAGATCTCCTTTTCCAAAAACCTACAGGGAAACCATTTCTTGTTGGGATTTCCTCACAGTTTCTTACTTTACTTACAGCTGTAGTCTACGTCAAAGTTTCCTCAACTACATAAGTAGGAGACAAAAAATGGAAAGAAATCATTAGATAACAACTATATCTATGGATCATGGATCTGATTTAGCTACAGAAGCATGGTCTATATGAAGGCTCTAGTTTACATCAGTAACCGCAATTTCAGTGTCTATGGTTACACAGTATATATTATAATCCTATATTACCACCAGCCTCCCCAGGCATACACTATTATTTATCCTACAAAAATGGGCTATACACCAGTATACTCACAATCTCAAAAATCTTTATTAAATAATTGTATTAAAATTATAAATGCAGAGCAGAATAAAAATATTCAATATACATTTAGATATTTTTTATACATATTGGTTACACATTTTATGATTATCATGCACGATTTGTAGTCACTTCTATATACACACACAATTTTCATATATATTTTATACACATTATATATATTTTTTATATAGCTTTTTGCGCGCGCATGCATATGTATACATGTATATACGTGGGTATATGTGACATGCTTGCACATATCACATCACAGTGGGAACATTGTTTTGATGTTGAGTTGCACATCATAACATTAAAACATTATAGGAATATTAATTAAGTGGTTAATTTTATCACATATATTTATGAGTGGTTTTGGATAAAGATTTTTGTATACAGTTTGTATATTTATATTTTTATAATTTTGTATATTATTTATTTTATATTATTTTATTTGGTATCACATGATTGCAATTGTTAGTATATTTGAATACACACAACATATATAGGATATGAATTTCACTTATATTTTTTAATTTATAGAAATTTATACACGAGTATTTTATTGTAGCACCATATATTTATATAATTGAGTATGTTTTTTATACATTAGAAATTGAGGAGGACATATGAATATAGCTTTGGTCATTAACAGGTGGTAAAGAGAGCCTGATTAGTATAATTAGATTATAAATAAAGATAGGTGCTCTGGGAGTATATACAAACAGGATGGCCGACGCCGTATCCAGAGTGAACGCGTCCTGGTCCCTATGGCAACGTGACCGCCAGTGCGCAGGCTCTCGGCTTCGGCCGCGAGCGTGTGACGCCAGGTCGCCGCGTCATGTGATCATCACGTGATTCACATGGGGAGGCGTCGAGACGCCATCATTCCGGCATAGAGGTATAAAAGGGTGCAATCTAGAGATAGGAATACAGCCTCCGTGATCAAGCCAGACGCGAAACGCGCGTTGGGGGGAACTACACACAGTAGCACAGGTAATGTCACAGCCTTTGGACTTCTGGATGCTATTTTACTTATATGAGACTGTATTGGCACATGCACTTTAGGATCTAGAGGAGATATGGAGATCTGTAGCACCTTATAGAGGCATCACGCCATTTTACTTATGTGATCAGGTTATTTGTATCCACTGTGGGCTTCATTATGTTATAGCTAATTGTCCTCCAACACTGAATATTGCTGTGTATTACCATCCTGTGTGAAGGAATATTTTTATTGTGCTCTGCATTTATAATTTTAATACAATTATTTAATAAAGATTTTTGAGATTGTGAGTATACTGGTGTATAGCCCCTTTTTGTAGGATAAATAACAGTATATATCTGATATAAAAGCTAAAACTAAATAATGACTGTAAACAACAATATATTAACCAGAAAAGAAGTTCCTAACTCACGGTTACAAAAGGAAAGTCTTACACCAATATTAAGACTGGTGTCTGACAAGAAATACAAGTTTCCTAGAATAAAAGAAAAAGAAATGAACAAAAATATACATTCCCACTTACTTACTAACCTTTAATTGTAATTTGTTGCTGAAAATGAAAAGGCATCTGTATTTGAATCCTCCTGAAAAATTCTGTAGAAGACTCTGACTGACAAAACACAGTAATAACTGAACTCAAGGAGATCAGTGAAAAAATTCCAATGAAGTACTCAATCACGAGTCTCCACTGATGCCCCCAAAAATTTAACTATGCAAAACAAGAGTCCGTGGAGCCTCAGTTGCGAGTCTCAAAACACGGGATACCCAGATATCTCTAGCCTGTTGCCACGGGGTTCATCATAATGGGGAGAGCACCACACCACCCTGAAAGATAGCCCCTTCGGTTGTCCCACTCGGTTGTGAGTATTGGAACATAAATAAGGAAACAACAGGGTGGCCCCTTTTTGTCAATGTCTAACTCAAGGTGCGAGAATTGCGATCAAGACAAGGGCTTGCCAAGGCAGGCCTCCATCCACAGACAGCCGTGGAAGCACCCCGTAGCAACAGGCTAAAGATATCTGGCTATCCTGTGTTTTGAGACTTGCAACCGAGGCTCCACAGACTCTTGTTTTGTATATTTAAATTTTGGGTGGCATCAGTGGAGACTCTTGATTAAGTACTTCATTGGAATTTTTTCACTGATCTCCTTGAGTTCAGTGATTACTTTGTTTTGTTGGTTGATTTGTCATTGCCCCAACTAGCCAGATTCCTGCTCCACACTGACAAGGGGCAAATACCCTGAAACATCTGTCTTTGGATGGATGCCTGCCTTGGCAAGTCATTGTCATGATCACAATGCTTGCACCTTGAGTTAGACATTGACAAAAAGGGGCCACCCTGTTGTTTCCCTATTTATGTTCCAATACTCGCAACCGAGTGGGACTTAAGGAGCTATCTATCAGGGGGTGTGGTGCTCTCCCCATCATGGAGGCACCCCGTGGCAACAGGCTAGAGATATCTGGGTATCCCGTGTTTTAAGACTCTCAACCGAGGCTCCACAGACTCTTTTTTCAGAGGTTGCTTTCATCTAACAGTTCCTAGCAAATTTGATCGTTAGACAGAAAATAAGAACTTTATGCAGCTTCTGTCCAGCATTACATAGTATGACCTGCTATTTATAGATCATGTGGTCTCTCGCATAACAGTCCCATGTTCTTACATGCACACACCAATTTCTATTTAAAGGGCTTCTCATTGCTGAACATAATTCTGCGTTTACACGAAACGATAATTGGCCCGATCGTACAATTAACGATGTCGGAGTAACGTTTTTTTTTTTCATAACGATCAGCATTTAGACGGTACGATATATTGTACAGAAAATTTGTTTTGCGATTGTTTTGCGATCACTTAAGCCTATCTCACACATTGGTTAAATCGGCGAACGACTGTTTACACGGAACGATCTGCGAATTTTTTGCGAACGATCAACGACAATTTGAGAACAAGTTCAAAGATCAAAATGAACGATTTTTCGCTCGCCGTTTGATCGTTTGCTGCGTTTACACGTACGATTATCGTTTGAATTCGATCGTTATAATGCAAATTTGCACGATAATCGTTACTTGTAAACGCAGCATTATGTGCATGCATCCTGAGTCTGTCTCCTTCAGAGGGTAGAGTCTGTGTTCCATAGGTTCCACAGGTAAATTACTCTTACTTCTTACCTCCCACACAGTTCTGTGCAACTCTTCCTACTATCTACACAGAGCTGCCTACTAAATGTAATCCCCTTTCCCACCTTGTAGCTCATTTTTTTCCCTTAAACATTCTGCAGACACAGACACATCAAGTTCAATAAAGTCATTAATGCTCTATCAGTGAGATAACTTCACATTGTGGATTGTGGCATGTAATGGAATTGTGCTTTTTACATTTTTAACTTTTACTGTTTTATCCTATGACAGGGATAGTGAATACGAGACAATCAAACAACCATAGTGTTATTTGAATATCATTGTGAGATTTATTACTACACATGAAATGTTGGGATTAATGTAGTGGAAAAATTAAATGCTTTTGAACTGACCCTCAAAAGTTCAGTAGAGTGAAAACAATGACAGAGTATAATGGGAGAAGGGCAAACCTGATTACAAATGTTTTAGAAATTGAGGTATTATCATTGCTGTATGAATAAAAACTTATTATTATAAATTTATCTTTTTGTGTGCAAGTCTTTTCAATTCAATACAGTATTTATATATACAGTATATATTACTGTATACTGTATCACTCATTTAAAGTAAATAACACATTTTATTTTACAGTATATTTTTACTGTGAGGAAAATGCTCTTTTCTTTGTTAGATTTGCTCATGTAATAATAGAGTCTATAAAACACCTTATTCTTAGCTTGTTCACACTTATACAATTAGACCCTCAGATGTACATTTCTCTAATTGTTTAGAACTGTGAAAACAGCAATGCTATTCTTCTATCAGAGGCAACCAAAATCTGACAGAACTGAACCTTATCTCCAAAGTCTTAAAAACAAGTAACACAGAAGCATTGTTCTTGCTACTAATATTGGGGTGCATTATACCAAAGTGTTAATGGGTTGATTGGGTATCTGACACCCAATTCCAGTTGCTAGTGCTGTCATCAAGAGAGCTCCTTCAGAGCCTAGCAGAATCCCTGAGACACTGGGTGTGTCTAAGGAATCTCTTGAGAGGCAACAAGAAAGTTTTCAAACAGCCGTAGTTGACCCACCCCAGAGCAGGCACTAGCAGTGAACTAACTTGGGAGACAAAGGTTGCCACACAAGGGGAGGTAAAAGGGTATTACATCGCTGATCCACCAAGGTCCACTGTTGTCCAGGGTGGAAATTGAATGATTGGCTGATTGACATTTTTTTTAATTGTCCATTTTCCAATTTTTCCCACTGTACCGTTTGTTGAAAAAATTGCTACTCTGTAATGGTCCCACTGTTTTAATGAGATTGCTTTGTTTTTGATCCGTGAATTTTATTGAATCTAACCCAATTTTCGGGAACATAGTGAAATGAATTTTCAGCTGCTTCTGTCATCTCTGATTAAATATATAAAAAGTATCATTAAGGGTACAAACCCACACACCGTATTCACAGCAGATACGCAGCAAAAACGCAGCAGATTTGAAGCAGATTTGGTGGTGCAGATTTGATGCTGTGTCCAGTTATTTAGATCTAATCTGCTGCGTATTTGTTGCGTGTTTGTTGCGCGTTTGTTGCGTATTTGCTGCGTATCGCAGCAGTAAATAAGCTGCGTATACGGTGTGTGGGTTTATACCCTTATTTTATAATTTGACGCAAAAAAAAAAAAGTATGTGATGTTGCGATAAGGAGGTGTGGAGCAAGCTTAAGTCTCCAGCCAGCTCCATACTCAGCTATCAGCTGCTGGGGGAAATCACTAATAGCTGGGGGCCACCACTAATAAACACAGAACAATTTTCATGCCAGCTATTTAACCATTTAGACATCACTGTCAAAACTGACAATGACATTTCAATGGACTTACAGCATTATATTGGAGGTGCAGTGGTTCCCCACTTTTGGCTTCCTTAGAGCCAATCTGTTAAGGGCAGCTTGACACCTTTTTTTAGGCCTCCTGTGACTGGTCGAATTTTGTATTGGTGAATCCTGCCATGTGCTGAATACATGTGCTGCATTGATCTGTATTAACAATTGAATGATTAATAATTCAAGTCCCTCAGAGATACTAAAAAGGCTACATAAAAATTAACAAAATATTTTAAAAATATAAACAAATCTGTTCCTTAGTCACCCCTCTTTTCCATCTGGCATTGCCACGTGCAGAATTGCATAACTGTTAAACTATGAAATTTGATCCCTCAAAACTACAGCTCACAGTGAAAAAAATGAGCCTTTAAGTAGGGTCATAATAGACACATTTTCAGCACTTTTTAAAAAAGTTTTATACTTTTAAGTAGTAAAATAATATGAAAGTAGTAAAATAAAATGTACTGGGTATCAATGTAATTGTAATTGAGAATATAGGTAACTAGTGTTGAGCGAACATCCAGATGTTCGGTTCGGATCCTAAACACGAACATAAAAAAATTGTTGTGATTAGTTGGGTCTGCGTTTGCCGAACATTCACAAACAAACAATAAATGTACGGTAGAAGCGTAAATTCTGGTGCATACAGATCAGGTGCAAAGCTTAAGGTACGTACATATCTTTTATTCCCCTGTGCATATTTACGCAATGACGTACATACATGTATCATGCAATATATGCAGGGAATGATAGGCCGCAGCGTACAGTCAGCCCACCAAGTAAAGATGTCCCAACGAGCCTCCCCTTTTGGCCACAGAGAACTCAAATACATTGTGAAGATAATGGACAGGATGGACTATGATGGACGCCTGGTCACTACAGGGTTAAGAAATGAATCCTTAAAGTGCTAAAATGCTGGATTCTGTAACCCTCCTTACACTGACATATTCACAACATTCTAAGCCTACTAGGTCAGCTAGTACTAACTACACCAACTAACTACCACTGTGAATATTGCTGCCTAACTAAATTCATATGCTGTCCCTGCTCATTTCCCTCTCCCTACTGAACGGAATCATGAAAGACTAAGAGAAAATTACCCTCAGTGTTTTTATAGCATGTACATAACATACGTAATGGCGAATCGTACAGCCAATCACAGTAATGCCAGTAGTGAACACAGCTACTACATTACCTGCCGTGCCCTTGCTTCCTCACACGTTCATTGGCTCTTTCAAATTGGTGGGAGGAAACTTTTGCAGTTGGGTACATCGCGAGATAAACGTTCGCATGTTCGAAAATGATTGTTATAACCATTGCGATCATCAAACACATTGTTCCTGATCAACGAACACGAACAATTAGCATCATGTTCGTACAAACATTTGAACATTTATGAACATGTTTGCTCATCATTATTTTTTATTTTACCTCATTATTATTATTATTATTATTATTATTATTATCATCATCATCATTTTCCAGGTTGGCTGCATATTTTATGCAAAAATCAAGAATCTAAATACAAAGTTCAATTGGCTGAACAAAAGAAAAACCTTCATATGGATCTATAAATGGAAAAATTATTTTTAAAAAGTAACTAGGAGAAAACAAAAATGAAAAGCTAAAATTGAGTCATGGGGTTAAAAATAAAGTTACAATATGTAATTTATTTTCTGATATATACCATACTTTCCATATCATAAGGGTTTAGAAGCCCCCTCTATGCTGGAGGGTATCTGATGTTCAGTGGTGTGGAGCATACAGTATGTGTACATGAAAGCTCCGCATTAACTATTCAGCACACAATGATACTGGTCTCCTAGGAAACCTATTTGCTTCTTTGATTAATGGTAAAAGAAACAAATGGGGTAAAATAATTAATCCCACAAATCAATTCAAATAGGGTCTTACTGGAATCTTCTAATACCCACAAGATCTCATTTCTGACGATAATGTTAAACTATACCATATTGTGTTTTTCATTCTGATGACCTGCTGTGAAATTATTCCATATAGCAAGTCTTTTGAGGGACAATAAGGAGTAGTAGTCATTTAGCTGAAATTATATATGTAGAAATATGTAACAGTGTGTTTTGTTTCAGTAGTAACTCTTTAAATTACAATTCAACATCTTATGATAGTATTTTATTATTTTTGTGTAACATGTGATTTCAGTAAGCAGCTAGGGAAAAATTGAAAAAAAAATGAATAACTGAAATAATTAATTCTGCAACTCAAGGGAAAAGCATATAGAGCCAATGTATCTTGAGATATTTACCAAAAAAACATTATATGTACAAGTACTGTCTTCATTGTGTGGCAGCTTAGCAAAAAAGAAAGAAACGGTTCTAGACTATGCTTTTAATATGTTTTGTCAGTTAGCTCTGTTACTTGTTCTCTTTAATTTATTGCTCTTCACTAGCCCTTTTTACTTAGGCAACTTTTTTTTCAACTTTCACAAAAGTGTCACAAAAATAGCCAGTCTGCGGCTATAGCAGGCTCCTGTCTCTGCCGCTGACTGGCTGAGCATGCCTGGAACATCGCATCCCAGGTCTTCTCATCATTTAGGAAGCGTCCAGGACAGGGGGATCAGATCATCGGTAAGCAGGCACCAGTGCTGTAGCCGGAGAGGTAAGTGCATGGTTATTTTTTCGTCCTTTTTTCATCATTTTTGTAAAAAAAAATCAGTCTGCCCGGAATTCTCCTTTAAGTATTTTAACTGAAGTGAATTGTCATTAGCCTTTCCTCTTTTAAAGTCTGTGTTGATGTTCATACATTCATTGCATATACTAGGAAATTCTCTGCGGCATCTGCGAGGCCCAAAACAGGCCTCGCAGATGCCAAAACAATGTCAGTCTGGTATAGCTTTAAATCAGACTATTTTTCTAGTCTTATGGAACACCTCTCTCTGGTCATACTTTGAAAGCTAAGACCTGTTATTACCCAGTATTAAGCACAAATTTAGGCACGCATGATTACTTTCTTCAAAAGACACAACAGTACCTTTCCTCTGGCTACATAAGTCAAAGTCAGCCCCATGGACTGTAACAAAGTGGAACAGCAAGACAAAACAACACCTGTGGACTGGTGTGGTGCTAATTTTAGCAGGCACCAACCATATTTATTTTGCATTTTTTTCATGTCATTAACATCTTTACGAGAGGAATATGGGAAATGTATATTTTTAAAACAACCATATATGGTACACTATTTTTATATCAACCACCAATATAAAACCACTGAATCCGACATACATGTTCACACAACTTTTTTTCAGCTCTGTTTAAAATGACGTCTGTTATTTTGAGTCTAAAATAATGGACGTCATTTGGCAGCCTGGCCTCCATTTACTAATTGAACTTTGGGTGCGGCTTAACCCCTTGCCTCTTCAGCCTGTTTTAGCCTTAATGCCTGGGGCCTATTTTTTGAATCTGACCTGTCTCTCTTTATGTAGTGATAATTCTGCGATGCATTTAATTATCGTGGTTATTCTGAGATTGTTTTTCGTGATATATTCCTCTTTATGTTAGTGGTATACTTTGGTTGATACATTCAGTAGTTTTTTGCCATGGAGTTATATGAGGGCTTTTTTTTGTAGCATAAGCTGACATTTTTAGTGGTACACCTTTTGAGTACATGTGACGTTTTGATAGCTTTTATCTATATTTTTTAGGGGTGGAATTAATAAAAAAAAAGTAAATTTGGTTAGTTTTTTATCTATGTTTTTACCGTGTTAATAGGGCGGGATAATTAATGTAACGGGTTAATAGACGGGGTAATTACGGACACAGTGATGCAAAATATTTGTATCCCATTTATAGGGGATCGTTTATAAAGGGGTGGGGTGGGGAATGTGCACATTTATTTATTTATATTTATTTAATTTATTTATTTATTTATTTTACTTATTTGTTTATTTATTCATGTGTGTAATTGTGTGTGTGTTTAACTTTCACTTTACAGATGCATCTATAATACATTTCAGCACATGATCTGTGCTGTAATGCATTATGGAATGAATGAGTTGTCAAAACAACTGACAGCTCATTTATACAATCAGGTCCCTGCCTCAGTGTAGGGGCCTAATCGTTCTCATCCATAGCAGCCCAGACACATAAAGCAGGGTCTGGGTTGCTATGGTAACCCCCGGAGACGCGCGATGCAGCTGCGGAAGGGGGGTAAGAAGGAGCGGATCTCCCTCTGGCTGCAGCGCCTATGGGGTTAACTGCCCGGGGGGAGCGCAGCTCCCCTCTGGGAAGGGGCAGCAGGAGGAGGCTGTGTGACACAGCCGCTAGGGACAGCAAGGGGAGGCAGGGACAGCATGACGTTCCTAGAACGTCATGTTGCAGGAATTACCTGCTTTAAATGACGTTCCGAGAACCTCATTTTGCGGCATGGGGTTAATTGAAAAGTCCATTGAATTTAATAGTAGAAACGGAGAAGGAACGGTGGAAAAAGCAAAAATGTATGTGAGCTACTAATAAAAACTGTCCGCTATTTGCAAAAGACGTCCAAAAATAATATTCTATTTTGCTGTTGAAAAAGGAGCCAAGAAGGCTCCGAAACACTTCCAGCTGAATTAATAAGCCGATGATCGACCTAAATCAATCTATTATTACTCACCGGATCCACAAAAAGCTGCAACATTTTGCAAAAGAAGAACAACATTTTAACACGCGGTCCTGCGGGCAACAGCAGCTACCACGCATGCGCGTGGCCACAAACCCGTTTAATACTGAGTGGACCTCAGCGCCAAAACGCCTGTCATCATTCCTGCCGGAGAGAACTATCACTCTTTTTCAAGTCCAAAAGCGGCAATCATCTCTGCCTACATTGACGATCCAGCGCTACAGACTCAAACCAAACCACACGGGGGAGTGGTGAGCGGTGTACTTACACAATCAAACTTATACTATTGTCAATATTTATAAAGGTGGATCATTAGACTTAATTGACTGTCTAAGAGCGCCACACTCAGCAGAGCTAAAAGCTCTACATTGGCTGTATACAGCAGAGATCGCTATAGTGTATCACATCATACACACTGTATGAGCGATCCAAAAAACAGCCAACAAAGAACACTTATTTCCTTAACTCGTTTGCTAAACTTAGTGCATAACACTATCTATGTATACAAATAACCTTATGATTACTACACAGAGTATCTGGCACATTTTGAATTGTGATTTTTATTCTATTTTTTATTCTTGTTTTTCATTTTCCTTTGATTTTTATTTTTATTTTTTTGCATTTTTCATTTTGGTACCTTCCCCACTACATATGTGGATTTTTAGATGCATCTTTCTAATTCTAATTATATTTCTTAAATATTGATTTTACTTATTTATTGCTTACAATTAAATGTTTTAAACTTTAACATTGTACATTTCCAACTTGAGGACCTTTATATTTCTTTCTATTGTCTATTTGTTATTTCCTTGGGTATAGGAACCTTCTAGGCTTACCTCGTTAGATTTGCAGACTAAGCAGTTGTGTGAACATAGCCCTACCCTAACATAACTTTCTGTTATCAGGATTCATCTGCTTTGCCTGTTAAGAATGCAGAACTGGGCTCCCTTATATAAAAAACTTCGGGGGAAATTTATCAAACATGGTGTAAAGTGAAACTGGCTCAGTTGCCCCTAACAACCAATCAGATTCCACCTTTCATTTTCCAAAGAGTCTGTGAGGAATAAAAAGTGGAATCTGATTGGTTGTTAGGGGCAACTGAGCCAGTTTCCCTTTACACCCCTGATGATCACCTCTATAAATTGACTTCCTTTACCATATGTACAGTGTTAGGCAACAGCGCTATGAAATCATTAAAGATCCATATTAAACTTGCTTCTCTATATATACAGAAAAAGAAATGTATTATATTCTGTTCCTTGACAGAATCTTTTATATGGTTGTTTGTGTGTATTTGTGTGTCAGTACTGAGGGTCAGTATTACCACAATTAACATAAACCACCTCTTCCATATTCCCATTATCAATTTGCATCACATAACATAATCTACATAGTCCATGTCTTCAGGCTATACAAATGTTTCTGCATAAGAGACTTTAATATGTAGACAGCAGAAGGCCATGGATGATAACATACAGAATATTGAAAAAAAAAATTTATGCTATGTTCCCATATTCTCTGGAATATGTGTAAAACCACATGTAATATGCAACCCATTCTTTTCCATAGGAAAACACAACGTAGTTCTCGCCAAAAACTATGACACAGAATTGATTGAGGCACAGAAAGATTTGCAGCAAAACAGAATGCGATACCGAGCAGAAACACTACGTTTTTTTCTAGTACAATTTTAACCATTTGAAAAACACACCATGTGAACATAGCCTAACAGTAATTGTTTTACAACTATATTTAAAAGCATAATAAATACATTTTTTACACTAAATAATAATTAGTATATTTTACAGAATTACTAATTATTTTTAAACATATTAGCTTTTTGACTCGTAACTGCAATTGTCATTACGAAGCACAAGACTTGAAATGATGTATTTCCTGGTAAGCGTTATGATACAGACAGAAAACAATATTAGTGAGTGAAAGTGTCAGCTATTGAATATAGATTGTTGCCTGGATACCTGCCTGAGTCATGCCTAGACAGTCACAATGATATATGGCCTCAATTTAAGCCTTTCAACAACTGCTTCACTTTAAATAGTAAAAAAAATAAAAAGCATTTGGGATTTGGGCTTTGCATATGATCTGCCCTTTTCGCTCTAACACTTATAATTACGTTGCATAATGAAAACAATGGTAGAATTATAGATGTCAGGTTATTTATACCTATGCTTTTCTGATCTTTTCTTAAAAAGGTTAACTGAGATTTTAATATATTACCTGAAATTTTTCAAAAACAATAAAAAACACAACTTTTTAAACCCTTCAATGGTTCCAGTGCCAGTGCTCCAGTGATCACCACTAGCTAGTATTTTCCTGGAGTAATGATGTGTTATAACACTGCATATAGCTGTATACTGTATATGTGTGGAGTATGGAGTGATCTGCACAGTCAATAGTCATAAAGTACCTACATGCAGTAAATGGCGCAAAGAAAGAAATAGAAATAATCACGTTAGGCAAAATGTGACCACAACACCAGAATACCAAAATCATCTTTAATAATTCAAAAATATACATTATATACACACAATCCCAACCCATAAAACGCTTAAAATACCCTGAACATGAGACTGCGATAATAGGCAGTGCCCAGGTCCCATTCAAATGAATAGTAGCTAAGCTGCAGATACAGGTTGCTACCACTATGCAATAAACTGTTAATAGCTCATCAGCCTAGGGGAGGGGTGTAGGTATCGATTCAGCATGGGGAAGGGGTAACTAAGATTGAGTGGGCCCCCAACCCAGGTAACTAATGTTTACCAGAGGAAACAACACTTTCCTAATGAGAAATGGGAAATATGGTATATAATACACAAGACATGGTTATAAAAATCAACCCCCCATATACAATATGATATATATATCAGTATTCATCATGCATAGACATGATGGGGTATACATGCTATAATTCCTAATACAGTGGTTCCTTGGATTAGGAGCATAATTAGTTCTGGGACCTTGCTTATAATCCAAAATCCACTCTTAAACCAAAGCAAATCTTCCCATAAAAAAAATCACTAAAATGCAGACAATTGGTTCCACACCCCAAAAATAGTGATTTATTTTATTATGAATAACATGTAGAACAGGTTAAACAAACATTTAGAAACAGTTAAATATGTGATATACATTACTGTACAGTATAGCAATCAGCATGTGAAGTATAATGTATAATGTATAAAACAGCTGCAGTTTAAAGATTCAGGATGGAACTGCAGATCCCCACAATGCAGCAGTGTAGTACAAAGAAAAGAGAAGCAGGTCTGCTGATAGATGTCTGTGTGGTCACATGACAGCAATAAGGAAGGGGGGTGTTTATCATGAACCAATCAGGAAGTAAGAATCACAGAACTGTGCAGGAGGACAGTGACAGAAACCTTTCTATACAGCAGTGTGAATGGCTGGGTGTGAGTGCAGGCCCATTATAGCAGCAGTGTGAATGGTGAGTGTAAGTGTAGGCACATTATAGCAGGAATGGAGAGGATGGGAAACACAAGGGCTGACAAAGACTCCAGGGAGTATGAAGGAATGAGCAGCTCATATGTGGGCACAGTATAGCAGCACTCACTTTCCAGGGAGAGAGGGGTTACAGCTATGAAGAGATTACCTCCACAGTCCTGTCCCCTGATGCAAACCCCAGCCTGAAGTGGATTTGCTATGATTTGGAAGGTGAAGAAGACTTCCTGGGTCAGAGTACAGGGGGGTAGATTTGGCTATGCAGACCCTGCCCCTCCCCCACTCGCCTTCCCACCCAGTACAGGGAGCTCTTAAACCAAAGCAAAGCTCTTACTCCAAGTTACAATTTTGAAAAATGGTGAGCTCTTCTTGCAAAACGCTCGTAATCAAATTTACTCTTAAACCAAGGTACCACTGTATATATGTGGTATCCCACTACTGGTGTTGCTATCGGTTACACCCTTCTCAAACGCCTGTACTTATTGTAAGTGGTGATGTAGCAGTGATAAAGTTTTGCCACTAGATGTCACTATTATAAGTATATGTACTTAGTTGCTGCACGGCTGAAGTATGGAAAGGGTTATTGTTTGCTTATATGTCACATGGATCTGTGAACCAATGAGAGTATCTTCTTCTTCTGTCCCATCACCTCCTTCTTTACTTCTTCTTTATGCACTCTTCACTAGAGATGAGCGAGTACTAAAATACTCGGGTGCTCGATACTCAAGACGAATATTTCCTGATGCTCGGGTGCTTGTTTTGAGTAACAAACCCCACTGAAGTCAATGGGAAACTCAAGCATTTTTGCAGGGGACCAAAGCTCTGCACAGGGAAGGTTGCATGAAAACTTGGAAACCTCAAAAAATGATGAAAACACCACAGAAATGGACAGGAAACACAGGGGCAGCATGCATGGACACCTCTGAAGCTGGCTAATCGCAACATTATGCCAAATTATGGGCAACTGCCGGGTGGTGGCCCTCAATACAAGACCAAGATGGGCAAGGCACATGTGCTAGCACACGTTAGGAAAGCAAAAAACTAGATGCAACTGGGAGGACTTTTGGTGTAGTCTATGGAGTCTGTGTGTACCAGGTACTGTATGTTTTATTGCGCCTGTTACACTGCACACTGCACAGCCAGGATAGGTGTAGCTTCACTACAGATCCCAGCAAGCCAAGGTACAGCAGCAGCATAAATGAGTACTGAGAGGACTTTGGGCAACTTCTTTAGGGTCTATGTGGAGCACGTGCTGTCCCCTTTTTGGCACCAGTAGCTCTGCAAAGCGTGCAGCCAAGATGGCGGTAGCTGCACTACAAGTCCCAGCCAGCAGCCAAGAGGAGGCCAAAAAAAAATGTAGTTGTAGCCCTTAAAAGAACTGTTGGGTTCTTTGTGGATGATTCCTGCCTAGCAGACACTATTTTCCCTACCCTAACACTCTCCCTAATAGACAGCAGCTCTTTACCTAAACTCAGCCTGCGTCTGAAGCGAGCATCGCTACACCTGACTCTTATATGCCCAGGTCATCTGATCTTGCCAGCCAATCACTGATAGCGACATTAGGGTTCCCACGTGATGCTACAAGCTCCCAAAGCCTCTCCTGCATGATGCAGGAAGAGGAAGATGCCATTGTCTCGAGTATCGCAAGATGCTCGCACGAGTAACGAGCACCATCGAGTACCCTAATATCGAACGAGTACCAATCTCGGACAAGCATGCTCACTCATCTCTAGTCTTCACCCATTCACAGCCCACCTTACAGGGAGCTGTAGATAGGAAATCACATGGGTAGAGGAAGTGTAGCGCAGTCTTAGTCAGGTTCCTGTATGGTGAGGAAGCAAGACAAGACGCAACTAACAGTTTCTTCTCCAGTCACTCCACTCAGCACTATGCAGTGTTAAACCCTTTACAGGAGAGGACAAGTCAAAGATTATCTTAATCCACGCCGTGGACTAGGAGAATTACAGTGCAGGACAGTATCCACAAAAGCAGAAAGCTAGGAACTGATCTGGATATAGCAAAGTTGCTAGAAACCTATGAACTCTATCTCGCAGCGTGAGTGTCAGCAGGAAACCCTCAGCTCATCCCAGGTAACAGGGTCTGGGGCTTGTGTCACCCACTAGGACGGGTCCCCTGACACTGGTAGGGCAATAGGTGGTTCATTCCGACAAGAGTCAATGCACGGCACAGGTATTCTCCCTCTAGTATTCTTCTATTTCTACCTCATCCTCCAACATCCTGGCAGAGCACAGTACTACTTGGGTTGGGACTCTCACAACATCCTCCTCTCTGCTCCACTGATTCTTCTTTATACCTCTCAGCACGCAACCCAGTCGGCACGACTGTACTACTCTCTACGCTCTCATCACAGATCTGGATCATGTACTATCAAGTGTATTATCAACTGTAAAGCATTCTGTCAAGGCAAAGCTCTATGTTCTGCTGTACACAAGTACCTTCAGAGTAAACAAGATTTTATTTACTCTTTCTGTGGGTGGAAGTACCAATAGTCCTGGTGGGTCACTACTCCACCCCGGACCACTGTGATAACAGCCCAAGGGACCCCTCAGCAGCCTGGGAGGTCACTGACCACAGGGGAACAAGGTGTATCTGGCCCTATAAAATAAAAGCAGGTGTGGCCTCATACCTGTGTGCCCAACCAGCACTGGCGTCACAACACCCTAGGGTCCAGCTACATCTCGGTCAACCACCACGGGAGTGGCGTCACGCTCTACCATCTGGCAAGTGACCAGCCGTACCTCCGCCATAGCACCACGGGGGCACACCACATATACTAAAGATCTAAACTTACACCTATACTGCCTAAGGCTATGTTCACGCAGCTGCATTATTCTAGTTAAAGCGCAACTATAATTTAAGTGACCAAAAAATTAAATTATTAGTTTAGTTGCCTGTCTTTGTACCCTCTCCAGCTCTAGAACATCCTTTTTATGAATCGGGTTCCAACACTGGACAGCATACTCCAGATGAGGCCGCACCAAAGCGTTATAAAGCGGTAATATTATATCCCTGTCCCGAGAGTCCATGGCTGTTTTAATGCGTGATAATATCCTGCTGGCCTTAGAAGCAGCTGACTGACATTGTGTGCTGTTCTGTAGTTTATTATCTACAAGTACACCCAGATCCTTCTCCATCAGTGACTCTCCCAGAGTAACTCCCCCCAGGACATATGATGCATGTGGGTTATTAGTACCCAGGTGCATAACTTTACATTTATCCACATTGAACCTCATTTGCCAAGTGGATGCCCAAACACTCAGTGTGTCTAAGTCATCCTGTAACATCTGCACATCTTCCATAGACTGTACTGTACTACAAAGCTTGGTGTCATCTGCAAAGATAGACATAGGAACTGTCAAACGCTTTAGCAAAATCCAGGTACACGATATACACAGCTGCGCCCCCATCCAGGCTTCTACTCACCTCTTCGTAGAAACATATCAGGTTGGTTTGACAGCTTCTGTCCTTAGTAAAACCATGCTGGTTATCACTTATAATACTATTAGCCACTACATATTCCTGGATGTAGTCCCTTATAAGCCCCTCAAATAGTTTCCCCACAATGGACGTTAAGCTTAAGGGTCTATAGTTACCTGGGGAAGTTTGAGAGCCATTTTTGAAGATCGGCACTACATGTGCCTTACGCCAGTCCCTCGGCACAATACCAGTAAGCAAAGAATCACTGAATATTTCATACAAGGGTAGAGAAATTACAGAACTGAGTTCCCTAAGAACTCTGGGGTGTAATCCATCAGGCCCTGGAGCTTTGGTTACATTGAGTTTATTTAATTTATCTTGGACCATATCTACAGTAAACCAGTTCAGTACATTACATGTGTTAGCAGCACTGGCCCCACCCACCTCAGTACTGGCCCCACCCACCACAGCTCCATCCTCTTTTGTATATACAGAACTGAAGAACCCATTAAGTAACTCAGCTTTCTCCTGATCCCCAGTTATTAACTCCCCAATGCCATTATTTAGGGGTCCTACATGCTCTGACCTTGGTTTTTTTGCATTAATATATTTGAAGAATTTTTGGGGGTTTCTATTGCTATCTATGGCTACCTGCCTTTCATTGTGAATTTTTGCTGCTTTTATTACATTTTTACAGGTTTTGTTGCCTTCTTTGTAATGTTTAAAGGCTAAAGCTGACCCCTCTGATTTGTATTTTTTGAATGCCCCTTTTTTCTCATTTATAGCCCTTCTAACCTCGGTTGTAAGCCATGTGGGATTGGATTTTAACCATTTATATTTGTTACCCATAGGAATATATTTGGCAGTGCAGTTATTTAATGTGGATTTGAAGATTTCCCATTTATTAGCTGTATCAGTATGTGACAGCAGCCGCTTCCAGTCTATGCCCTGAAGTTCTGCCCTTAACCCAGGAAAATTGGCCCTTTTCTTTTCTACACTTTAAGCTAATAGTCACTATATTGTGGTCACATCCCCAACCAGCTCAGCGTTGTTAGAAATAACCAGATCCAACAAGGCATCACTTCTAGTTGGCTCCTCCACAAATTGGCCGAGAAAATTATCCTGCAGGAGGTTAAGAAATTCCCTCCCCTTTTTGGTTTTAGCTGAACCGTGACCCCAATCTATATCTGGGTAATTGAAGTCCCCCATGTAATCTAGGGCAGGGCTGGTATATGTAGTGTAGGGCAGGGCTGTTATATGTAGTGTAGGGCAGGGCTGTTATATGTAGTGTAGGGCAGGGATGGTATATGTAGTGTAGGGCAGGGCTGTTATATGTAGTGTAGGGCAGGATGGTATATGTACTATAGGGCAGGGCTGGTATATGTAGTGTAGGGCAGGGCTGGTATATGTAGTGTAGGGCAGGGCTGGTATATGTAGTGTAGGGCAGGGCTGGTATATGTCGTGTAGGGCAGGGCTGGTATATGTCGTGTAGGGCAGGGCTGGTATATGTACTATAGGGCAGTGATAGCAGATAACAGTGTGCACATGGATTATACATGTTATCCCCATAAGTCTCTGGTGGTCTCTGCTATGTTAGGGAGGCAGCAGGTGCACTGTCCCCACAGACCCCCAGCTTCCCACTCCTACCTCAGTGTGGAGCCGGCAGCACTGTATCCCCACTGAGCAGGAAGGAGTGGAGGCTGAGGGGTTTGCAGTCAGTTCAGGACAGGCTGAGGCTCTGGGGCAGGCTGTCAGAAGAGATGGGTGATTGCCCCAATATTACTGATTGATGTACAGCCCAGAGTACACCACCCGCGGGCGAAGCAGGGGGCGGGGCTTATCTGGACATTAATTTGCCCCACACAAACAAATGAATATCCTGATAAGCCCCACCCCCGGATGGCAAGCCCCGCCCCCTGCTCCGGCCGCGGGTGGTGTACTCTGGGCTGTACATCAATCAGTAATATTGGGGCCATCACCCATCTCTGCTGACAGCCTGCCCCAGAGCCTCAGCCTGTCCTGCACTGACTGCAAACCCCTCAGCCTCCACTACTTCCTGCTCAGTGGGGATGCAGTGCTGTCGGCTCCACACTGAGGTAGGAGTGGGAAGCTGGGGGTCTGTGGGGACAGTGCACCTGCTGCCTCCCTAACATAGCAGAGACCACCAGAGACTTATGGGTATAACATGTATAATCCATGTGCACACTGTTATCTGCTATCACTGCCCTACACTACATATACCAGCCCTGCCCTACACTACATATAACAGTGGGGGGATTACAGTGTGAGGGCTGCCTGTCATGTCCTTGCTGGCTGAGAACCCGTACATAAAGTAAGGATCTCCAGGGGGGCGTGGCCAGCAGGAAGGGACAAGTAATGCACAGGCAGACAGAGAGCTGAGAGCACATTCAGCTAGTTGTATTAGGAAAACTGTTCATTTTAGATCATTATTGTATATTGCAAAAATTCTTAAAATGGCCCTAACTAACTAAAACTAAATGGTCAAAATATTTTATAGTTACGCTTTAAGGAGGACTAATTGTCCTTTGGGTATGGCTATGTTACCACTACGTAAAAGTACAGCCGTTGTTGCCATCGGCGTATTCTTCGATGGGATCCCGGCCGGATGCGTATACACATAGTATGATCCCATGCGGCTCCGCAAAGAACTGACAGATCAGTTTTCTGCGGCCGCAATTCAGTGAATTGCGACCGCAGAAAGACCTGTCAGTTAACACAATGAAGCAAGCGGCTCCGGTCGCTTGCTTCATTGTGTGCTATGAGAGTTCTGATGCGGGCGCGCTCTGATGCGCGCGCATCAGAACCCTGCGGCCGGAAACCAGGTCATGGAACGGCCAGTCTCATATGCCATGTGAACATAGCCTAATGGAAAAGTCCATTAAATTTAATAGTAAAACTGGTGAAAGAACGGTAAATAAAAGAAAAACTGTGTGAACAACTAAAAAATGGCTTCTGCTGTTGCAAAAGACTTCCAAAAATAATTGAAGTGATCAATATTTTGACTTCTCATTCTCATTTTATACATTATGCGCATTGAATGTCTGTCATCCTATTGACTTCAAAGCATTGCATTGAAGTCAATTAAACAAGAGCAATAACGGACATCTTTTTAAATAGTAAAGGCGGCCACCTTCTCTCTTTTTTTGATGTTGTGTGAACATAGACTAACAGCGCCACATGTATTTATATGCACATTATGGTTTACTGACCAATGGAAAAAAAAAAGGTCAGCTCTCCTAGAACACCATTCACACTGGGCAGGAGCATGTTGCTATGGCTGAAGTTGCAAACACACAAAAACACAGAAAAATGCAACAGCTCACCGCAATGGCAAGGTACAGACCCATTACAGACATAAAGATAGTTAAAAGCAGCGCCCCCAACTGCCAAAAAAAACTTCCATAAAAATAATGAAGCTCTTGGTTACCACTTGAAAATGGAATAAACTGCTCCACCACGTTACAGTGGCCTCATGCTCGGGACAGTCCTACACTGTACTATGGCCTCTCCATGGCATGAAATACGCCTATGCTCTGGGCATGCAAGATCCATCTAATACCAGCAAGAGTAATTACACCACCTGGGTGGGACAGGTGGAGTGCATGACCAAGTACAGGCAGCCACTCCCCCATCTGGAACACAGAAAAAAAAATACAAATTTGGTCAGCTCTCCTAGAACACCATTCACACTAGGCAGGAGCATGTTGCTATGGCTAAAGTTGCAAACACACAAAAACACAGAAAAATGCAACAGCTCACCACAATGGCAAGATACAGACCCACTACAGACATGAAAATAGTTAAAAGCAGCCCCCCCCCCCCCAACTGCTAAAAAAAAAATCCCACAAAAATAATGAGGCTCATGGTTACCACTTGAAAATGGTATAAACTGCCCCACCACATTACGTTGGCCTCATGCTCGGTACAGTCCTACACTGTGCTTTACTGACCCATGCTTGAAAATGGCAGTGAGAAACGGCTGAAACATTATGCACTAGGTTGATGTCTTGCCACCTCCACTTTATCCATCATCTTACCCTATACTCTCCCCCTAAGTCTAAGCAAACTAGAAAAGTAAAAAAAAAAATATATATATATATATATATATATATATATATATATATATATATATAAAATTAGAGATTTATCCCTTTTTTTTAATCTCCCCAGTATGCTATGGTATATGTACGTATACCTCTATGATAGCATGCTGATGTATATTTATGATATAGATAGTTAACACTGTGTAAACCTAGCTTTACAGAACACACCATAAAATTTTTATCAGGTTTGCAAAAAACAGATGAAAAGCATATGCATTTGTGTGAATCCTTTTAAGGCTATGTTCACACTGCGTATCTTTCCGGCCGTAGTGCGAACCGTGAATATACGCACGTAGTTTTGAGGTTGATACGTTCGCTTGAAAGTATACGATATACGGCCGCACAATGCACACTACGTATGAGCTTACGGCCGGATCGTATACGGCGCCGTGAAAAATGAACAAGACCATTGTTTGAGGACGGAAATGTTCCAACTCACGGCCGTGGATTTCCATTCGGTCCCGTACGGAGTACTTATTTCAGCCAAATTGAACTTGATTTTTCGATCTCAAAGGTTCTGTGTGTTTTATTGGGCTGGGCGAAGATTTCCAAGTAAATGACCTGCCTCAGATCGCTTCGAATAAAGCTAGGGAAGCATAACTGTACTACGGGCGTATGTTCGCGGTTCGTATGCATACGGCCGCATGTCAATTTTTCCCACGCCCGTAGTTTCAGCCGCACATGTACGGCGGCGTATGAAATGCAGCCGGACTCATACGCAGTGTGAACATAGCCTAAATCCGTTTTTCCATTAATTTCCCTCATTAAAAAAAAAAAAAAAAAGATTAAAGTGTCACTGTCGTTAACATTTATTTTTTTTATTTTTTTATTTTTTTTTTGCAGAAATCAATAGTACAGGCGATTTTAAGAAACTTAGTAATTTTTGTCATGAAAAAGCAGATGGTCATGAAAAAAAACAGATTAAAGTGTCACTGTCGTTAACATTTATTTATTTATTTTTTGCAGAAATCAATAGTACAGGCGATTTTAAGAAACTTCATAATTTTTGTCATGAAAAAGCAGATTGAAGCTCTCCCCTGTCTTCATGGACAACAAAGAGTTAAGTTACAGCTACATGATCTGGCTCTCTCCTCTGATGTCACCACTGACCTCTTTGACCTCTGAATTGCACTCTGAATAGCTCTCCTTGTAATCCTTCGTTCTCTGCTCTCTGCTGCCCACTAATCTCGCTCCTCCCCCCTCCCCTCTTCATAGCACAGACAGGATCCGACTGATGTAAAACAGTTGAGATTTCCTCATTCTGAGCAGTGGATGAGAGAAAGGAGAGGAGGGGGGGCTGGGAAAAGACTTTTAAATGCAGATAATGGCATATTTGCCTAAGAAACCCAAAACGAATCGCAAAACGAATATCCGTACGATATATCGTACCATCTAAACGCTGATCTTTATGAAAAAAAAAACGTTACTCCGACAACGTTAATCGTACGGTCGGGTGAATTATCGTTCCGTGTAAACGTAGCAATAGTCACTTTCTTCTACAGGTGACATGACTCTTGTCTTCAGTTAAGGTGTGGTTTTCAATTAAGCTTCATTCACTTCAGTGGAACTGAGTTGCAAAATTTCACCCATACTGGAGACAAGAGTAGGGCGGTCTCTGGATGAAAGTGGCCATGTTTTTTTTTACGCTGGGTAACCCTTTTACCTCGGTTCCTCAATGGGGGTTACTAATTTAGCACATTGTACTTGAAAATTCCTTGTGCATTTGCAAATGGCTAACTTCCATCTTCCGTGTGTGTGTGTATTTTGTACTGAAAATGGTGCTGATTGGTGAATTCTTCATTCTTCAGACTAACATTGAAATTTCAAGCTATGTCTTCTTTTTGGGAATCAAAGGTCCAAACATGTCAGTGCTGCCAAAACAGTGAACTTTATGTTTTTTGTGATAACATAATAAAAGTTTGAAGTTTTAGAATGTACTGGAGCTGTAACATCTTGTGATATGTCCTTTTTGGCTGTCCATTAGGAGTCCGTGCTCCACATATTTTTCTCTTTGGATATATGGTGAGCTGACATACCCTTGTTTTTGTAAATGATGAGTTACCTGCTGTATCTGTTGTTGATCTTGTTGACTGTTTCCAATGAAGAATTGTTAATGCAGCCCTGGACAATAATACAATATTTGATTTGGGAATACAAGACAAATTGCTATGTACGTACATATTCACCCAACCTATAAACTTTAAAATTCTGTTTATACATTCAAATAAATTGTCTAAAAAAGTGACATTTCAGATGCAATGCCTGACATTACATTGTATAAATTCAAATTGTGTGTGTAGAAGTCAATTTGGGCATTGTAAAATGTTGTCAGCCTTTCCCATTTGCATAAAGTCTGTTCTTCCTAGAATCTTGATTGTGTTGGCGTGCTAAAAAACGAATTAACAGCTAAAATGTTAAAACATTACTGGGCAAGTCAACTCACCAATCTACTCCGGATCTTACATGGAACATCTGTAGACTTGCTTGTTAAGAACTGAATTCTTTAAAAGTACAATTTTATTTAGTAACATCTTGCAATTAAAATATGGTAATCACTTGAGTTGAGTATCAATCTATCTCATTATATGGGGCGTAACAGCTGCTGAATAGTAAACCTAGTTATATTTTAATATTGTTTTGCTAAGATATTTATAGCCAACAACTAATCAAATGAAGAAAACTTTGATTCTCCTTCTATTCATGTACTTCTTATTTTCATAGATTTAAAGGAGTTGTCTAAGCATTAAAGATCACAATTATTGCATAGTTCATAAAGAATAAACAATAGTATAGATAAGCGATGACTACTTTAATCGAGTATTGATTAATTTTCGATCGAATATCCAATAAAAAATGCAGTAAAATTTGATCATGGTTGGCGCTTTTTCTAGCCAATAACCATGCAGGGAGGCTGTGATGGGCCCTAGGAGCAGAAAAGCGTCGCGAGAACAGCGTCTGCATTTATTGCATGGTTTACTCATGTGACCTCGAATTATAACAACTCAGCTCCCGCTACTCATCATCAGAGGCCATTTTGAACCTAGTGAGGGAGAGATCTTGAAGTAGGGACAGTTAGGATTTAGGGGATTTTAGGAAGGCAAGACCCCAAAAGCCCTTCTTAGGGCTAATACACTACACAACACAGCATAGCATAGCTCCATCTATACAGTGAATCGGCTGGCTAACAGCACATCAGCTACCTATTCTCACAGACAGGAAGGCAGCTGCTCATTGTGCAAAATAGGCTGCAGTTAGAGATGAGCGAACTGGGTTCGGGTTCGAGTCCATCCGAACCCAAACGATCGCTATTTGATTAGCGGGGGCTGCTGAACTTAAATAAAGCTCTAAGGTTGTCTGGAAAACATGGATACAGCCAATGACTACATCCATGTTTTTCACATAGCCTGAGGGCTTTATTCAAGGTCAGCACCACAGCTAATCAAATGCCGATCGTTCGGTTTGCTCATCTCTAGCTGCAGTGAACTATTTGCCCCTACATTGTAATTGTCACAGGACAAGTTGAGGAAGCGATTTTAGGCAGCCAAGATCCCAAAAGCCTTTCTGAGGACTATTACACAGCACAGCATATAGTTCTGTCCATACTGTGAATAGGCTGCCTACCAGCACATCATCTACTTAGAAATACAGCCAACTGATAATTCTCCAGAATAATTTCTCCAGAGCTATTACATTCTTATTGTAGCGGGGCAAGTTTTGGCCCTTGCCGCTACTTATCAAAAAAAGAAAAAACGTTGTGTCATGTCCAGGCCGCTGCCATATGTGAAAGCTAATAATTGTACAGAATACAACTTTTTTTTACCTATTTGCTATTACATTCTAAATGTAGCGGGGCAAGTATTGGTGCTCTGTGCTACTTAAAAAATAAAAATTGTGCCACATCCAGACCGCTGCCATGGGTGAAAACTAATAATTGTACAGAATAGGCCTTTTTTTTACCTATTTGCTGTTACATTCTAATTGTTGCGAGGCAAGTTTTGGCGCTTTTTCTACTTATTAAAAAAAAAGGTCTCCGCCAGGCTCTCATGCACAATTAATAGGAGGGTGTGTGGCAAAATTTTCCCATTTATCAATTTGGATCAGGATTAGTGATTAGCGAACATTCCAATGTTTGGTTCGGATCCCGAACATAAAAAAAATTATTGTAATTGGTTTGTGTTCGCCAAACATTCACGAACAAATATTGAACATAAAGTAAAAGCGTATCTTTTGGTCTATGCACATGCGTACAGGTTACAAGGCGCAAATCGTAAATTGTTCAGTTTGCGCATACGTTTGCAAGTTCGAATATGTTCAAGAATGATCATTATAACCATTCCAATCATTGAACATATTGTATGTGATCAGTGAATGAGAACAATTAGCGTCATATTCGTATGAACATTTACAAACATGTTCGCTCAGCACTAATCAGGATCTTGCTGTTTTACCAGAATCACAGTATTGTCCATTTGTAAATTCAATTTTGTCACTACTGCAGTCAGGAGTGATAGTTTTCCTGCCTTCTGCCTTCCGTGGAAGTAGTAGCTGTTTCGCAGGCAGGAGCAATCAGGTCCGTAGAGGCCACTTTATTGGGTGTTTTTTTTCATCTTCAATTTCAAGTTCAATAAAATTCTATTAAAATTTTAATGTCAATTGTTTGTTTTTAACCCCTTAAGGACAGAGCCAATTTCGATTTTTGTGTTTTCGGTTTTTCCTCCTTGTGCTTAAAAGGCCATAGCACTTGCATTTTTCCACCTAGAGACCCACATGAGCACTTATTTTTTGCGTCACTAATTGTACTTTGCAATGATAGGCTGAATTTTTGCATAAAGTACACTGCGAAACCAGAAAAAAATTCAAAGTGTGGTGAAATTGAAAAAAAAAAACGCATTTTGTTTATTTGGGGGAAATGTGTTTTTACGCCATTCTCCCTGGGGTAAAACTGACTTGTTATATATGTTCCTCAAGTCGTTACGATTAAAACGATATATAACATGTATAACTTATATTGTATCTGATGGCCTGTAAAAAATTTAAACCATTGTCAACAAATATACGTCACTTAAAACCGCTCCATTCCTAGGCTTATAACGCTTTTATCCTTTGGTCTATGGGGCTGTGTGAGGTGTAATTTTTTGCGCCATGATATGTTCTTTCTATCGGTACCTTGATTGCGCATATATGACTTTTTGATTGCTTTTTATTACAATTTTTCTGGATTTGATGCAACCAAAAATGTGCAATTTTGCACTTTGGGATTTTTTTGCGCTGACGCCGTTTACCGTGCAAGATCAGTAATGTGATTAATTAATAGTTCGGGCGATTACGCATGCGGCAATAGCAAACATGTTTATTTATTTATTTATTTATTTACTTTTATTTATAACCTGGGAAAAGGGGGGTGATTCAGACTTTTATTAGGGGAGGGGGCTTTTTACTAATAATGACACTTTTTTTTTTTACTTTTACACTTATACTAGAAGCCCCCCTGGGGACTTCTAGTATAAGTGCTTTGATCTCTCATTGAGATCTCTGCAGCATAGATATGCTGCAGAGATCCATGAGATAGGCACTCGTTTGCTTTCGGCTGCTGCAGCCGGAATCAAACGAGTGCCGAGCCGGGGACGGCGTCATCTTGGAGCGGTCCCCGGCCGGCTTCAATTACGGAGATCGCTCCTCCGGGATAACATCCCGGATGAGCCATCTCCCCACTAGACACCAGGGATGACGCTGCGTCCGGTAATCGGATGCAGCTGTCATGTTTGACAGCTGCATCTGATTACTGTATTAGCGGGCACGGCGATCGGACCGTGCCCGCTAATACCAGCGGTCCCGGGCTACAAGTGGCCCCCGGGACCGCCGCGGTTCAGAGCGGGGTCGCCGCGCGGCCCCGCTCTGAACTCCCTTACCGGCATCAGGGCGTAAATTTACGCCCGATGTCGTTAAGGGGTTAATTAAAAGCATCTCAAACACAGAAGAAAGGAGTGAACAGCTGCGAAAGGTAAGGTAAACAGCTAGTGGGGATATCAGCAGGTTCTTTGGGCAGAACCTGCTGATAGTGCCGCTTTAAATTCTATGTCTGTAATGTAGGTATTTTTTGGGGAAAAAAATCCATTATTTCAATCTCAATTTTGTATCTAAACTCCTTGTGGTTCAGTGGTTTATGAAATTGTTTTCTATTTCGAATTTCAATTAAAATTTTACTATGAGGATCAACAGCAGGTTCTCGCTTATCATTATGAGAAATGTCACCACTAGGGTTTTGTGTAAAATTTTTCAGGAGGTCACCACCAGGCTCTTCTTTTTAGAGTGTATGCATAGAACCTCCATTATATGTAATGAAGGGTGTATGGGATTCCCTCTTTCCTTTAGATTGACGGCTGCCCTTGCACTCGCTGCATTGGCTTGATGATTCTATGAGTTCATCCTTCAAAATGTAAACAGGATAGCTCTGACCTTCTCACACACATGCAATGAAAGTTACCAGTGGGTGTCCTTTGAGTTCCCCCTCATCTACATCATCTATTGTTGCCATAGATGAGGGAAACTAAGGTAAGAGATGTCAGCGGGGGGGCAAGTATCGGCAGATGTTGAGGAATTACCTGTCTGACAGTAACCCTGTCTACCTCGATGCCTCTGTGCCCTACAATTATTGGTTGTCCCATTCTTGGAGGTGCAGGCCTGCCCTGCTGCCAGAATTCTCTCTAAGAGGGTATTCAGCATGAGGATATTTTTGGAGGGCTCACCTCAAGGGCCTAAAAATAAATTTTTGAAGGTCTCACCCCCAGGGCCTGAAACTCAATTAATAAAGCCGTCCAAAAATTCAGTTTGAGGCCCTTGAAGTCAACCCTCATTTCAAACTCAATTATTTATTTTTGTGGCTTTACCTCAAGGGCCTCAAACACAGTTTTTGGAGGGCTCCCCTCACTCAAGGGCCTTAAACTCAATTTTTGGAGGGCTCACCTCAATAGTTTCTCAATCAATTTTTGGAGGGCTCACCTCAAGAGAATTTGTGTTCACCTGCTCTCAACTCATTAGATAGAAGTGCATTGATATAAAATGGGTGCACTAGTTGCAGCCATACTGTGTAAAAAAATTTCATAACTCTTTAACAAGTAGTTGTTGTTGTTGTTGTTTTACAGCATGTAAATCACAAATATGTATTGTGATCTATACAAAGAATATAACATTTAGTAGTAGCAAACCCCTTTAAGGGGACTTTTACACAGGCTGATTATCAGCCAGAAGCATTGCTAGAAACACTCCTTTGCACATGTGAAAGTGACAGTGATCAGTTGAGAAGTGGAGAAATGCGGGATAGCCTCCACAGTTTTCTCTCTTTATCACTCTCTGAATCTAAATTAAAATCCTAAATATTCTAGTTTTCACACTGACTATTACACCATCCACAAAAGACTTACGCTTCCTTTTTCTGTAGTTTATGCCAGCCTTTCTATATACATGTAGATTGTATAGTCATCTCATTAGCATTAGAAGGTAATTAAGTTAATGACTTCTCTATGGTACTGCTGGAGGCCCAGAAAGGCATAGCAACAGTTTACACTATACACAAATAAGGTTCTGTGTACATCTCCTCTCTCAATCCCCGAGTCTGTACTCCATCTCTTCCTTTACACTATAATAAATTACATTTCTCTGTCAATTAATTTCCATTCAGCTGCCATTAAGCACACACATCATGCTGTGCTGTTAATACAGACAATACAGGAAGAAAGAAAGAAAGTGTACATCTCATATGTGGCTGGGCCCAGAGAAGATTGTAAAAAAAAAAACTAATTACAATAAACAAATTATAATTATTCTACTAATAACTAATAAATTAAATTAAAATTAGGTACAAGAGACATTTTGTTTCATGCAGTATCTATACCATGGCTTCTCAAAAAGTTTTTGCAAACCTCACTAGCCAGACTATGGCTGTACCTGAGCCTTAAAGCCAATCTAAGTTTACTGTATGTCAAAAATGAAAATGCTGCCCATTTTATTTTTATTCTTTCGAACTCAGTATGACGTTAAGATAATGAGAAAATTAGTTAATAATATTGCTAAACTGAAGGTTTCTTCTGTGAAGACATCATCTGTATCCTCATAAGGTCTCTATGTAGAGGCAATGCGCCTCTACATAAATCCTCTGAGCTTCAGAGCTGCGGGGACATTTGTAAGCCCGGTGTAAAAAACGCCGGACTTCATAAATGTCCCCCCAAGTGAATAAAATGACGTATGTTGTTAGCACGGATATCATAAAAATGATCATGACAATCGTTCGCAAATGTCTTTTGCAAACAACGGACATGATCTTTTAGTTCTTCACACACAGTTTTCCTTTTTTTTTTTACTGTCGTTCTACCATCTTTTCTATTAAAATAAATGGACTTTTCAATTAAACACACACCCAAAGGGCAATTTGTCCTCCTAAACTTGATTAATGTACTAAGAGCCATCATTGTAATAACAGGCTTCCAAAACGTGAAACGACTGACGTCATTTGAAACTCGAAATGACAAATGTCATTTTAAAAAATAAAAAAAACAGATAGGAAAATTTTTTTATGTGAACACAGCCCTGCAGTGTTTTTACTGAAATGACACCCCAGCAAAACATTTACTGTGTATTAACACAGTAACAGAGCCCTAGTGTTGCATTTCTTGAAACCTTTATGCCACCCAGTGTGAAAGTAGCTGCCTTATTTAAAAACTATAAACATCAAGATGGTGGTTCAAGGAGGAGGATGTGTTGAGCAAACATTGTTCTGTAACTCTTTTTTTTTTTTTTTTTTTTTTTTTAAGGGGAACGACTTGAGAAGAATTCAAGAGTAAAATCCAGGTTATATATTGAATGTGATGACAGATATGAATTGCTATCCTTACTTTATAAGGCCGAGTTCACACTACGTGAGACACCGGCCGTTCTGTGACCTGTCTGTGTCACAGAACGTCCAGTGATAGTGAAGTTTATTAATCACGGCTGTTGTTTTGCAAATTGCACCATCGGCCATGATTAATACAAAAAATACTTTGTGTGAACATGGCCTAAGTGAACAAATTATTTTACCTTCAGTTAATAGTGGCATGTACTCCAGTGAATGATTGCCTCAGCAACCCTGACTAGTAATATAATTTTTAAAGCTTTTAACAAGACATTTATAATTAAATGATATTACCAGACAAAATACAATATTTCACTCTCAATGTTTTGAAGGTCTCGTAAAATGAATCAATTAAAGAAAAACCAGAATCCATCTTGAGGGAATCACTGAGCAAGATGTGATAATTTTATTATAGTCTGTCAACTTTGTATGCTTTATTATTCCACTATGCTCATATTAACCGACTTTTTATTGATACTTTGTTACAATTTTTCTCTTTTAATTGAGATAGGGTCCCCCAGACCAAGGTTTCTGAAAACTAGATAAATTACATTAGAGTTAACTCTTTGGCCATCTAATTCTACTAAAATTCTGGTGAATATTGTGCACAAACTTGACAGCAAGTAATTTATTTATTTTTATTTTTTTTTGGGGGGGGGGACTGTGGAAAGGAAAAATTCAAATATTTTGGACAATATTTGTAATAAAACTTAAAAAGGAAAGAACATTGAGTCCATTGTAAAATGAAAATTCTCCCCCTCTACCTGATTTTTTTTTAAAGCAGATATGTTAATATCACCATCTTTTACTATGGAAAAAGTCTAATAACAAATACATGGATCTTAATATAATATTTCATGGGGGTATTTTCTTTTTTAGGCTGTGTTTTCATGTTCAGCTTTTTGATGCGTGATTTGAAGCAAACACTTGGAATGGACTTAGGGAGCAGTGGCATCCCCAGTCTTTGCTTTATACATGTTTTTTCATGATTCATTTCTGGCTTTGACTTTGGAAAACTGAACCTGAAGAATAACTGTATATGTTCCCTTTAGGTTATATCTTCACAATTTGTTTTTTCCTTTCTGTTAATTATTTTTTTAAATGACTTTCTTCATTTTGAGTTGTCAGCCATTATAATGACGGCTGTTGGAACATTATTCTAGTTCAGGTGGACTAATTGCCCTTTGGGTGTGTCTTTATTAAAAAGTCTGTTGAATTTAATAGTATAATGAAATGACGGTGATAAAAGAAAAACCGTGTGAGTTTTAATTGCACTTATTGAATACAAAGTTAAGAATGGCTTTAAAAAGAGGAAATATCTCATATATATGTTAGTACAAGTTTCCGGCTTTGTAGTCAGTAATTGCAATTACGAATACCCTCGAACACCCTCAAAGACAAAAATTTGACTAGCACAGGCATTGCACATCAAATTTACACCTGCTCGGGAGCAGGTGTATATCTGTGCCATGATTTCATCATAATAAAATCAGGTGAGGGGGGGGGCAAAGCTTCCAACCCGCCTTGTTGTGCCACCCCTGCCCACCCATTAGGCGAGCAGGGGATACAGCTGGTGTACGCCACAGAAAAGGGCTGAATCTGCCCCTTTTCCATGGAGTACATTGGGGTGCATCTTGATAAATGTCCCCAATAGTGTTTATTTTACGCTAATGATGCATTTTTGCTGCAATTTGGATGTTACTTTGCATAACATTAAAATCACTGAACAAATTTAGCTACTTTACCACAACTGCGCAGTTCATTAGAAAATAGCATCAAAATTGTGGCGTAAACATATAAGGCAGGCGATTACGCATGCGGCAATACCAAATATGTTTGTTTATTTGTTTATTTAATTATTTATATTTATAAAATGGGAAAAGGGAGGTGATTTGGACTTTTATTAGGGGAGGGGATTTTTTTTATTAATAAAAAACACTTTTTTACTTTTTTACATTAACTAGAAGTCCCCCTGGGGGACTTCTATATACACAGCACTGATCTCTCATAGAGATTAATGCTGTGTATATACACAGCAAAGATCCATTAACTCGGTGATACATTGCTTTGGCCTGCTGCAGGCCAGAGCAATGTATTGCCGAGCCGGGATCAGCGCCATTGCGACGCTGAGGCCCGGCCAGAAGAACAGATCTCCCCCAACCCGCGATCGCATTGCGGGGGGGAAATCCAGCCCACGAGACACCAGGGAAGTGTGGAGCAGAGCATCTAAATGCAGCTGTCAGGTTTCACAGCTGCATTTAGATGCTTAATTAGCCGGTGACAGGACCCATGCTGGCTAATAGAGGGGCTCCACAGGTACACATAGCAGCCAGGACCGGCGCCCGGGGGGACCCCTCTCTGAACTCCCCTCGCGCCGCCATGACGTACCAGGTAAGTCATGGTGGGTGAAGAGGTTAATGTACATGTGAACACTGCTTTACCAAATAAATGTGTCTGATTTGTCTGATATATAATGTTGTGTAAAGTTCAGACTAATTAACATAAAAGTAATTCTGTAGAAATACAGCAGGTAGTATTAAAAATACTTTAATTACATTAAAATTGTATTATAGGATTGTAACCTTGGGCTATATCTCTCATTTGCAAAAATCTAATAGTGCTTTAAAAAATAACCTTTTCACTGAATTTTTTGTATAGAAAATTACAGGGTAATGACAGCAATACGTATATTATTTCATTCAAAGCACATTTATTTATAAAAGCATACTTTGAATAAAAATGTCAATGCATAAACATAATTTACCCCATAAATTTTTTCAAGAAAAATGATGTGCCAGCCATGACATATGTCAGTGACGTTTACTGTTCTAAAATCTTTGGCTCCTCACTATTCTAACTTCTGGTAAAGGGGCCCAATGCACGGTTCAGCCCGCTCACCGCCTCCTTCAGTCACACCAAATGGGTCTGGGGGGGGGGGGGGGGGGAACAGTGCATGAAGACTGACAAAGAGAAGAAGACCAAGTCAGAAAAATGAGGTACATGGCTGAAGGTAGATAACAGCAGTTTCCCCTTTTAAATGGTCCTTTTCTGCTGACAATCTTCCATATTTTATTGTGGTTTAAGTATTTTTGAGACAGATGTGAATATCATGTGACATCACATGTGTTTTATAACCAAAGGTACGGGAAATGGGCATGTTTACTGCTTATTTGAATGGTAAAGTTCTTTTAGGTGAATGAATGGGGATATGAATACATCTGTATATCCCTTGTTGTGGAGAAATAACAGGCTGGTAGATAAATACTTGGCGAAGATCAAAAAACACAAAAAATAAAAATTCCAAAATAAAATATAAGTGCAAAATAAAAATGAAAAGTCGTACCAAAAGTGACTATATTGTCACAAAAATAGTGTGAGCTGGGCTGGACGCGTTTCGAAGCCCTCTTGGCTTCTTTCTCAACAGCAAAAATATATAGAGTATATTTTTGCTGTTGAGAAAGAAGCCAAGAGGGCTTCGAAACGCGTCCAGCCCAGCTCACACTATTTTTGTGACAATATAGTCACTTTTGGTACGACTTTTCATTTTTATTTTGCACTTATATTTTATTTTGGAATTTTTATTTTTTGTGTTTTTTGATCTTCGCCAAGTATTTATCTACCAGCCTGTTATTTCTCCACAACAAGGGATATACAGATGTATTCATATCCCCATTCATTCACCTAAAAGAACTTTACCATTCAAATAAGAAGTAAACGTCCAATTTTGGCGCTATAACCCACGAGGTCCTGCGGGCAACATCTACATGTGCGCAAGCGCACACTACGGATGTTATAAATTAAGCGCGATCCAGCACTGACAGCACCCACTGCCGGGAGAAAGCTCAGCACCGCTGAGACAACATTCCACCCAACCCGTCTCCATGTGCGATTGAACTACAATCCAGGACGGGAGAGAGGACCGGACCATAACCCAGGACTGGTGAGAGGTGTCAGTGACACCAAACATATGCTACCAATTATGCCGCATGAACTACTGCTGATATCAGTACCGGCAAATTGCAGCTCACTAACACTCTATCGGCACTTAACAAGTGACTGCAGATATTGCAACAGCAATCTGCCATTACAGTAAATAACTGTTAACACAAATAAGCACCTTAATCATATTTATAAATACATATGACAAAGTTATGGATGTTTACAAATACATGTGATTAAGCTATAATTAACACCAACTATTGAATACTACTGCTTTATAAAGAATTTAAGATTGCTGTTTCCCAAATCCAGGATACTGCCAATCATATGGATGAATGAATGTGATTAACTCACTACAAGAGACTTATTTATGAACTTACCATTTTTTAGACCAGCATATATTTATTGACCTATTGTTGGGATTTTTTTATCTTTATTTTTGTTTTTAATTTTTATTTTATTTTATATTTGTTTAATTAAGATATCTCTAAACCATTTATGTTTTATTGTATCCATTACATTCCATTGCTATTTTGCTATCTGCTATTTTAAGTTTATAATAAATCCAATAAGTTGAGTAATTTGCACATTTAACCACTATTGCTACTCATTTATCGATTGATATTTCTAACTAGAGGACCTACCCCTCCCTTTTCTTTGTGTTTCTAGGTTTTGATTTCTGCTTGCTGACTGTGAATGAAAACATTCTAGTTCCATCCAGAATCTAAGACCATCCATAAAACTTACAATATACAGAGCTGTGACATAAAGACAGGTACATATGCCTGCATTCACTCACAGCAAGCAGAGAGAGAACTATAACGCATCATATTACAGAGACCTAGGCTCAGGGACACATGAAAGTCTATGGGAGAAGCACAGGTGCATGGAGATGGGGGTCGGGGTTACCAAGTCAATAGACAAGCTAATCCGGCCCTCAGAGACCACAAAGGGAGGGGATAAGAGGAAGCTGATCGTAGTCTGAGTGGACTGACTGACAAGAGTTGATAAGAATGAGAAAAAAACAGGAACGGCCATGTTCACACAACATATGTGCTGTAAAAATCATGGCCTTTGTTGCAATTTGAAATTCACATTTGAATTCACCAGAAGCGAAGATCACCCGGCCAGTACTGCAGTACCAGCCACGATGATCTTCAGTAACACCAGACGTTCTGTGATTCGGCGGGGTCATAGAACGGCTGGTGTTATACTTATTGTAAACATGGCCAAAGGGTGAAAGATAGGTTATATATGTATATTAGACATACTGTAGGGTGGTATTGGGAAAGGGGATTGTTTAAAATATTTTTTTTTGTTACCCAGATACCCCTTTAACTCCTAGATTAACAAAGGGTGTAAAATATACACTGGTGTAAACTGCCCACAGCAACCAATCCAGATTAAAAAATCTTATAGATCTGAAATGCATCATGTGTTTCCTCATGTTCTTACCCTCTTATTTTATACCACATGGAATAAAAAGGTGTTTATCCAGTGCTGGAGCTTTCTTTGCATTGAGATTGTTGTTCTGTAAAGCAGCCAAAGCAGTACTCACCATACATCTGAGTGCTGAGCTGATTGTTATACATTGGGAAAAATTGGAACATTAATAATTACCCCCATTGTGCACAGTTGTCCACCACCATTTTCTGTCTACATGCAGAAAAGTGGGTGCATTGTAACTATGGAGAAATGGCGGGGCAGATTTTTCTCTATAAAATGTATTTTTATTGTTTGCCTCAGAATGGTGACATGCTTTTCTGAGTATATTTTGTATATACTTATAAGTATACAACAGGTGGGAAAAAAAAAACAACTCTTCATTAAACAAATTAAATCACTGTACTAGTCGCTAAGTCGCTGTTCAGATTACCTTTTAGATAATCTTATAGAATTTCCAACAGGAATACTTTTTAATAAATTATTAATCATTGTAGTAAGTAAAAAATGTTTTTACATCCCTTCAAGAATTAAAAAATGTAGTCACCCTCAATAAGAGCTCTGTAATATTGATGTAATTGATGTTCCAAACACGAGGAAGTGGATCCCCTGGATCACCAAGGAGCGCTGGCGTTCCTTCCCCAAGGAGCGGAGTCTAATGAGCTCACAGTTGTTACCAGCACCTGTTGCAAGGCCAGTTAGACTTTCCTCCCCTTCTTCTCTACTATGTCTGCTTCTCCCCTATCTTACTTTTTCAACAAGATAATAGAAATAAGGCAGCACTCCAGATATAAGTGAATAAAAGTGGTTTGGTTTATTCACCCAACATGCAACGTTTCAATCTACTCAATGAGATCATTGTCAAGCAGTGCTCACTTATATCTGGAGTGCCGCCTTATTCCTATTTTCTTGCATCGCAGGGACCTGGGTCTGGGACCATGAGGCTGAGCACCCACCTCTGAGCCACTGAGCCACACAGTGCCGTCCAGCAAACTTTTTTTGTGTGTTACTTTTTCAACAAGTGTTCTTAAATGTCCTCAATAAACTTCTTCCATTCTTTTATTCTTTTTATATTTTTCACCTGTTCTATATATACTTCAAGCATGTACAAAGCAAACTATGAAAGACCTGAGGGCCATGACAGCTGTTCTAAAGAAGTAAATTATTTCTGTCGGTGAACTGTATAGAGTTTTTATTGCTCTTAAGTTCAACAACAAAAAAATGTTGTTTAACTCATCATAAGAATTTAAATATTCAAACTGAATCCACAATTAATCATCTATTTTCTACAGTATTAACCCCTTCCCGTCAGTAATATGTATATATACGTTCCTACTGCACATACCCCGTGCAGTAGGAATGTACATATACGTTCCTGACTGAGGGGCTTACTGATGTGTGCGGAACCGCTGCAGTGGGAGCAGTCCCGCACACATCAGTGTGTCCACAGCAGCTGCGTCTCATTAACCCCTTAAACGCCACCATCTATAGCAATCGCAGCATTTAAGGTACTCAGTGACAGAACAAGCTTTTGTCACTGAGTGATCGCTTGTGCCGACGGGCGGGGGTAAGTAACTTACCTCTGTCCTGTCGGATCGGCCATCCATGCATAGAGTCTACTCTCAGGCAGGCTCTATGCATAGATAACACTATCTATGCTATGCTATGGCATAGCTTAGATCACTACATGCAATCTATTGGTTGCCTGTTTTACAGTGAAAAAAAGTGTAAACAAATTTAATAAAAAAAGTTTTTAAAAGTATTAAAAAACTTTTGTAAACACCCCCTCCCAAAAGTTTAAAATACCCCTTGCCCATTATAAAAATAAAAATATAAAAACAATTAAATAAACAATTACATACTGTAGCATACGGAATTGTCCGATCTATTAAAATATAACATTTTGGTACCCGCATGGTGAATGGCGTAAACGGGAAAAAAAACACCAGGATTGCTGATTTTAATAAATTATATATCTGAAAAAAATTATAACAAAGCTATCAAAATTTTTCTGTTACACCAATATGATATTAATAAAAACTAGAGATCCTGGCGCAAAAAATGACACCCCAACCAGCCCTGTAGGTGAAAAAATAAAAGCGCTATGGCTCTTAGAAGGCGGGGAGGAACATTGCATTAATTTGAACCGGACATCGGTGCATCATAGGGCTCTGTCTTAAAGGGGTTAACAAATCATCCACATATTGCAACTATCAATACCACCCTCTGCAAACACTGTATCACTTTTAAAAGCGTTCATAAAAAATATTTATGCCACAGATAACTTAATCAAGGTAAAAATTTTGTCCTTAAAAACCTTCTTGAAGTAACTATACCTCTTTATATTCCTTCAAAGGAATAATAGTCGCTTTCATGGTCCTGATTCATGAGACAGACAATAGCATGGCCAGTCCTGTTTTAGCATAGGTTTTAACTGTATTTGCATTTTTAACACATGCATATAGTTAGAAGTGATGCTCATATACCAAAATTCTGATGCAATTAGCAATGCTACTCTCAGTTGTGGCACAGGGGTCTATGAAGGACCGTAAATGCCAATAGGCACTAGAGGGCCAGTAATTAGGGTGATGCTAGGTGGGAGATGGTGTCAGCTGTTGCAATTAAAATTATACTTTTTTCTCCCTTTCAAAGCCTTCTGGCACACTTTCTGTATCTGTTGGAAGGGAAAAGGGGAGGGGAGGAGGCTTCTCAATCGAGAAGCTGTGCTGAAAACTGCAAAAAGCTCCACACTGTCACAAAAGCATTAGTAGTGAGGTGTTTTACACCCTTATATCCTGTCAATAGCAGCCAAGTACCCTATTGTGGTTTCCTACCATTGGTGTTTTTCTCTCACCTGTGCACCTATCAAAAAAGGATTTTTCTCTCAGGTTAAAGTGGTGAATGAAGGATATTAAGTTTCCCCACTAGGTGTCAGTGTTTTCTATATGCCTATGTATTTCTATGCATAGCTGTAGGTAGTCATGGGTTAATGTTTTATGTGTTTATTGCTGACCAATGAACCCCAAGCAGGCATAGATTTTTGCACCTCTCAGGCTAGCTGGATTTCCTAAGACCCTTTGTAAATCCTAAGCAGCGCACAAGGGCAGTGAATTTTATTAGATAAATTTCCTCCATAAAACATGTGGGCATACATAAACTGGGAGTGCAGAGCATTATTCTGGAATATATGTTGTCTGTTTGTCAACAGCAGTGGCTGAGCCTTGGAGTGAGAGTCAAACTCAGAGAACGCAGCTCCAGCAGTGCGCAACCCTTGTCACCTTGTGTGTAAACCTCAATTCTAGAAGTAACATTTGAGTTACACTTTAACCCTTTGGAACAGATCTCATTTTCATTTCTCCCCTTTTATTTTTTTCCTCCTTGTGTTTAAAAGGTCATAGCACTTGAATTTTTTTCACCTACAGACCCATATTTTTTGCAACAGCAATTGTACTTCGTAATGACACCATAAATATTTTTTACATTAATAAATAGCACACCCATAGCTTTCCATCTTTGTAAAATGAAATAATTATGAGTTATGTTTTGTTGTTCTGTTTTTATGCATTTTACATGAACTCAACCCCCTCTTGACTCAGAAAAACAGCTAAACTGAGTCCTATCTGTCTTGCTCCCTGCACCTGGCCCCCACCTTCCGAGAGTCAGTCTCTTCATTGGGCTGGGTAAGCGATTATAACTGTGCCGACTGAAGAGACAGAGGACACATGACACACTGACATCAATCACTTTCAGTGGGCCATGCCTAAACCCTACCCCCCCCCCCCCCCGCCCGTACCACAGCCGCCAGCCCCTGGATGCCCTCCCCTGGAAACACAGCCAACATCCCACAACACCACTCCCCCAGAAGCTAAACAAGTCAGGAGGTCACTTTCCCAATTATTTAGGCAAAGCAAGGAGAGACACAGAAGCAAGTTGTCCTCCTACTGTTTATTGATAAGCACCTCAGGCAATCATCAGCCCTGCTACATCATCAGCTCTGCTACATCACGGACCAATCTGTCAACTCAGCGGCAGCTAAAAAGACAGGAGATGGCTCAAAACACTTAGGAGGGCATTTATTAAGTCCGGCGTTTTTTACTTATAAATGTCCCCGCATCTCCGGCGCTATGGAGATTTATGTAGAGGCGGACTGCCTCTACATAAATCCCGTGCGCGTCGGTGCGCACAGCCGAAAACCTACGCCACCTGAAAGGTGAAGTAGGTTTCCAGAGTATCTTTTAGTTGAAAAAATGATAAATCGCACGGACTCTGAGTCCGCGCCCTCCGTTCCTCCCCCTCCACACCCCCTCCCCCCCCCCCCCCCCCCCGGCGTACCCGGCATAAAGTGCCGATATGCGAATATTTTATTCGCAAATCGGCCATTTGCGTATAAAATCATTCGCATATCGGCACTTTACGCCGAAATTAAACAGTACGCCGGATGATACATGTCCCCCTTAGGGTTTGGGCTTAGTAAGTAAAACAGCTAGGTTTGGGAACATTTCAGTTTTTATATCTTGGGTGGAATACCCCTTTAAATTTTTCATAACATATGCTGCAAAACCCAACAATATATATATATATTTATTTGCTTGGTAAAATTAAAAAAAGAAAAGCTTTTCTTTAAATTTACATTATCTCTGTTACTCAGGTTAGTACGATTAAAAAGATTTATATAACTTATTTTAATTTATTTCACTGCTATTAACAAAATTTTACTTTTTAAAAATTAATAGATGAGTTTAAAATTGCTCTATTCTGATCCTAATAATGCTTTTATTTTTTTTCTATGGGGCTATTTGGAGTGTAATTTTTTTGCGCCATGATCTTTTACTTTTGATAATTATCTTGCGTATATGTGACTTTTTAATCCAGTTTTATTCAATTTTTTCTGGATGTGATGTGATCTGCAATTTTGCTCTTATGCCATTTACTGTGCAAGAATAATTTAATAGTCTGAAGGATTCTGCGTGTGGCGATAACAAATATGCTTTTTGTTTGGTGATATTTTTTTTATTTATAAAATAGGGAAGGGGGGTGATTTAAACTTTTATGAGGGATTGGGATGTTTTTATTTATTTATATATATATACACAACTAGAAAATGTACCCGGCGCTGCCCAGGTATAAAGTGTCAGTGTGTTCATTAGATGTGTTCTAAGGTGCCCAGGAGGCCAATCAATGTCTTCGTTTTTTTTTGTTTAAGGGGAAATTGCCAGTAGCCCTTCATACCTGACAGTTCTGCTCTGTTTATGTTAATTGTAGCTTATGCACATTAGAAATAAACTAAAAACTTTAAACATCCTAAATACCTAATAACCAAACTGAGATGTCATGTGATCAGACTGTATACAGAGCCTGGTTATATGCAACATTGGCAGTGCTATTGCCAGGTGCTTAGACATAAAGATTTTTACCTAATACAACTCCGGAGCAGCAACATACAATTGTCCATGCGGAAAACATGCAGAATCCAGATTTATGCACCACCTGCAGTGATCGGCCTTGGGCCTTGTTTATTGTCAAGGTGAAGGTGCTGTATACCTGTAATGTATAGTTGGTGGAGGTCTTGTGGTAGTATATAGTTCGGCGGTCCTGTATACCTGTAGTATATAGTTTGAGGGTCCTGTATACCTGTAGTATATAGGTGGTGGAGGTCCTGTGCACCAGTGTGTGTATAGTTTTGGGGTCCTGTATACCTGTAGTGTCCTGTATATCTGCAGGGTCATATTTACAATTAGGCACCCATGGTCTGGTGCCTACGGCAGCACCTTGCAGAGGGGCAGTACCAGGGAGCAGGGGGAAAGAAACAAGTTTTTTTTAAAATATTTCTAGTCTCCCACCACACGTTCAGATTTGCCAGAAAATCTGGTGTCTTGGGGGGGGGGGTATGGAGTCATTGGTCAGGTCTGGCATGGTGGTGTTATCCAGTCACAGTATGGCAGTATTGGTCAGGTCTGGTATAGCAGTGTTATCCAGTCACAGTATGGCGGTATAGGTCAGGTCTGGTATAGCGGTGTTTTCCAGTTACAGTATGGCGGTATTGGTCAGGTCTGGTATGGCGGTGTTATCCAGTTACAGTGTGTCTGTAGTGGTCAGGTCTGGTGTGGCGGTGTTATCCAGTCACAGTATGGTGGTATTGGTCAGGTCTGGTATGGCGGTGTTATCCAGTCGCAGTGTGTTGTATTGGTCAGGTCTGGTATGGTGGTGTTATCCAGTGACAGTTTGGCGGTATTGGTCAGGTCTGGTATGACAGTGTTATCCAGTCACAATATGGCAGTATTGGTCAGGTGTGGTATAGCATTGTTATCCAGTCACAGTGTGGCGGTATTGGTCAGGTGTGGTATGACAGTGTTATCCAGTCACAGTGTGGCAGTATTGGTCAGGTGTGGTATGATAGTGTTATCCAGTCACAGTATGGTGGTATTGGTCAGGTCTGGTGTGGCGGTGTTATCCAGTCACAGCATGGCGGTATTGGTTAGGTCTGGTGTGGCGGTATTGGTCATGTGTGGTATGACAGTGTTATCCAGTCACAGTGTGGTGGTATTGGTCAGGTGTGGTATTACAGTGTTATCCAGTCACAGTATGGTGGTATTGGTCAGGTCTGGTGTGGCGGTATTGGTCAGGTCTGGTGTGACGGTGTTAAATGTGACGTCTGGAGCTATTACCTACCAATCTACCTATCCTGATGCTAATTGGTAAGTGAGGATGGGGCATCTTCAGGTTTAATGCTTAGGACAGCAGCAGCTGGTAATACGGCCCTGTATACATGTACTGTGTAGATGGAGTAGGAGCCTTGTATACATGTACTGTATAGTTGGAATAGGGGGCCTGTATACATGTACTGTATAGATGGAGTAGGGGGTCCTGTATACATGTACTGTATAGATGGAGTAGGTGGTCTACCAGTTATTTCTGTGGATGTTGTGAGGCAGCCACCCTAGCAACCACAGCTTCCTGTGAAAATGAAAGTAGTAATCCTATTGGTTGCTAAGGCTCCCAACTGCCGTTTCTGCTGAAGAGCTGCAGCGTTAATTATATCACCTGTGTGTGCAGTGTGGAGATTTTCCCATTCATCTCTATGGGGCGCTCTTCCCCTTCCCCCTCCCTTCCTGTACATCTGGCAAGGATGGGATCTTCGCTCTAACCTGCCCAGGCACCCAATGTATCTGTGGGCCAAATTTGGGGTCAAACGGTTCAGACGTTTGAAAGTCTATATGCGACAGACGGACAGACAGACAGACACAGACAGAGACAGACAGACTTTCATTTTTATGATAATATATATATAAATTATTTTTACACTAATTTGTTGTCCCCCTTGAGGACTCCTATGAGCAATACTACGATTGCTCATGTGGATCAAAAACTCGATTACCTGCTGCAGACAGGTTGAAGTAATCCTAGAGTCAGACAGCTTGGGACAATTCACAAAGGCCCTGGGCTGGCTGAAGAACAGGTGGGCCCCCTGCAATCTCATTGAGAGAGCTGATCTGGCACTGGACCACAAATAAAGGTATGCCAGCGCCATTTAAATGCCACTGTCACTTTAGACGGCGGCATTTAAAGGGTTGAATGCCTGGAAAATTGATCTGTGCCAGGTACTAGTGATGCCCCCAGATGTTGAGAACAGCTGGGAGCAGTGTTGTACAGAGAGGGCTCACATACAAGGTACGTCATGGATCCTTAAGGAGTTAAAAAAAATGGATCCACTGCTGTGCACCACAGTATACATCTACACTACAGATGAGCGTGTTTACTCATTCAACTGTACTATTTCAGGGTGCTTGGAAGTACTCAATACTCTAACGAGTACCAGACTCATATGCAAAAAACAAGTCTCCTCCCCGAATGTTTAGCGGCTTAAACTAGCCAATAAACATACAGGGAAGGAACTGACCCATTCTGCTATGCTGTAGCCATGTTGGCTGCTGGTCTAGCAGTGGTTGGCCAGCTGCATCAGGTGATCCAGGTGTATATGAACCCAGGTCAGCTGATGTCTGATTTACATGCATTCTGTTAGCTCAGAGGGATTGCTGTTGGAGCAGGACAGAGGTAGTATAGGGCTTAGTTTTATTAGTTAGGTAGGCATTTAGCTAGCAAACTCCCAAAAGTCCTTTTCAGGACTAGTAATGTCACAGTGTGACACCCAAAAAAGAACTACTACATACAATATTCCAGTATTATATGGTACACTAATACTGATAGTGGTACAGTATACTGGTACTGGTATATAGCTAGCATATGCAGTTGTAAACTGTACTACAATTTGTATTATTGGAGTATGCAGTAGGAGTACTAGCATTAATCCACAACTACCCAAAAATACTTTTTAGGACTAGTGATATCCCTGTGTGACACAGGAAAAAGATTCTGACATACAGTATAGTATAGCAGTATTAGATAGCCTACTCGGTCTGATCGTGGTACAGTATATAGCTAGTACAGCCAATACAGCAGCCTGGGAGTCTTAGATGCATACATGCATGCTCCTCTGCTGTTCCCACTCCATTTTTGTGGTATATCTATTACTTTATAAAGGTGGACCAGACACTCTCCCCTCCACCGAGCAGGGGCTCCTGAAAAAATGCTCTAATCTCCCATTGACTTTAATGGAGTTCCTTACTCAATTGAGCATTCAAGTACTGAAAAATACTTGACACAAATAAAAAGCATTCGAGTACTTTGCTCATCGCTAGTCGCTAGCTGCTCATCGCTAGTCTGCGCCCATTTTTGACAGGATGTTGGATGTATAGTTACGCTATTGGGGCATATTCAGGATTAGTACCCAGGGCAGCAAGAATTGTAGATATGGTCCTGGGTCTGAGGCTGCCCCCTATGCCATTGCTCTCATTCAATCAGCTATTTTTAGATTTTAAGATCAAAGTGTAAGTACTCAGGAATATTCTTATCTTGGGATGAGCGGACCGGGTTCAGGTTCATCCAAACCCGAACGTTCGGCATTTGATTAGCTGGGGCTGCTGAACTTGGATAAAGCTCTAAGGTTGTCTGGAAAACATGGATACAGCCAATGACTATATCCATGTTTTCCACATAGCCTTAGGGCTTTATCCAACTTCAGCAGCCACCGCTAATCAAATGCTGAAAGTTTGGGTTCGGAAGGATTCGAGCATGCTCGAGGTTCGCTCATCTCTACTCTTATCCTAAATTAGTTAGTATTGTGTTAAAATATTAAAATAAAATTAACATTGCCAAAATAGTGGCAATTTTCTTTGATGGAGAAAACCAATGATGAAAATTTATTGATTGACATGTAGCTCTGTTCTGTCACCTGTTTACAATGAGAGATGAATTAAAAGCTTGAGAGAAATCTTTGCGTGCAAAATGTTTTGCACATTACTATCTTCAACCTATAATGTAAATGCACCTGCATCAGCATGATTTAGAAGGATGTATCAGCGGGAGTTTTTATAAAAGTACGAGAAAAAAGAAGAAGCTACAAATAAGTAAGAGCTCATTATGAGTTACTGAAGCCATTTAAAACACTAAACACAACTTTTTTTTGTATAAGTACTAGAGATGAGCGAATTTACAGTAATGACGAAATGAAGTGCATCATTATCTTGGTAATCTGCTCATCAGCCGGCTACCATTTAACTGACCACCACTCCATACCAGTCCTCCCCAGGCGCTGGGAAAAGCTGGATCCAATCCTAGGAAACTTCTCCCAGTTACCCAGGACTGGATCCAGCTTTTTCCAGCACCTGGAGAGGATCGGCAGGGAGTTCAAAGGCAGCTTGCTGAGGAGCAGATTATAGAAATAACGTAGCACTTATTATTGTAAATTTGCTCATCTCTAATCACTTCACAATAGGGATGTAAAGAGAAAGTACAAGCAGTTTTATTGGGATCTTCTAGACTGGGCGGTGATGTTTGGTGTGGGGGAGATAAAAAAGGATGGCATACTCACATGCTTTAATAACCTGAAACTGCCATTCTGACAGTCCCTGTTGCAGTCTGCTTCTTACTTGTTCCTGTTGTTCATTTTAGTGATTGGCTAAGCAGTAGGAAAAAAGTGCTATGGGAACTTGGGAAAAGTGGATAGCAGTAGGGACCGGGTGCTGTCAGCACAGCAGCTGTAGGGAATTGAGGCAGGTGAGTATTCTGTATTTTTTATGTTCACCCAAGACAAAATTATAATAATAATAATAATAATAATAGTATCCAACCAATAGACCAATAGAGGTAAAGCATGTGTTAGCTTGTGTTAGCTTGTGTTAGTTATCTGTCTTGATTATGACTAGAGATGAGCGAACCTTGAGCATGCTCGAGTCGATCCGAACCCGAACTTTCAGCATTTGATCAGCGGTGGCTGCTGAAGTTAGATAAAGCCCTAAGGCTATGTGGAAAACATGGATATAGTCATTGGCTGTATCCATGTTTTCCAGACAACCTTAGAGCTTTATCCAAGTTCAGCAGCCCCAGCTAATCAAATACCGAACGTTCGGGTTCGGATCGACTCGAACCCAGTTCGCTCATCTCTAATTATGACTAATCTGTCCATCAACTATTTTAGGTGTGTAAATTCCAGCCCAAGACAAGAAAGCTTGCAATCCACTTTCTGTATTATACCTTTTGCATACAGTGATGTTATAAAAATGTTCTTAGCATAAATGAAGATTAGGCCCTTAGTGCCATTTGATAATCAAGTTACAAAGCTAGTGAATAAGTGACTTAACAAATCTGTGAAAGCTATGACTTCTCCTTCTATTTCTTAGTTTATTTATTGAGAGCAATATTCCCTTAACAACAGACAACAAAGTATTAGTGGCATCATTCTTCTTCTGTGTTTTTCCCCTGACAGACTTAGTATAATCTATTAATCTAACAGAAAGTTCACTGACGTATACAACTACAATGGGATGTATTTGGTAAATTATTTAATAAGAAAGTTAGACTGTAACCAGATATACAAATGGATTAAGCGTTCAAGAAATACAAATTATCTTGTGCTAGAAATCAGGCAAAGGAAATTGACTAAAATATACAATATAAACTAGTAGCATTAATATATATATATATATATATATATATATATATATATATATATATACCTATATAGTCATCCTATTGTGGGCAAGGTTATTTAACCGTGGGAAAAAATTCAGTTTCTGATCCCTTTAATAAATATGTGGGAGGTTTCTAAATATAGTGTTGATAGAACAATTTTGCAACAGTCACCAACAAAACTGAAGCTCTAGCTAATGCAGCAGGTCTTCTTCTTAGGTCAGAGCAGATGGACTCAACAGTATGATAGTAATAACTCTTGACATGTGTTGTTTCAATGATCTCTTTAAGTCTCTCAAAAGTATGGAAGCGTTATAAGCCGTGTGTTACTTCGGACAGTTATTTTTAGCATACATCTGTTGGCATATGCTGTTGTAAGCACATAACAACATATTGAATACCCATCAAAGTTTAATATGATAAATATTTCTGATAAGATTTTTTTTCTGATATTTTTTTTTTTTTTTTAAAGAAAAGTGTTCTTTGTACCAAAGATGCTTTTTGTAATTTGTACCTAAGATGCTTTTAGTTTTGTGTGCTTTCAATTGTTTCTCATTGTCCCAGGTATTGAAAGGTGATTGGTACTGGACAATCCTTTTTTATTCAATGGGCTCTGATGCTAATTCAATCATGGTATGCTTTGCCACTTGCCCTAGCCATCAGCTATAACTTGCTGGACCACTCAATGGCATTCATTCAAATTAGTGGCATTCATTCAATTCAATTCAGTTACAGTACTACCACAATGTACAGAAAACAATGATTCTCATTGAGATTGGTGGTTCATAAAATTATACCTCCTTCCCAAGACCATATATTAACACGGAAGTGACTAAGTAATACTATCTTACTATAATTAACTATATACCACTATACACAGTTTAAATTCACCGACAATACCCTTATAGAAGGACAAATAATATAACCACACCATTACCACCAGATAGTAACTGGATAATACCACCATAGTGATACTGAATAAAAACCATTATACATTGCCAAATGTCACCAATAATAAAACTATACATGAATATTTCTGCCCCACCATGACGACACATTAACCAAACCAGCAACTGAATAATATATTCATACTGTTACTGAATAAAAACCATTATACAGAGATCATTATTACCCCTATACAATGCCCATATGGTGGTGATCTCAGCGCTTCACAGTTTTTGTGTACCATTTAAGTGATTAGAGAGCAGTTAATTTTAGTTGCTCATAGGTGATATCATCAGATTATTTTTCTACCTTGGTGATCATCTGATTGACAGTCCTTGCAGCTCTTGGGATTTTGTGTCCGGGGCGCGGTGCCCCCCTGTTCTCCCTTTGTAGCCCCCAACACTACACCACTGCTTTTAGCCTAGAATTTTTTTTATTGTCCATTCATCCCCAAAGCTCATACAACTGCTGTGTGTTACTTTATAGAGATCTTTTACAATAAAGATAACCTGTCTCTAAAATGTTTATGTTCTAGTCTCTCTCCTAAGCACTAGACAGGTCATGCAGAAAGCCATTAACATTCCTAAAGCTTTTTAAACTTCTTCGCTGTTAAAGATCCGGGCCAAATTGGCTCTGAAAGGGCCAGTATTAGTAAAGTCTCTCTTAAAGGGACAGTACATAAGTCGCTCTTAAAGAGACGGTACATAAGTCACACTTAAAGGGATTGTTCATGTCATTCTTAAAGGTACTAAATTAGCTTGTAAAGGGACGGTATTAAAGTCGTTCTTAAAGGGCTGGGGGCAAATTTGCTCTTAAAGGGACAGTATCAAACTCCCTCTTTAAGGGGCGGTACCAAATTCTCTCTTAAAGGGACGGTATCAAAGTTGCTCCTAAAGGGCCAGGCCAAATTCGCTCTTAAAGGTCCAGTACCAAAGTCACTCTTAAAGAGACAGTACATAATTCACTCCTAAAGGGATTGTACATGTCACTCTTAAAGGGACATTAACAAAGTCACTCTTAAAGGGACAGTGTCAAAGTCGCTCTTAAAGGGCCAGGGCACAATTTGCTCGTAAAGGGACAGTATTAAAGTCGCTTCTTAAGGGGCAGTACCGAAGCCACTCTTAAAGGAACGGTACAAAAGTCACTCCTAAAGGGCCAGTACCAAAGTTGCTCTTGAAGGGATGGCACTAAAGTTGCTCTTCACGGGGTGGTACCTAAGTCGCTTTTAAAGGGACAGTACATAAGCCGCTCACAAAGGGACAATACATTAGTCTCTCTTAAAGGGTTGGCACCAAAGTCGCTCCTAAAGGGACTGTACCAAAGTGCCTCTTAAAGGGATGGCACTAAAGTTGCTCTTCAAGGGGTGGGACCTAAGTCGCTTTTAAAGGGACAGTTCATGAGCCACTCCTAAAGAGGCAGTACATAAGTCGCTCCTAAAGGGTTGGCACCAAACTCGCTCCTAAAGGGACTGTACCACAGTTGCTCTTAAAGGGACAGTACCAAAGTCGCTCCTAACAGGTGGGTATCAAGGGTTAAAGTTTCTCTTAAAGAGAAGTCACTGTAAAAGGGGGCTCTTTCGAGAGATGTCTGCTACTAGTGTAGACATTTGCACTAATTTTGCACTATTTATTCTTGAGTACAAACTGTTCTTATTGTAAAATGTTTACAAAAACATTCTGTTACAAGCTGATCTACTGTTTGATTATTCTGAAACTCAATAAAAAGACAATTCAAGAGAAAAGAAAAGGAAAACTCAAGATTAATCTTACCTGCTGACACATTGGCACAGAGGATGAAGGTAAGTTTCTTACCTTCATCATCGGTGCTATTTCCTTTCCCCCCAGGGCACCAATCCAGCCAGCCCACTCTTTTGTTATTCCCTAGAAGGGTTGGGCTGGTCGGGGCTTGATCAGTGCACTGGCTGTGGTAGTCCCACCCCTAGTGCACCAAACCACCTTATTAGTATGGTGCTTTAACATCAAGATACATGGAAACAAAGCAGAGGATGAAGTAAGGAAACTTATCTTCATCCTCAGCAACGCATGTGCTGTAGGGAGATATCAGCAGGCCAGATTCATCTAACATGCGGATAGTTTCCCTTTAATAATCCAGCTGTTTTGTCCAGTAAGAAGTATACAATGCTGGATTGCACTATTGAACTAACACTAGAATTGGAAGCCCCTGTCACTGACCTACAGAAATCTATTGCCTTTGCTTTTGTTCTTATATAAATGGATGAAAAGAAACCAGCCAGAAATTATGTTGGAATTGGAACTTGGTGATGAGAAAGAATGTGAAGTGAAATGCAAAGGAATACTCACACTACCTAGACAGATGTAATACTTTCAATCTAGCTCTACCACACAGTTCAGTAACTTCATTTCCTTCAAACTCTAGCTCAAAGGGATTTGCAAGATCCAACGTTCCTGCTCAACTGTTTCTTCCTGTGGCTGTCAATGTAGCCAATTCACCATTATCTATACCTGATATGCATTAGCACTTCCAAGATTGAAAGTGCAAAACTTACAAGTGTCAGGAATACATTTTCTTTTAAAAACTACACTGTCAAGCATCATGTCACATACAAAAAAAATGGTTTCTTTCCTTTTTTTCATTAGACAAGAAGTGGATATCCAAGACAGGTATATTAATGTCATGTAAGAAATGTATTACAGTATTGCAGCTGATAGATACAGTTACCGTGGAACATTTAACTAGTAAATTTACAGAGCGAAAAGTAATATAATACACCTTTTGTTAGACTGTGTCTTTACGTTAATAGGAAACTGAGAACACTAAGAAAACTGCCATCTTTATCTTGCACCTTTTCCATTCATTTAAATCTCTAAATAAAAAAAGTGTATGTTTTCCCCTTCTGATCAGCATATGTCCACATTCATATCAATAGACTTCCCTGATAAATCAGTGGCAAAGCATCAGGTGGCCCTTTCATCAGCAGCCAGCAGAGTCTCCTTTGAGGTTTGTATCATAAACCCTGAGGTGTATGTTAGTTTTATGGAAATATAAAGACTCCTCAGTCAAAGTGTCACCTTTTATAAAATGTCAGGGTCTAGTTAGCAGTATTTTATCAATCACAGTAGAAGGAAATTCGTAATCAGATGTTGCTATACCTTTTAGAATACTTTTCCTCTCCCTTCCCTATTTTTATGAAAAGAACAATAGTTGTTCATAGAATGTAGTGAACAACGGCCGTTGTTACATGGACATGAACATGTCAATTTTTCCCAGCTGTTGTTTTTAGTTGTTCTCACACTGTACTTTTTTTTTTTTTACCCATCCTTTGCATTGATGTCAATGGAATTTTATTAGAGGACACACTCAAACGGGACATGGGTGAATACTAAGCTAAAATAATGTTCCTATGTCTGATATTGCAATGTCAGCCGTAGGAACATGCTAAACAAGGGCCGTTGTTTGTGAACATAGCCTTAGCCTGTATTGTGCATACAACATTGAAGGTTGTAAAACACATCTGCCATTGTCATGATAAATCAGGCAAGATGGCTGCCCTATGTGGCTTTGTGACTTTGGCCCTATGTGTATGTAGGCAGAGATCAAATAAAATAGAAACAGATTTTCCTCTGTTGTCCACTTCTTCTTTTACAATAGAAGGGGAATGTTCTGAGACTTGAAAAGAAACACACGTATGGTTGTATGTACTGTATGGTGCTATGTGAAGGTACTGAGAAAGGTGTGTTTGTATCTGAATAAGGGGTTCAGTCTGATCCTAAAACTTGTTATACAGTATCTGAATTTAAACATATATATATATATATATATATATATATATATATTAAGATAATAATAACAAAGAAAAAAATATAAGGACAGACTAAATAAACCAGGTGGCCAACAATCATGTTTCTATGCTTTACCCTGAAAATGCTCTAAATGAATTGGATTCTGTTGGAGCAGCGCTGACAGGAACTTCCATTCTTCTTCTATATTCTGCATATAGTAGTGTTTTTTTTTTTTGTTTTTTTTTTTTGTTTTTGGGGGGGGAGGGGGAGGGGGTAACTTTATATATGGGGACATCGGGGGTAGCCTCAGGTACTGTATTTGTTGAAGTAAATAAAATTACAAATCCCCTATGCACAATCCAAATGCCAAAAAAGTCATATACGTGACAAGTGGTCAAACTCCCTCACATAAATAACCTAAAAAGACCACATGTAAAACATGTACGTAAAATATATTTTAAAAATATATACAGTATAACTGGGTTCACACTACGTATATATTTCAGTCAGTATTGTGGTCCTCATATTGCAACCAAAAACAGGAGTGGATTAAAAACACAGAAAGGATCTGTTCACATAATGTTGTAATTGAGTGGATGGCCGCCATATAACAGAAAATAACTGCCATTATTTCAATAGAACAGCCGTTGTTCTAAAATAACAGCAAATATTTGCCATTAAATGGCGGCTATCCACTCAATTTTAACATTGTGTGAACAGAGCCTTTCTGTGTTTTTAATCCACTCCTGGTTTTGGTTGCAATATGAGGACCACAATACTGACTGAAATATACGTAGTGTGAACCCAGCCTTTAAATGCATGCTTGGAATACTGTTCAGCATTGCTGCTGCTCTTGGCAATGCACAGACCCTGGAATGTGTATTGACCAACAGAATACAATGGCTCTGATACCATTCGCAACTGCGGACATTATGCAGAGCATATTTTACGTTTATGTGTAGGGGCCTAAGTTTTGGGTACAATATATCCAGAGTAACTGTCGTGTGCAGCAAGGACAGCAGCTATACAGCCCAAACTTATGGCCCTCCATTTGTTGCAAAAATTCAATTCCCATCATGCCTGGACAGCCAAAGCCATGTGGTTTTAACGGTGTATTTTTGAGACAGACCGCCATAAAAAATCTTGTGGAATAACCCTAATGGGTTGTTTTAAGGTTGAGTGCCTATAGCAGCAGAAGCTGTTAATACAGCCTTGGTCAGAGATATCTAGAGCTACACTGTATGCTGACCATTTATCTGCTTCAGAGCCCCATACACTGAATTGTTTTTGACATGTCTGGTTACCTCTGGTTCAGTTTAGTGGTGCAACTGTTTTAACTCACAGTGCTTAGTGCTCTCTGTATTTGGGGTCCCCCTAACCCACAGCATACAAGTTCCATATAACCTACACAGAGCCAGGGCCGTATTAACAGCTGTTGCTGCCCTTGGCGCTAAGCCTAAAGACGCCCCATCTTGGGGAGCGTGATTTTGGCCTCATGCATTTCTCTATATGTAGAAACATTGTCTGAATCACGTTTTTCATGGTTTTCAACTGCTTAAAACATAAACAAATTTCCACATTGAATCAATGATTAGAGGGGTCTGCATATTGTCTGGCGGAATTCTCACCACAGGATTGGTCGTTAATAGCTCAAGGCATCATATGTAATACGGCCACACCGGACCTGAACAATACTGCCATACTGTGACTGGATAACACCACCATACCAGACCTGACCAATAACACCATATCTCCCCCTCGAAAAGAAACTAGATTTACTGGTGTCTAAAAAGTTTCTTTGCCCCTGCTCCCTTGTGCGGCCCCTCTGCCAGGTGCTGGCCTAGGCACCGGACCACAGGTGCCTAGTGGTAAATACCGCCCTGCACAGAGCACTAGACGTAATTTTTCAAAAATGTTTATCTAAGACTCTTTATACATCACCAAGGTAGTGTGCATCTTACTTCCAGATTTCAGTTTTTCTCACTTCTTTATAAGATACATCTCAGGTCTGGAGATACTGGAAGGAGCAGAGAGGCAGTGAGCTGTCAGGTGTAGCTGCTCTACTGTAGCATGTCGGTCTGCCTTTCAGCATTCACCTCTCACATGTTGTGTTTCACAGTCACCTATTCACAATGGTGCACTCACAATTTACTTTCACCACAGCAGCAAACAAACAGTTCAAAAAATGCACAGGTTTAGGAATACTGCCACCCTGGGGCTAAAATCCCAAAATTATAACCCTTTGACACTCTGATAAATCGCCCCTTTTACCCATGACAGCAATAGGGGATATGTTTACAGACAGCCAGACATCGCACACCTCAATTACCACCAAGCCAGCTTACAACACATGACTTACTTTATGAGCTTTGTGCTACTGACTTTGAAAGTAGGATGTTCCCATATTAATGTGATTTCCCTGTGTATGTCTCTCATTACAGGGAATGGTAAATGGTCAATGACTGAAGAGAGCTGGGACCACAGTCTCACAGATTATCGTTAGGAACACAGTACAACATTGTGAATTAAAATCCTGCAGGGCACACAAGGTACCCCTGCACATGCCCAGACCTGTTTCAAGTTCGCCAATGACTATCTGGATGATCCAGAGGAGTCATGGGAGAAGGTCAGATAAAACCAAAATACAACTTTTTGGTATCAACTCCACTCACCCTGGTTTTTTTTGTAAATCTGAATTTTATTAGAATTTTCATTATACAAAGAAAGGTGACATACACCGGGAACAGCCCCGGTAAGAAGTATACAGCATATACAAAGAAAAAACAAATCAGCATGCTCCGTGCCGGAAGCTAAAAATCTTGGGAACCATGTCCTTCACTTAGAGTTCGTCAATTATGGAGGGCTGTTGGGGGTGGGAATGGAAGTAATTGTGGCACAGGCCACCAATGGTTGATAAGCTGTACCCCTGAAACCCTTGCCCCTCCCAGGTAGCAGCATAGGATACGTAGTTAGCCTGCAGGAACAGCTAAAGACCCAAGTTATTCAGTAGAATACAAACCGGTACGTGAGCAGAGGTAATTTAAAACATGGACCTGATGCGGAGAAAAACCCCAATAACTACACAGGAAATAACTAGTTGGCGAGCCCCTATCAGGCCAGAAGACAGATCGGTGGAAAGCAGAGAAAAGAGAAAGGGGAAGAAATGGAAGTGTGCCCGAAGTGCCAGGCTAGGACATAAGTGAGAAGAGAAAACAAGGAAAGAAGAACCACTGTCAGAAGAGCATGCCGCAAAGAGTAGAGCAGCATATACAGAGAAAGAGCAACGTACTATTTGATCCTGTTTTGAGGATGAAGAAAGATAAGTACAACCCCAAGAACCCCAATTGTGAAGCATGGGGTTTAATCATACTTTGGGGCTGCTTTTCTACAAAGAGGCCAGGACAACTGTACTGCACTGGAGGGAGGATAGAGGGAGATGAAATACAATGTTGCCCATTGACAGCTCCTATACCTGAAAGATCTGGAGAAACTCTGTATGGAGGAGTGGGACAAAATCCCTGCTGCAGTGTGTGCAAACTTTGTTAACTCAAATCTGTAGTTTAATATTCTTAGTTCTAAGTCTCTATAATGTTGTATACTGTATTACATCCCTTCATCAACACTTTAATGATAACACATTGTGGCAAAATTCACTTTATTGTGTGTAATTCTAACTCTCTAAGGTAATGGGGACTCTAAACCAGTGCTTCTCAATTCCAGTCCTCAGGCCTCACCAACAGATCATGTTTTGAGGATATCCTTAGTATTTCACAGGTGATACAATTATAGTCAGTGCATCAGGTATTCTCACAGCTGTTCTTTGTATGGGATATTCTCAAAACATGACCTGTTGGTGAGGCCCGAGGACTGGAATTGAGAAGCACTGCTCTAAACCATTGCAAACATGTATGGGATCTCCCTTACCAATTATATTGGCTATCTGTGGGTGGTCACTACTGGAATGCTTACTTTAATATATTGGTAACTCTCCCAACAGTGCATTACTTAGGATATTATATTGAGAAAAGCAGCAATGAATAATAACAGAAATAAAAATAGTAATAAAAATACGATATGTATGAAACAGAAACTTTACTAATTAATATTATCGTATTATTTCTAAATAGGAGATGCTGGGGAATAGTGTGCTACTTAAATTTTTCTCCTAATTTAATTAATGAGTACATAATTATTGATGTTTGATGTCTTCTGCTTTTAGCTTTGATACACTCTGCCTTCTCACTTGCCTCATTTAATGTGCACAATCTTTGTATATTCACATGGATCTATTATTATTTTTACTTGATATTGAGGATATTTCATAAATGCACTGGCCACTTTTAGGCTATGTTCACACAAGGTATTTTTTATGAAAAAAAACGCCGGTGTTTTCAATTAAAACAATAACCATTCTTGTCATAGATAAATGTGTTGCATTGACGTCAATGCAAACAATGGCCTTTGTTACACAGTGTATTGAACAATGGCCAATGTTTGCTACGGCTGTGGAAATAATTGACATGTCAATTATTTCCGGCCGTCGTGCATTGATTTCAATGCAAAAATTCCCTTTGTTAGACAATCACTACAACGGCTGTTGTTTTTACATGCCACACAATAGCGATTGTCCATAGCTTGTGTGAACATAGCCTTAGGGTGCCTTCACATGTACCGTATTGCTGCGTTTGTAACGCTGTGTTTTTAACTCTGCGTTTTTATCGCTGCGTTTTTGGTGCGATTTTTACATGCGCGTTTTGATTTTCACATGAAAATCATGTGAAAATCAAAACGCGCATGTAAAAATCGCACCAAAAACGCAGCGATAAAAAGCAGCGTTAAAAACACAGGGATACGGTACGTGTGAAGCTACCCTTAAGGTATATGATGCTGGTGTGATATAATATTTTATATGTTTTATGTAACCAATAATTAAATGGATGTAAGTGATATTGGCTGTTTAAAGCACAGCTTGGTATTTCCATGAAAATGACTCAGTTGATGAGCTATATCACTGCTGACACTGGGTGAATAAAGCTTTAGAAAATTACTGCTAGAAATCTGGAGTGCTGCTTCTCTGCATGGAAAATGTTAACTGTTTTAACTACTTGATAGACAAGTTTTTCATCTTGACTGTAGAGATGCAGAAGTACAGGGGATTTAAGGGCTATTAACTAACCACACAATGGCTTGAAGTAGTGAGCTGTGTCCCATGCAGACATATATAGCAGCATATATAACAGACATCATAAGCACCAACGGAGAACACTTCAGTGGGTCAGAGACTTGGAAACTGGATGTGCTTAGAACCACATGGGATTGGTGTAAAAATAACAAACCGAGCTCATTTATATGTAACCTTTCTTTTAATAGCCTTTTTTCAGTCCTAGTAGCTCTGAACTCTGTGTTGAACTATATGAACTGGTTATTGATTCTAAATTGTGGGACTAAATTAATACTCTTCTGTATTAGAAGTCATTGCTGCCATTTTATTACTGCTGATATTGTGATTGGCTTTTAAAATGCATTCAGGGAGAACAATAGAGGAAACATATAAATATGAAACATTTCACAAGATTTATTGACATATCATAAATGACTTGGTAATGACATTTTTTTTTTTTTTGCTTGACACCTGTGCTTGATATAAGAGAAGGTTCAATAAATCATTATTCTAACTTGAATACATACTTTATCATTTCCTTTAACAAACATTATAATGGGCCTGTGGTGGCAACAATAATGCACCACTATGTAAAACTATAATGTGCTCTTCCTATGCGGCACTATGATCATGTCAATGTTTTCCAACACAAAGCCTTGTCTGAAAATATAATGGGCCATTGACATATCCTGTTTTAAGGTCTTACATATGCTACACTTTTCCACAAAAGCCACTGCTTACTACTAAAATAGGCCACAATGTAATGCTATAAATATTTATTGTTTGGCATTGTAATGGGCCACTTCTTTGCACAATAATGCGGCACCATCCGACACAACTGTGGCAACTGCGTTCAAATATATTGGGATATCTCTGTCAATATAAATGGTCATTGCCACTAGAATAAGCTGTTGTCAAAATTTATAATCAACCATTATATGAAAACATAACCAAAAAACTGTTAACATAGGCACAAGAATGAAAAAACCCTGTGATGATAACTGTATAGTTGTTGTTTTTTTTTTTGTTTTTTTAGAGTGAAGTGTGACAACTTTATTTGGACTAAATGACAAAAGTTTAAAAATAATGTCTTCACTCCAATAATTTGTGGTCAAAAGAAACGTAGCATGATGATAACAGTCCAGTTTGAAGGTCTTAAGACTTTGCTTAATCCTGGTGTTGTATGGATGTGAAGCAGCAGCAGATTGTTATGACAGATGAACCAAGTTCTGTCAGCTATTTTCGATTTCCAGGCCATCCTTGAAGAAAGTCAAATAGGGTGTTATGCCATCCTCACGGTACTCTAGAAGAGCCTTCTGGATTCATAGACTCACCTGTATAAAATTGATAGTTTTTGAATGTCTTTGATTATTCTGCAGCACCACCCATGAAAGGCTTTACTCTGTGTGAATTATTTTTCTTAAGTTTGACTTTGATGGCTTTCATATAGTCCTTAATATACTGTTTGTATGACTCCTTGTTGAAGCCAGTTTCCTGAAGTTTGTGGTTTAATAGTATATCACACCCACTGATTGTTGTTGAGTCTGATCCTTCGTCCAGGCCTCCTTCTGCAGACGCATTGCCACCAATAAGAGCATCATCAATCTGACCTTCCACTCTAGTGACTATCCTTCCATCGACCTCATAGCACAGCCCACCACATCTTTCCTTGATAGGATAGATGTCCGAGAACATTTCATCTCCGGTGACAATATCCTTGTAGATGATTATGGTGGTGGCGAGCTTGGCGCTGGAGTCCCGGAGCGGTCTGCAGGAGCCTCAGTGTCGCAAAAGGTGGAAAGGGAAAAGTTTAACTGTATAGTTGTTGGTAGCAACTATTGTTTGGTACTATATTGGGCCCCTCTTTTACACTATAAAATAAATGTTCCAATGGAAGGCACTAATGTAGGCTACTGTCTTTCACTATAAACCCTGTCTATCACTACAGCAGGCCACTCTCTTAAACAATAAATCATAGCCTGGAACAGTATTAGGCCACTGTCTAATGCTCCTTTTGCACTGGCTGATTGATAGCAGACAGGAACCTTGACTGTTGATATTTGGTCTGTGTAAAAGGGCCAGTGATCAGCCAACAAATAAGAGATCTCTCATTCTTCGGCTGATAGCATTTTTTGTTAAAAACATCTTAATTCGCCCACATTATGAAATTAAAAGACCACATAAAAACATTGTGACATTGAGCCTTGTAAAGGCACTGCAAATGAACAAGCTGATCAACAATCATATGTGGAGCTACATCGAGCCTTGTACAAGGGCCCTAATACTTGATACAGTCTTTAACTATAATAGATCAATGTGTGACAACATGATTTTCCATTGTTTGCCATGTAGTACCTCAGTCTGGTACAATAGCTATAGCAGTTTTTCCCCTGACGCTCAATGACAGCGCATACTGCTCTTCCCACTGTCAGGTCTATGCTGTGTATTAAGGAATACTGACAAGACCTGTAGATCACAGCTCTGATTACTCTTGACGCATGAGTTTTTGATTATTTATTTATTTTTTCCTTTAAAAAGTAAGGTGGACTTGGCTTTAATGGGGACATGGCCCAAGCGAATATCAGATTTACGGAGAGCTAACTTAACCCTTTAAGGACGGAGCCAGTTTTCATTTTTGTAATTTTGTTTTTTCCTCCTTGTGTTTTAAAGGCCACTGCGCTTGCATATTTTCCCCTACAGACCCACATGAGCCCTTATTTTTTGTGAAACCAATTATACTTTGCAATTACAGACTTAATTTTTCCATAAAATATGCTGCAAAACCAGAAAAAAATTATATGTGAAGTGAAATTGGAAAAAAGGGTGCAATTTATTTTTTTATTTTGTGGGGTTTTGTGTTTACGCCGTTCACCCTATGGTGGAACTGACATGTTATCTATGTTCCTCAAGTCAGTATGATTACAACAATATGTAACTTGTTTAACTTTTATTTTATTTGATGGCTTTTAAAAAAAATTAAAACCTTTTAAAAAAAAAACTAAGTGTTTAAAATTGCTCTAATCCCATGCTTATAACGTTTTGTTTGGTCATTTTTTGCGCCATTATCTGTTCTTTCTTTTAGTACCTTGTTTGCATATATGCTACTTTTTCTATTACCTTCTATTACATTTTTTCTGAATTTGATGTAAACAAAAATGCACATTTTGCACTTTGGTGGGTTTTTGCGCTTATGCCAAATCAGGAATGTAATAATTTAATAGTTGGGTTGATTAAGAATGCAGCGATACCAAATATGTTAATTTTTTATTCATTTATTTTTATTTATAAAATGGGAAAATTGGGTGATTTAAACTTTTATAAGGGGAGGGGATTTTTTTTATTAATTATTATGTAAAAAAAAATGTTTACATACATTTATTACAAGTTCCCTGGAGGACCCCTATATACTTAGCACTGAACTCCCATTGAAATCAATGCTGTGTATATAATAGAGCAGTAATCCATCAGATCAGTGCTCTATTATTCTGGTCTGCAGCAGACCAGATACATGAATTGCAGAGCCAGAATCAGCATCATTCGTAGAAGGGATCGTAGAAGGGATCTCCCCTCTGCGATCGCATTGCGGGGGGGGGGGGGAGAACCCCCCACTAGACACCAGGGACAGGGAGACACAGGCTATTTAAATGCAGCTGTCAGCTGCATTTAAATAGTTGGTTAGCCGGGAGCGACGTCATTAAGAGGTTAAATTGTAGCCAATATCTGTGCTGACTCTGAGCTGGCATAGATTTCAGAGCATGACATAAGAGGCAGCCAGCTGCTGCAGTGCCTGATTCATTAGGAGGTTGCACCTCTTAATAAATAGCTGAATTCTATGGCCATGGTATTTTACTATGTAAGACACAAGTCTTAGTAACTTCCTTTCATTCTGTTAATGTTTCTGGGTATTATTATTATCCTCCCTACTGTGGATAGGGAACAATGTCTTTAAACTTTTTAATGTCCAGCTGTTCAATGTTTTAGTACTTTAGGCACAACTTGCTGTACTCTTAATAAGGAGAATTGATTTTGAAAATAATCAAATTAAAGGGCCGGTCAACGCCTTCACAGGACGCATGGCCGAGGTGCTCAAGTTGCTCTTCTCCGAGTCTTTACTTAGTTGGCAGTTACATCGTGTGCACACTACGCTCAGCTTTTCATCCGCACAAACATTAAAAAACTTCCACACCAAAGAACTGCGTGACCTCAAGGGGGGAGCTTTGTGTGACTGGCTGCTTCGGGGAAAAGCTTCGGCCCTGGTGACTCTGACCTGCCTTCGCTGACTCGTCTGTCCTCTACCTCTGGACATCCCTCTGCCTCCTTGCACCTTTTTTGGTGCTGCGTAGGCCTCCACACCTCCACTACTTTCCCCACTGGACATCACCCCTTGCCAAGTCAGGTCGTTCACATCATTGTCCAGCCCCTCCTCTTCCATCTATTCACTCTGCTGCTCCTCCTGCACACTGGACAAGTCAACAGTTTTGATTAATGGCAATTGGGTCTCCTCATCGTCAGTTATTACGACTTCAGGTTGCCAGTCCACAACACCAAAATCCAGTGGACAGGGCGAAGGCTCCAGATTTTGTGCATCGCTACAGATAAAATCCTCAGGTAGCTCCTGGGATTCATCAAGTATTTGAACACTGTCCAATTGGGGAAAAGGACCCAAAAAGAGCTCCTCGGAATGGGCAAGGGTGGGAAGACTATGATGACTAATTTTGCAGGTTTGGAGGCACGACTGTCAGACTCTCAGCTAGCCTCGAGATTGGAGTGAGTGGATAAATGACTGGAAGCACTCTCCGCTATCCATCGTAACACTTGGTCATGCTGATCGGGCCTCAACAGTTGTGTACCCCACCCTCTGCACAACTGTCCTATAAAGCCAGGGATAGTGGATGCGTGCGATACTGGACGCCCCTTTGAAGCACGCAATGTATCCTCAATCACTTGACTGCGGCTTTAAACTCCAGCAGCGTTTCCGCGTCCAAGTCCTCTTTACTTTGCCCTATGCATTGTAGTAGCCGTTTGACTTTATTTGTTGTTACAATAGAATTGTTTTTACAATAGAAATAAAGGGCTGGTCAATGCCTTCCCTGGACGCACACTGCGCAAATCTGTAGTAGCAAGATAACAGCTATATTATCCCACACACACTGTATACAGCCGTGTACCGGATATAGAATTGTTTTTACAACAATAGAAATAAAGGGCTGGTCAATGCCTTCCCTGGACACACACTGCGCAAATCTGTGGTAGCAAGATAACAGCTATTATCCCCCACACACTGTATACAGCCGTACACCAGATATAGAATTGTTTTTACGATAGAAATAAAGGGCTGGTCAACAACTTCACTGGATGCACACTACGTTAATCTGTAGTAGCAAGATAACAGCTATTATCACACACATACTGTATACAGCTGTATACACTATAAGTGGGTATACACACTGTGTATACACACTGCCTATGTCACAACAGCTTGTAAATCTGTGTTTTTTATACTTTTAGCCCTAACAATGGCTTTAAGGGGCCCCTTCCTACCTAACTTCACCTAAAAACACCTTCACTGGAAGCAGACTGCGCAAATCTGTAGTAGCAAGATAACAGCTAATATCCTACACACACTGTATACTGTTCACCTAACTTCACCTACAACCTTCCTCTCCCTGCTTTACAGTCTGTCCCTCTCTAGCTCCAAACAGCAAGTGACAAGAATCTCAAATCACTATTCTTTTATTCAGCAGGTCACATGGTTTAGCCAGCCAATCACAGTTAGAGGTTTTTTTTTTTTTAATACCTGCCTATCCCTAGTGTATGTCCCTCCCCCCTGCATGTTTATTGGCTGGAAAAAAGCGCCAGGGAATGTGGGAGGACGAATAGAATTTTTACTGCGTTTTGGCTCAAATATTCGAATACTTCGAATAGCGTACTATTCGATCAAATAGCTGTTCAATCGAATAGTATTTGCTCATCTCTAATGTCCATATTACTTGAATAACATCATTAATCCAGTCATTGTGCTCCTACATGAACAACACAGAACTAATCTTATGTTCATGGGTTACTATGCTCCAGTTCATTAAGGCCGCATCATTAGGAAACTGCTGGAGCTGCTGCAGACTGCGTTACCTAAACTGAAGGGGCCTACACCAGACCTGAATCCCATAGAAAGCCTATGTGATCATCTGAGTCCCTGTGCAAAGCTTATAACTCTGTACCTCAGAACCTCAATGACCAAACGGCCACCCTTTAAAACGTGGGATCTTATGCCTCAGCAGACTATAAGTCTATTTGAGAATAGAATAAGATGTTGTTGCCAAGCTGTAATTGATGCTCAAGTACACATGACACGTTACTGAGATTTTTGTTGTTGTGGTATACCCACCACTGTTGTTGGATTTTGTGTCAATAAATAGTTTGAGATGAGAAAATCACCATTGTATGCTTCTACCTAAATTCTCTACTCTTATGATTAAAAATAAAGCACTGTAGCGTTAACAGTTAACATTTTCCATAAATTTCCTCTGTAAGCCAAATATTCTTAACTTTTTGTTAGTAATGGATGTGCCAAAAGCAGATTTTATTCCTTTGGAAGTAAAAAAGAAAAGTTCCCATTGACAGCAAGATCTTAAATGCTATGATCTTAAAAACTGTGAGAGTTTGATGCATGAAGTATATTACAATTAAACAGGGGAGTAGCTAGGATTCATTGGGCCCCATAGCAAAAAACTGTATAGGGACCCCTGAATCCTGTACGTTCCCAGTCCCTATAGATAGCCAACTCTCAAACACACACAATGACGCACATATATACACACACAGAGGCACCATTTACATATATACAAATATACCACTGACATATACACATTAACACTGGAATGTGATTACACTGGTGGTAACATATACACCATGAATAGACCATATACAGGGAAATCATCCCCCAAATGTAATAAGAACCTGAAATATTATCTGCAGCATTTTCTTTTAGTGGTGGGTTCTTTTATTAGAGCCCAGCATTAATAGAAACTGCTGCAGAACATCTTTGGGAGCAAACCTGTCAATCACTTGAGACACTACTGACACACACACATATACACCAGTGTTACAGACACTACAGTATATACATATATAGCCACGGATACATGCACACACTGACATATACATATATACAAAAACACATATGTGTACACACACTGACACACATACACAGCACTTACAGCTCCCAGGGTAGACACTAGAATGGAGTGTCCAGAAGGAGGTGTAAAGGACCTTTGATGACGTCATGCCCATCCTTACACAGAGGTATTGAGGACCTTTCGGTCATGTGATAAGGTCCTTCATCCCTCTCCTTCTGTGCGTACAGGACCTGGCAGGTCCTGCTCTTCTGTCCCTCTTCTGATGTTCAGCCCGCTTACCCTGCACTACAGTGAGCGGGCTGAAGAGTACAGTGGTGGGTCCTTCTTCCTCTGCGGGAGGGGGGATGCGGTGGTCGGCTGTCAGTGGCATACCTAACATGAAGGCAGAGCAGGGCTTTCTGAGGCCCCCTTCTTGCAAGGGCCCCATAGCAGTCGCCTTCCCTGCTGCCTTCATGGTATCTATGCCACTGCAACTAAATAAGTTTTTAATTAAAAAAAAAAAAGGAAAAGTTAAATTACTTTTATTTGCAGAAAACAGAAAAAAGTAAAGAATAAAAAAAACTTCAAAAACTTTTAGTGTCTCTCTAGAAGACATATTTTGGACACATTTTGGAGTTTTAGCTCCTTCAAAAGAGTTTTGTAAACTTGTGATGATTTGATTACTGCGGTATGGGGTTGATTGCCAGTGCACATAACACTTCACAATTTAGTAAATGAACCCTCCAATGTCTAAGACCTGTGAAGTTTAGTTTGTCTGGACATAAAACAGTGGGGAACTAAGTAGCATACTTACAGTTTCTCTCTCGGTAATCTGACAGGAATTTATCTGTATGCTTTTCAAGGGCTCAAGCATTTTACATATTCAGTCAGTAACAAACCTACTGCGCTGCATTTTAGAATCTTTCTATGAAATTATAACAAGCCTGAGTGGATCTTCTTGCTCAAAGTGAGTTTAATTCCAGGATTTCTAAGTAACATCATGTGTCTCTTAATGAAGCAGAAACTTATGCAGTCAACCAAAGAAATCTTGAAAAAAAAGGCCACACAGATTTCAGTACAGCAATAGGGATTTGAAACACATGAACACGCCATTTGAACAGCAGTTCTATATCTTTGAGACTTGCAAATGCACTTAGAAATCTGCTTCTCGTTATCAGTGTCTTTATGTCGTTTCACACAAGTTTATATGCACTTGTTTAAAAAAATAAATAAATAAATAAATATGGCAATCATTTTTTCCTTATAAACGCATTAGATTTTAATGAGTGTATGACTGTCACTAACCCAACATGCATTATTTTCAGTGTAGCACTTATTGTGCTGCAGGGGAGAACATTTAGGATTGGAGTGGTAGTAGTCGGAACTGGACCCTGGTTCTTAGGGCCGCCTAAATGTCTCCTTATCACATAAAAAGACACCAGGGTACGACTGGAGAAAGGGATATATAAAAAAGGAAGGCTATGAAGAAATATGAAACCATTTGGGGCCCATGGGTGGACACTCCTGGTTTGCCGTGCCACTTTCTAAAGCATAACCCTATGGAAGCTTTTCTTCTGTTGGCTGATCAAAATGTAGACGCTGTGCGGAATAGGCCTTAATGGACTTGAGGCCTTAAGTGACTCTCTATAATTAGTGTTGCATATTGTTGTTGTGCTGTAGTGAATGTTGGTGTGAATGGGGTGTGTGAGTGAGGTCCCCTTCCTGGGGAAGAAACTAATTGATAATCGGATATGTAACAGAACATACTGATATATTTATACAAGATAAATTTTTGTGATGACTATGTTTTCTTGTTTACACAATGTGACGGGGAAAGGACATGTAGTCCTAAGGGCTGGGGGGAGGGGGAAGATGTGGGAGGGATGGGGTGGTGGGGTTGGGGAGGGGTTTGTTGTAAAATTGAAAGATGTTTAATAAAAAATTATCTGATTAAAAAAAAAAAAAAGACACCAGGTATTATAAATTGCACATGATAGGTGGAGGTCCTATTGAAACTATGGATTTAATTTCAAGCATAGTGTTTTGTTTACTAAACATATCCAGATGCAGAATACAAACTTTATGAGCTTTATTTTCTAGTTTTCAGCCAATCAAAGCAGCCCACAAAGTAAGATTAGGACCAGTTCTAAATTTATGAAAGCCCTCAGTTAACCTTATAACAGGGTGGCTGAGCTGCGTTGGTTTCCCTGTTGTTTGCCACCTGCTTGAGCCTTCCCCTCCAGTCCTCCCCTCTACTGTGTGGTCTGTACTGCCTGGCTCCTCCTGCTGGCGCCATACATTTGCACTATACAGACTGAGCTGTGAGGGTCCCTGTGGGCATTATTCTGTTTTACATGTATAGTACTGCACTGTAGTGATTAAATTGTACATTTGTCAATGAAACATAAAGGTACAGTAGTAGTTATTGGTGGATACTGAAACCAATTAAACACTTTACATCACAACTTATGAGTCATCTATCTTTACAATAAATTAAGACAAGCCAACTAGCTCTTTTGTCTGACGCTGTCTTGGTGCATGATATGCGGGCAGCACCCAGCTTGGAACATTTTTATTTAAGCACTGGCCACTTTAATATTTCCTGGGTTTCCAATACCTAATGGACAAACATGAATAACCAGTGTCAGCATTATTATGGTTCCTATAGTATGTACTCTATAGGGATAAGACATATGTGTGTTAATTATGAATTAATATATTTATAGATTACTGCTGGTTTCTCTATATTGGTAAAATGGTCTTGTATTTATTCATTACAGAGATAGATTCTCTATTTTATGGAGAATTTATTTTATATTATGGAGGATTTTTTATAATTATGAATCGAGCAAAAGTTTGGTTAATTGTTTTGTGTGTCTGTGTTTGTGTGTGATTTGTTGTATATTTAACCCCTTCCTGACCCCCTGAATGTTAGTTTTTGGCCTAAATTTTCTACCTCTTCACCTCTTAGGATCTATAACATCTACTGAAAGCCATATATATAAGGGTTTTTTTTTTATAGTGGGACAACTTGTACTTTCTCTTGGCACTGTTTACAAAGCCCCAAACAACTAATTGTGAGGGAAAAAAATGACAGATTGCAATAATTATGGGGCTTTTGTTTTTTCTGCAATCACTATATGGTAAAGCTGACATGCCAAATTTATTCTATGCATTAGTCCAAATCCATTGATGCTTAATTGGGTTACTTTTTGCTTCATTTTGTCTAACCTAAAAATAAAAAATAAAAAACTGTGATCACCACGTTCTGACCCCTACATTTTTTTTTTTTTTTTTTTTTTGCATGAGCATGAAATTTTTATTGGTGTTACTATTTTAAAACAGTTACTTTTTGGTAACTTTTTATTTCTTTTTGGGGTGTGATATGACCCTTACCGTGCAAGATCAGGGATGTGTAAATTTAGTTTAAATATATAAAAAAAATTTGTGTATATTTTTTTCTTTTTTTTTAAATCGGGTGATTAGTGAGGTCAGGGGAGGGATTTTTTATGTTAAAAAAAATTCTTACTCCCTAGGGAACTATTATAAGCATTCATTCATGCTTTTATAGACCAGTGTAATACTTTTGCATTACACTTATCTATTAGATCGGCGCCCTGCTGATACAGCCAACAAGTCAGCAGCTTCATGATGTCAGTGTAGGCAAGGGGATATAAAAAAGAGGGTGCATAGGTTACAGACAGCAACATCGGATGGGTAGTGGTCCAAACCTCAGGCATCATGGCATTTTCAAAAATCTGCTTAGTGGGGGTAATATAAGATGGACCCCCACTAATCTGATATTGAGGTTCTATTCTAAAGATTGGCTATTAATTTTAAATAACCAACTAACCCCTTAATTCACAATTTTCAGAAAGTCTCAGTTTAAAACTTTATGAACCCGTTTATAACCTCCTGTTAATTACAGTGACTTCTTTTCTATTCTAACGACATCCAGAACTTGTGTGTTTATAAATGATAAATGTATCTGACTTTATTAATATGGTGGTGAATGACTTATCTTACATCCAGCAGCAGTGTTGGCTCATCACTACTTCACCCCATAAAAGCAGAGAGAACAAGGAAATCCTGTTCATAAATAGAAATAAACTGCCTAATAGATGCAAAGTGGTACAAGAAATCATGACAGGTGAAATACTTCTAAAAGTGGTTTCCAAGAAATTTTCATACCCTATAAAATCACCATTTTTTCTGAGGGAAATTAATTGGTTATGGCTCTCTAGGTGCATTTTAAGTAGTACTTTGAGATGCTGGTTATGACTATGTTCGTGAATGGCAAAATTAGAATGGAGCATCCAAATCCGCAAGGTAATGTTTTATTGCTAATTGCTCATATAATTAATAGTTCCTTCAACAGTGGAATACATTTTTGGCTTACTTATATTTATGAAGGAACTTGAGATTTTATTCTCTGCCAGATTTAATAAAAGAGATTTTCAAGAAGTGGTCTGCATTTAACTACCAGTAGCTAAATCCAGATATAGTAAAACACCAATGATTTTCACTGAGTGCTGGCTATAGAAATGTCTTTGCATAATAAACCATTGACAATTGCATTTTTGAATGCTTGCAGCTTGTACTGTTTTCTCCTACACATTTATTTAATCTTTAGGACAAGCCAAGGAGAGGGCATTTTCACATTATAAGCAGAAGGAGTGGATTGGTGCTAATGTCACCAAACTTTAAAAGCATTAGGCTGTGATGTACTTTGTGATGTGAACACATACTATTTTGGTACTTGTTGTGGAGCTCAGTATTTTTATCAAACCCAGGAGTGGGTCCAAAACACAGAAAAAGCTGCAAATCTTTACAGTTTCGTTTTTCTGTGTCGGTTCCATTCTTGGTTTTATTAAAAATACCAAATGAGGACCAAAATGGGGATCATCAGGCCATGTTCACACAATGTATGTTTAGCATAAATCACAGCCGTTGTTGCAATTTGCAACAACGGCCGTGATTTATGCTAAACATACATTGTATTGGAATGAATGGAATCCCGGCCGGAGCGTATACACACAGTGTGGCTCCAGTTGTATAATAATATATGTAGTTCAACCTATCCAATTATGTGTAATTTTTTTTAATATTATGTTTTTGTATTTTCTAGTAATTCCTCGCAATGGTCCCAATCTAGTGCTATTCCACCAGGGACCCCTATTCTCTATATACTGTACATACCTGTCTGGTTATATACAAATTATTAGGTACAGCATTTTTGGGTATAGTAATGAGAACAAAGCTGCATGGTGGAAAGCCTTTGTTCCAAAACTTTGCAATAATGCTTGCAAATATTTAGCATGTTCTTCATAGGGAAGATCATACTTTAGATATAAATATTTAAAGTTAATCTGTCACTTCCTGACTGCCTACCAAGGTGGTGGCTCCGATACATGGATATCAAGAAAGGCATTCAGAGCATACAATTATCACCTGTGTCTGCTTTACTTTTTTCATAAAACAGGCCTTCGTTTGGGCTGTGAGTAGTGTCAATGTCCCATTGCTGCTCTCCTCGGCTCTCTTTAATCCCACATAGAGCTGGTAGCTATGACTGGTTTTACAGAGAAAAGTTATTGTCATGCTTGCCATGCCCCTTCTGCCCCAGACAGTGGTGTTTTACAGCAGAAGTTGGCTGTTCCCTTTAAAACTCCCAATGTCCTAGATCTAAAATTGTAGTTGGTTAATCTGACTATACAAATATTTTTTTTTTTATAAATGCCATAATGCATTGCATCTCACTATTCAACAAATGCATGTCATTTACTTATCCTCAAGTTAGGTATCCTTAGTGTAATAGTATGCATACGAAGCCACATTTGTACAAAATAGACCCCAAACCAGCACACAGTTCTGAGTATTTAAAATTATTTGCATTATTTTATCAAATTTTCAGGGATCTGTGGTCTCTTTAATATCACATTAGGATGTTGTTCCTCATTTACATGGTGCCTAAGGTTTCTCATCATTTCTATTAATTTTCCATTATCATGATTCAAAGTAAATTTGCATTCTGTAATTAAGTGTCATATCACTATCGGCCACATGTGTGTTTCCATTACTGTACAGATTCCTGTTATTAGTACATAAATGCTTGGCTTAATTTGGATTGTTGCTTCTTTATGAACCTGCACCTAGCTCTGTAACTGTAATATTTACTTTGCTCTAAAGGGTTTCTTCTACAGAGAGAGAATAAAAAGAAAGTAACAAGTTGGCCAGTCTAGGAAAATTAATGCATGTACTATACATATGCTTTAGCATGCAGTTAGTGGTATTAAACAAATGTTAACAAAACTAAGGGAACCTGTTGAAAACACAGTCCTTTCTGCAGGCAGCTGGAAAACCTCACTAGAACGATGTACATTTTTGTGTAAAAATATTCATTATAACCTATTAATGAAATTCCTTCCTCCTGATTTAGGAGTGCGGCAGGTAGAAAAATAGAAACATAGAAGATTGTAAGCCAAGAAAGACAACCTGGTCTATCTGGTCTGCCATTATATTATTTTTATCTTAGGATAGCTTTACTAATGAGATCCTCAAAGTACTGCTTGTTACATATTAACTTCTTCCATAGACTGTACTGTACTGTAAAGCTTGGTGTCATCTTCAAAGATAGAAACATTGCTGTTAAACCCCATCCTCTATATCATTAAAAAAAAAAAAAAAAAAGTGGGCCCAGTACTGAACCCTGGGGTACACCACTAATAACCAGGGACCACTTAGAGTAGGGATTAATGATAACCACTCTCTGGGTGCAGTCCTTAAACCAGTTTTAAATCCAAACTAAACTTTCTAAACCCCAAGTGATCAACTCCCTATGACCATTATTTAGAGTCCCTACTAGGGATAAGCAAAGCAAATCCAAAAAAGCTGGAATCACAACAAAGTTTGCAAAAATTTGCGTACTTTACTAAGCAAATATTTGCAAGCTTCATTTGAAGAATTGTTAAATGCCACCTAAATAAAAAAAATGGTATGCTCCCCGCTGCACTCCCCCAGTGTTCTCTTTTGTGTCTCTGGTGTCTTTAGCTACCTCCAGTCCACTCAGCAACTTACTGACTGAGATGGGTCAGTCAAGGGTGAATACAGCGGTCATTTTTTATAGCATAGTTCACTGCCCCAGCATGAATAACCAATACGAATGTGTACATGAGGCCATAGAAATCAATTGGTACATTACTGTCTACAATTCCAGACTTACAGTATTAGGCTATGTTCACACTACATGTCAGTTTTTTGCAACCACTATTCATTGAATAGTGTCTGCAGAAAACCCTGTCAGTGCACACTATGGAGTAAGCAGTTCCAGCCACTCGCTCCATAGTGGGCAGTGGGGAGTTCTGATGCGGGTGCGCACGGATGAGCTAATGATCATCTGGCCGGTACTGCAGTAGCGGCCGGGCGATATTTTTAGAGAACGGCAGTTCCGTGACCCGGGCGGGTCACGGAATGGCCAGTCTCTTACTATGTATGAACATAGCCTTACACTGATTTGTAAATAGAGTCTTTTTGAGCCGATTGCAGATTGTATGGTTGTATTGTTAATGGCCAATGTAAAATTATTACTTGGGTATGTTTTTAACTGTTGTAGGCAAAATATGTTTATATAAAAAAAAAGATCTTTGAATGTTAACATAATTACATTGACGGCCTTGCTTAACCCTTAGACAACCCTGGACGTAGGGTTACGTCATGGAAGTCCATCACTAGACGACCCATGACGTAACTGTACGTCCTGGGTGGTTCTCCCGCTATGAAGAGCGCTCCAGAGCGGAGAGCGCTTCATAGGAGGTGGGGGCCAGCTGCAGTGAGCAGCCGGGACCTCACCGGTAAAGACACGCTGCAGCGATCGCGCTGCCGCATGTCATTAACCCCTTAAACAGCGTGGCGCGGCCTCGGCGTTTAAGTGCAAGTGACAGGGGGAGTCCCCTGTCACTTACCGATCGGGACCCCCGCAGTGTGATTGCGGGGGTCCCGATTGCTGTATCAGACCACCGGAGGTCTCTCACCTGCCTCCGTGCGGTCCGATCGGCGATCTGCTACACTAAGCCTGCACAGGCAGGCTCAATGAGCGGAGCGCCGATCACACTGTTTAATGCTATGCCTATGGCATAGCAGTGATCAGTGTGTACAATCACACTATTATATGTAAAAGTCCCCCAAAGGGACTTCTAATGTGTAAAATAAAAAAAAAGTTAAAAACACCAATATACTGCCCCAAAGCTCCTCCCCCAATAAAAGTTGAAATCACCAACCTTATCCCATTATATAAATAAAACATATAAAAATAAATAAACATATATTATACCGTAGCGTGCGTAATTGTCCGATCTATTAAAATATAACAAGCGTCATTGCAATCGGCGAACGGCGTACACGAAAAGAGGGAAAAAAGTGCGGGGATTACCGATTTGATGTTACATTATATATAAATTAATAAAAAGTGATCAAAACGTTCGATCTTCACAAATATGGTATTAATAAAAACTAGAGATCATGGCGGAAAAAATGACACCCCATACAGCCCCAAAGGTAAAAAATAAAACTGTTATAAGCGTCACAATAGGCCCATTTTATTAATAATGAATTGGCAAAAAAAAGGATTTCATAAAAAAAAATATATATATAACATTAGAGAATCTGTGTAACCTGCATGTGGTTGTGTTCGGACTGACCTACAGAATAATGGTATCATGTCGCTTTTACCATATAGTGCATTACGTAGACACAGGAACCCCCCCAAACGTTACCGTATTGTTTTTTACGATTTCACCAATTTATATCTTCATAAATAATATATTTGGGGTTCCATCATACATGTTATGGTAGAATGAAAGACGCCATTACAAAGTAAAACTATTCCTGTAAAAAACAAGCACTTACATGGCTTGTAGATAGAAAACTGAAAGTGCTAGAGCTCTTAGAAGGGGAGGAGGGAAAAACGAAATCGCAAAGATCAAAATTTTCGCGGTCCACTGGGTCATTTTGGGCCGGGTCCTCAAAGGGTTAATGTTTTTAATGTTGTCCATAACAACCAGTTTCCTGTTTCTTTTTTTCTGCTTAGCACCTAAAGCAAAAGAATAGATTGATTGGTATGGGAAACACTGACACATTTTATTAGGACAATTTTTATGCTTGAGACTGTGTTCTCATATTTTAATTTGAGTATTTGGAATCGTCTACATCTGCAATTTAATTACCACAGTAGCAGGCATCGTAGCTATTAAGGAATCTAGTAGCTGATGTAGCTTGTGCTAGTAAAGAAAAAATTTCTCTACTCAGTAATATTAATAAATTAGAAGGAGACAGCTAAAAGGCTTTTCGTCAACTAACTGCACTGTATGCATAAAATTGTTATTGTCATATGTTATTGCCATGAAATACTAAATAAGTTATTTGATTATGCCACCTGCTATGCTGGGGTTATACCACTATTTCACAGAAAAACTGCATCCATTTTTGTTTTTACTTCGTAAAGTAGATACAAATGCCAAGAAAACACAACAATCACTGAGCTCAAGTTGATGGAATTCCATGGAATCTCCATTGATGCATTTTCCCCTTAAAAAATTAGAATAAAAAAAAAAGGTCTGTGGAGCCTTAGTCACATCTCAAAACACAGTAATAGCCAAATATTGGAAAGAACCCCTATGGCTAAGGGGTGCCTCCCAGCAGAGAAATCACCAAACCACAATTACATGAATCCTCCTAAAGTCACACTCAGTTGCAAGTATTAGGACACAAGTAGGGGAATAACAGGGTGGCCCTGTTATCCATCCAAGGACAGCTATATCGGAGTGTTTGTCCCTCATCAGTGTGGATTAGAATTTTGGCTATGGTAATCTCCCCACTGGGAGGCACCCCGTAGCAATGGGTTTCCTTCCCTGGAGGGATGTCTGGCTATTCCCATGTCTTGAGACTCATAACTGAGGCTCCACTGACCCTTTTTTTGTATATACAAATGCCATCATAATAAAATCTACATGGGGTTTTATTGGTACAGTATTCCACTGAAGTTAATTGGAACAACATCAACAAAATGGTTATAGCTTTAGTATAAATAACCATTAGAGATTATCACAACTTGAGCATGCTTGAGTCTGATCGTTCAGCATTTGATTACCGGGGGCTGCAGATGTTGGGTACAGCCGTAGGCTATGTTCACATTTGTTTGAAATACAGAATTTAATTGCTGCAATTTAATTGACTTCAGTGTAATGCTTTAAAGTCAATAGAAGTCCACTAGCAGCATACCTTCCTTATCCCAAAACACAGACCCCATCCCCTTAGTGGCTGATTTGTGCACCCTAAACCTCTTTGGACCAGGAGAACCACTGTGCTTCCACTCTTTTGACTGCTCCTTGGTTTCAGTGTCATAAAAATAAATCCAGGTCTCATCCATAATGACAAGTCGATCCACAAAGTTTTCACTCACATGCTTTTCTAATCAGTTGTCAAACATTTGGGGACTCATTTTGCAGAAAGCTTCTTCATGTTCAAATGTTTGTGGATAATGACACAAAGAGAAATCCCCATGATGTCTGCTATTCCTTTAGCTTAAATTCAATGTTTCTCCAGTATGAGGTTGTGCACAGCATCAGCAATCTACGGAATAACAACAACTTTCGGTCGTCCAGGACCTTTTCATCATTGGTGCTGAAGTGGCCATTTTAAATTTGGTAACCCAGATGTTAACTGTAGAATATGAAGGGCATTGATCCTCCATTGTCTGCAACATATCACCATGAATATCCTTTGCGGACTTTCCTTGCATAAACAAGAATTTTATCACTCCTCTGCTCTCATTTGCTGTGACTCCGCCATTTTGTTTTTCTGGGTGCCTAGATCACTGTTGCCATAAGCTACATACACAAAATTTGGAAAACATACTGTATATTAGACACATAAGGCTTTCATGTGATGTAACATTTGTTACCGTAGAAACAAAAAAAGAATACAAAGCCAAAGACTTATCAGCAGCCCCGCATATTATACATGTGAAAATTGGTGATAAAGATTGATTATAAAAAAGAAACACCCAAAGGTCAACCTAGTTAGTCCACCTAAACTAGAAAAATGTACGAACAGCCATCATTGAACTGACGGCCGGTCAAACATTCAAAATGACGGATGTCATTTTTTCTTTTAAAAACAGAGAGGAAAAAACATAATATAAACATAGCCATAGGCTGTATCCATGTTTTCCCAGACTCCCTTGGGCTGAATCCAACTTCTTCAGCCACCTGTAATCAAATGGAGAACGATCAGATTCCAGCATGCTTTAGTTGCCGTCATCTCTAATAACTATCAAATGTAAAATACCATGTATTATAAACCATAAAAACTGAATTAGATTTTATTGTACTATTATTTAACTACCTACAACCAACATCAACTACAGTAAATACGCATACAATGTCAACACAGCATCTCTTTGTGTCAGTTTTAAACAGGATGGTTTTTGAAAGATGTGTAGGTTTACACAATTACTGCATACCTCCTATATCAAGCAGAAAGCTCTCACGAAATGAAGCAGAACTCTCTTTAAGCTTTGCTGATTTAATTGGAAAGATTGGGTCTCAGAATTCTTTTTCTACATGAGCAATTACTCTGTTCTGGGTTACTGCATAATATAGCTAGATCTCTCTCATATGAAATAGTAAAAAAAAATCAACTAGCAGCAGTGAATTTCAGTGTCCTCCTCCTATGACAGGACATTAGCAACGTTATCTTTATCCTAGTGGGCTTCAGTCAACCCTGTTACTAAAATCTAAGTGCCACGATTCAGTAATTACACCAGGGTACTGCTAAACATGAACTTGAATAAGAAACAAGACTGGAAAATAGAAATCTTATCCGTAAAAGTGTTAGTGAATCATGATATGAAACAAATTGTTCACTTTTTGTTCAGTCCATTAGCTACAAAGATGAAAAGAACTTTTCGTTACCAGTGCATAATATTCCAATTTCCTACATCCAGCTAACACTTCCACAATGTGAAGAGGAGAGAATTTGAATTTTTGTAAATTCAATTTATTCATTCTCACAGCATTTGTATTTTAAGTACTGAGTTCACACTGGCTGCAATAATAATTCTTGTTATTCAATGCCAGCACTTAATGTGAAGTTTGGAATATATGTATCCTGCTTGTTAATGAATGCTAGATTTCTCTGTCCTGCTGTGCAATGTTGGAGTAAAGCCTACATATTAATTTCAATGCACATTGCTCCTAAGTAATAGGTAAAGATATACAAACAATAAAAAGGAACAAGTAAATCCAACTGCTATTTGTTAAAAGGTAAAAGGAAATTTGGAAAATATACTGTTTAGAAAGACTTAAATTAATGAGTAATGTAGTCACTTCCAGCTGTTTAATTCAGATCAATAAATAGAGATAGATAGATAGATAGATAGATAGATAGATAGATAGATAGATAGATAGATAGATAGGAGATAGATAGAGACAGACAATTCTGGGCATTATATGTATGAAAAAAGTGTGTAAATATGTAACATACTGTAAGAGAAAAACAAGTATAATACTTTTTAACTAAAGGGTCAGCTGACCCTTTTCATAACTACTTACAATCCACAATGTAAGGGGAAAGGATACTGTAGGTGAGGGTAAAAACTGGTAGAAGAAGGTCCTATGATTATCTGAGATTACATGTAGGAAGTTATGGGGAGATCGAACCATAGATACATGGAGAAGACAGGTTATGGGCAAACATCATTGCTAATATTTTTAACTGTATTTGCTTTCAACAACATTAAACCCAATTGTCGGAATCGGTTGAATGAATTCATCTTGTTTCAGTTTAAATAGGATTGTTGTTTTTCCTGCTCCATCCAGACCTAATGTTACAACACAGATTTCCATTTTAGGACCAATGTGAACTCTATTGTCCTTTGTGAATGTAACAGGAATACTAGCATCTAGTTGCATGTGATCAGCCAATTCTGTGAACTGTTGCTGCTGTTTCTGAAGAGTCTCTAGTAGTCGTGTGATTTCTTGCTTGGCCAGAACCACTCGGCAGCCATCCTGCTGCAAGGCCTTCTCACAGTGAAGACAAGCGGTGGACACCGCTGATAACAAGATGGTCATGTTCCTTTGTTGCTGTGGCAGCCAGATCAGCTGTTCTCACACATAAGCGTCAACTACACTAAGCGCCATTTCTTCTCGGTGGCAGAGAGTTTTGTGCAGATCTGAAAAATATGCTCTGGCACAAGAGCGAGCGTTCTCTGCTGTCCCAGGGACATGATCAGTATGGGCCATTCCAATGCCATGTTCCACAATCTGCTCTCCACCTTCAATCTGTTGGATAATGCCAGTGAGCTTTGTTGAGTACTCAGATTTCTTCTGTGAAGCTTCTTAAACAATGGGCCATGTCCAATATGGAGGTACGAATCTGGCTGGCTTCCGTTTCCAGGACTTCTTGTGACCCTGATGTTTTCCATATTGTTCAAGACAATTTTTGAACAATATAATTTTACAAGTCATGGGCATTAGATTTCTGGTGATTCGTTAATCCAGGAATTATTCTGATTGCCATTGGAGTCAGGAAGGAATTTTCTTTCTTTGATAGGGCAATTGTTATCTACCTCATAGAGGTTTTTGCCTTCCCCCTGGATTAACACAGTAGGGTTTCTCTAGGTTGAACCTGATGGACTCTTGTCTTCTTCAACCTTATTAACTATGTTACTATGCTGGGCAATGGTAGCCAGTAAAGGGACTGGTAGAGGGGAGATGCAGAAGAGGAACAAGGGGGGAGAGGTGAATAAATAGTGTCACACCGTTCATGGTGGGTTAGGGGTGCACAACAGTTTTTAATGAGAAGAAGCATAGAATTATGTTGCAGTACTCTACAAGATGATTGTGGCATGCACAAGCATTTGTGTTGACATGGGGGTGAGAAAACAAAAATATTATGGAGTGCCCACAAATTATAACTTTTAATATAGGTATGAAAACAAATGTGATCATACCATGTTAAAATTGGGCAAATACATGGAGAGCAGATCCCTCACTACCATGTGTGCACTAGGTTGGTTGCTGAGGTTGATGATAACATAGGTCAACCATCACCTGGCTCTTAGTGCAGCAGATATTGTGTGCCCTTCTCCAGATGAATGACTTCACATAACCCTGTCTCTGAGCTGTACAGGCAATTCTTTCCCCCCTCATGAATTTTTATTTTTGTTTTTGCTCTGATATACATTGTCAGCTTTGAGACCAAATACACTACTCACAAAAGTAGTGAAATTTATGGAAAATGTAAAAAAAAAAATTTAAGTAGATGCATGCAATGATGGTTTTCTCATATCAAACAATTTATTAAAGCAAAGGCAAACAACAGTGATGGGTATACCCCAACAACAAATGTCAGTGCCTCAATAGCTTGTCATGTGCCCTTGAGCATCAGGTGATAAGCTCATACTGTTTGACTTACTGTCTGCTGAGGCATCTTATCCCACTCTTTTAAAGGGCTGCACTTGGGTCATTGAAGTTCTGGAGTACAAAGCTACGAGCCTCTACACAGCAAGTCAGTTCATCCCATAGGTTTTCTATGGGATTAAGGTCTGGAGAAAGTGCAGGTCACTTTATTTGCGGTACTCCAGTCTCCAGCAGCAACTCCCTAATGATGTGACCTCGATAAGCTGCAGCATTGTCATCCATGAAGATGAGATTAGACCTGTATTGATCATGCAGAGATGCAATGACTGGATTAATGATGTAAGTAGTATGGGTTTGTCACTGTACCATTCACAAGGTGTAAGGCAATTCTGTATTAACTAGGCACACCTGCCTACACTGTAACACCACCGCCAAAGCCAACAGTGGCTGATGCATAGCGCTCTCCTTCTATGCTGGACAAGGGACCAGTGGGCCTCAGTTCTGTTCACGTTGACCAGAAATAATAGCTGTTAATGATGATGGAGACATCAAGAAGAGTTACGCCAGCCACTGTTGCCTTTGGTAGCAAGTGCCAGCTGCTCTCTGAAATCACGGTGGTTATTTAACCTCTTAAATTCTGTGATCAATAACAATCAAGCAATCAAAACATTTAGAGGGCTGTCTAACAGGTGTCTGGCCTATGGGTCCTCAATACAGTGCAATAGCATTGAATTGAGCTGTATAAGCATTTAAATGATTGCTTATAAATCCCTTCCCTAATAAAAATTTAAATCATCCCTATTTTCCAATTTCAATTTTGCAAATAAAAATGTCTAAGCCCTGAAAAAAATAACATATTTAGTATTGCCACATGATGAAATCGGCCGCGCAGCTCCTTTGTTATGAAAACAGCCATGGGTATGGCACGTAACCTAGGGCTCCATTAATTCTCTATAGAGCCACCAGAGAGAGCAGAGTACAGCACTTGTCTCTTTCCAGCAGCTCTATAGGAATGAATAGTGCTGCGGGTCATGGGCCATACCCGCAGCTGTAACAAATTAGCCAGCTGTAACAAAGTAGCCAGGGGACAGTACAAAGATCTTGGGGGGTACCGAAGTTGGACCCCCTGTGATATCATACTTGTCCCCTATGCTGTGGATAGGGGAAAAGTTAGTTTTGCCTGGACAACCTCTTTAACCCCTTCGGGACCAGGCTAATTTTCATTTTTGCGGTTTCGTTTTTTCCTCCTTGTGTTTAAAAGGCCATAGCACTTGCATTTTTCCACCTAGAGACACACATGAGCCCTTATTTTTTGCGTCACTAATGTACTTTGCAATGACAGGCTGAATTTTTGCATAAAGTATACTACGAAACCAGAAAAAATTCAAAGTGTGGTGAAATTGAAAAAAAAACGCATTTCTTTTATTTGGGGGAAATGTGTTTTTACGCCATTCGCCCTGGGGTAAAACTGACTTGTTATGCATGTTCCTCAAGTCGTTACGATTAGAACGATTTATAACATGTATAACTTCTATTGTATCTGATGCTATAAAAAAAATCAAACCATTGTTAACAAATATACGTTCCTTAAAATCGCTCCATTCCCAGGTTTATAGCGCTTTTATCCTTTGGTCTATGGGGCTATATGAGGTGTCATTTTTTGCGCCATGATGTTTACTTTCTATCAATACCTTGATTGCGCATATACGACTTTTTAATCACTTTTTATTACATTTTTTCTGGATTTAATGCGACCAAAAATGCGCAATTTTGCACTTTGGGATTTTTTTGGTGCTGACACCAATCAGTAATGTGGTTAATTAATAGTTCGGGCGATTACACACGCGGCGATAGCAAACATGTTTATTTATTTATTTACTTTTATTTATAACCGGGGAAAAGGGGTGTGATTCTGACTTTTATTAGGGGAGGGGGCTTTTTACTAATAACAACACTTTTTTTTAACTTTTACACTTATACTAGAAGCCCCCCTGGGGGACTTCTAGTATAAGTGCACTGATCTCTCATAGAGTGCTGAAGTAAACGAGTGCCGAGCCGGGGACGGTGCCATCTTGGAGCGGTCCCCGGCCGGCAGCACACACGGAGATCGCTCCTCCGGGATAACGTCCCGGAGGAGCGATCTCCGCCACTAGACACCAGGGATAAGCTGAATCCGGTAATCGGATGCAGCTGTCATGTTTGACAGCTGCATCTGATTACTGTATTAGCAGGCACGGCGATCGGACCGTGCCCGCTAATAATGGCGGTCCCGGGCTACAAGCGGCACCCGGGACCGCCGCGGTTCAGAGCAGGGTCGCCGTGCGGCCCCGCTCTGAACGCCCGCACAAGGACGTACAGTTACGTCCTCGTGCGGGAAAGGGTTAATATAAGAGCATAGAAATTACTAATGTCTGTCATTTATATCAAGGAATAAATGAGAACATATGTGGCCTGCCTTAAACGTTCATTTAATAATTCTACAATAGATTACCATTATAAAAAAATATACGGATAAGGGCACTCTACAGTAACATTTGTTCTTTACTGAATCAAGAGATTGTTTTCAGGACCATTAGGAAAGGTGTTTAGTCGCCTGCTGTACAGTATATTGTTGGCATGGACAATAGCAATGGATTACCATTTTGTATTGTCCAATTTGAAAGCAACATTCACATTGTAAGAAAATAAAAAGTTCATTGTGTCCCATGTCCCATTTTTTGATACTTCCCGCATTATATTTCTGTTATATAAATGTATTCGTACAAAAAGTGGCATGTCATACAGAATAGGTAAAGCACAGCCTTTGCATTAGGAATTGAAGAGCAATTATAATGTTTTGAAGCCTGTGACAGTTTTGTTCAGTAATGTCTGGGCAGACATAGCACTTTTTGTATTTCACTGACTCAAGGGAACAAAGTGCTGCTTTTTGAACAATCTCTGACAAAGTCCTGTAAAAACAAAGGGCCTCTGTGGAGCCTTTAGAGAATTTCCATCACAGCACTTACACAAAGTGGACAGGAGTCTGCGTGAAGCTCGGTAATCATGCAGCAATAAGGAAATAATGGTGGAGCTTTATGCTAAATTTCCCTCTAATGTTCTTAATATTGACTTCCTATGACTGGCATAGCAACAGCAGCTGTCATATTATCTTACAGTTTTGAATATTTAACATATTTTACATTAACCCATCTCTCCAACTTTGACATCAGAAACATTTTCCAGATGATTACCCATTTTTTAAAGGATGCATGGCATAGATCCACTGTGTAGACATATTCACAAGGCAAGTCATGTGTGATGAAATTAGACAGAACCCATAGCTTTAGTGTTCACTTGTAAAAACAAAGTATGGCTATGTTCACACAACGTTCTTTTTAAGTAAAGAACGGACGCCGATTGCAATTGACTCGGCGTCCATTCTTTACTGCAGGGGCGGCATTGCATTAAAAGTCAATGCAATGCCGCCCGCTGTGTTCTCACATGATTATTCTAATGCCCGATCTTTAGAATGGGTGTTAGAATAATGTGATTGTCAATTATTTCCAGACACTGTTCACTGAACAGCGTCCAGAAACATCAGCTGTTCACACAATGCAATATGCAGCGCGGCCGCACATTGCATTGGAGTGAATGGCTAATTGATTTGCGGCCACAGCCGCCGGTGCCCGCAAATCAATTGTGAAAAAAGAACATGCCTGCAGCCCATACGGAGGTATCGGCTGCAGGGACGGGCTGAGTGCAGCCCAGCGACCGGCGGTTTAACAGCGTCCGTTGCTATGCAACGGAAGCTGTTAAACGTTGTGTGAACCTAGCCTAAGCCTGATTTAAAAAGAAAAAACTTTATGGGGAGAATGTACTAAGATACACCAGTTTAAAGTAAATTCCCTTTGCCTTTCATTTCTGAAGATTTATTAGGAGGTGCAAACCGTTAAAGGGGTTGTCCAGCTAAACACTTTTTCTTTCAAACCAACTGGTGTCAGAAAGTTATATAGATTTGTAATTTACTTCTATTAAAAAATCTGAAGTCTTCCTATACTTATTAGCTACTATATGTCCTGCAGGAAATGTTGTTTTATTTCAGTCTGACACAGTGCTCTCTGCTGACATCTCTGGCCGAGACAGGAACTGTCCAGAGCAGGAGAGGTTTTCTAAGAGGATTAATAGAAAACCGAGACAGAGTTCCTGTCTCGGCCAGAGATGTCAGCAGAGAGCACTGTGTCAGACTGAAAATAAAGCAACATTTCCTGCATGACATATAGGAGCTAATAAGTATGGAAAGACATGAGATTTTTTTAATAGAAGTAAAATACAAATCTATATAACTTTCTGACAACAGTTGATTTGAAAGAAAAAAAAAATAACTGGACAACCCCTTTAACAATTTGTGCAATGGCTGCCAAATAGTGAAGTCTGCACCAGCTCCAAGATAGGGTAGATTTATATAAAAATTTCTATCAGTTTCAATCAAATCCTAGTAGAATTGACAGGCCAAACTAGCTATGACCATTTTTGGCCAATCTTTACCTACTTTCTGTGAAGTGGCGAATGTGGCATAAATCTGCGAAAAAGTTGAAAATTTTTCCACAGCTGAGCGTTGCACAAAAATGTGAGACTTTTGGCACCAGAAACCTGGCATAAATGTTTCATAAATTTCCCCCATATGTCTTCTCAGCTAACTATATTAGGTGTATGCTTGTTGGTATATCTGTATTTACTACTGCAACACTCTAGCGCCACTATATTTTTGCAGAATACATTATTATTATTATTATTATTATTATTATTATTATTATTAATGTTGTTGTTGTTATTAACCCCTTCAGGACCAGGAAAATGTTGGCCTTATAGGGTTAATTCTCTCTAGAAAAGTTATGCCCTATTCACAGTATCCATAAGATAGAGCATAACTAAGAGATCACTGGGGACCCCCACGATCCCTGCTGACATAAGCAGACCATACAGACCCTATAAGAGATTTGGTGTTCCAAACAGCAGAATGGGCATGTAAATTGGTTGGGGAGGTTTAGGAAGGTGGGGAGATGTAAGTAGGAACCCTAAGTATGTAGGCAGGTTGCTCTAGGTAGACAGGTGTGCAGGTAGGTAGCTTGTACCAGTTGGTAGACAGGTGTGCCCAGTAGGTAGTTTCCTCCATTACATAGGTTCCTCCAAGTGGGAAGTTCTCCTAGTAGGCAGGTCCCCACTCTAGGTATGCCCCCCTGAAGTTAGTATCCTCCTTTGATTTAAGCCCCTCTTTAGGTAGTATCCACCTGTAGCTAGACATCCCAGTAAATAGTACCCCCCTTGTATGGTGTGTTCCCCTCCCAGTAGGTAGTATCCCCCAATGAATCCCCCTTGTAGATAACTCTCCCCTCTTTAATAATTATCTTGCTCCTGGCTCCCACACAGTCCACCAATGATTCTTTTCCATCCCCTCTTTGTTCCAAGCAGATCATAAAGGGAATAGTGTGACCTCGTGTCACTGGAGGCATAATGCTTCCTGTGGCCACAGGAGTGATTGACATATCAAGGAGTCAATGACAATATTTGCAGCATTTGGCTATGTTCACTCAACATCAAAAAAAGAGAAAAGGCAGATGCCTTTTCTATTTAAAAAGGCGACCGTTTTGCCGCAATTTAATTGACTTCAATGGATTGAAGTCAATGGAATGTTTGACGTCCAATGCACACAGTATATAAAATAAAGGACGTTGTCTACGCGGACCTCAAAATAATGATCATTTCAATTTTTTTCGAATGTCTATTGCAAACGGACGTTATTTTTTTAGTTGTTCAAACTGTTTTTCTTTTTTTCACCACTCTTTTAATGTTTTTACTATTAAATTAAATTGACTTTTCAATTAAAGACACACCCAAAGGCACCTGAATTAAACTAAGGTACCAACAGCCGTCCCTACACTGACGGAGGGCCAAACAGCGAAATTACATCCATCATTTTACCCTCAAAATGATGGATGTCATTTTAAACGGAGAGAAAAAAACGTGTGAACATAGCCTTTAACTGTTAGCACATTATTAGGAGATTCTTACAGTTAAAAGGATTAATCACAACACCTGCTGGCCAAGCAGGCCCCTTACCAGAAGTTGGGGGCTCTGGCACTTTCCTCCCTCATACTGTAGCTTTTTTTCTTTTTACTTTTTCTGTGTTTAATTCTTCCAAAAGTTCAAGAGTTGCATCAAATGCGACATGTGTGCATCCAGCCTTCTTGTTACATTTCTCTCAAGTAGTATACATAAACCACTGCATTTTCTTTAATGTAATCTTTAAATCTTACATTTTTATTGATGCAATAAAAGTACACCAGCAATTGGAATAATAGGCAAATACCATAGTTAAAAAAAAAACGTTATACTGTGTATAACTTTGCACTATAAAAAATAAAACAAAAATCATCTGCATTGGAGGAATTGTTTGACTCAGCACTACTGGTTGCATATTGGAAAGCTGACCACAACAGATGTACTTACATTTATGACAATTAGAGTTGTTCTGAGTCCAGTTAGATTAGTTACAAGCTGCATCATGGTGACCATATTGCTGCCTCTCTTTTATACACTGCTCTCATTGACCTTCTGTAGAGAAAAACTGACCTTTGGTAGTAAGAGTAGTCATGCAGCTGGCTTAAACCTGCACCATACATGTACTATGCTTGTGCAGGTTTACAGGTCAGGACAATGGGACTTCAATGTGAACCCTTTACTGGTAATATAAATTGATGATGGAGATACTGTAAGAAATGAAATGCACCTGTTCACCCATCCTGCATTTATCCAATCACACCATTCTTCTCCACTTGCAGCTGTGCCCAGAAAAGGACACACTTTGAGCTAGGTTAATTGCCTTGGGCGAATTACATTAGCAAACTAACAAATTTTACATTGATTTCAGGTGCTATATTCTTGTGAATAATCCCTGCTGTCTACAAAATAGTTTTTTTTTAATATGTTGCGCCTGACTTATAAAATAACCTTAATGAGTCTCAGGTGCACAGACTAACTACTCCCATTTAGGATTTTATGACCACTTTTGTCCAGTCAAGACTTGGCCGTAGTCTTGATTTGTTCACAACTGGGCAGTAACTTTAAGATATAACTGGCATTCAGGGCATATAATAAGTAATAACTACTATTAGTGCATGTTCAAAAAGATTAAATAGGATATATATAAAATTGTTGAATAGGGGTTTAACATGGGCATGGATTATGAAAGAAGAGTGTGGCATAATGCTTCCAGTGACAAGATAATACACAAATAATGAATAAAGACTTGAGATGAGCCAACAGAACTTGTTGAACCCACTTACGGCAAAAACTTTGCTAAAGATTTAGTTCTGCGGAAACTGGAACAACAGATGGTTTATTACAGTCAGACTTCATAAAATAGCATTAGCCTCACAGCAGAAAGGAGAGAGAGGAAGGATCACATGAAGGATCATTTAGGGGTAGCCCATAATGTTTTGCAAATGCTCTCGCAGCCAAGCGGTAGAGTATAGCAGTGAAGTCGGAGCCACTATAGAAGCCTATGCTTTTCAGGTTTTAGCGGAAGAGCTGTGTGATGCTATGTTTACACAGAGCAATAATTCGCCCAAACGATCGTTTAACAATTTTGAAGCCACGATTTGGTTTTTATAACGATTATAGCGTTTAGACAGAGAAAATTTGTTAGAAAAATCATCATTGCGATCGTTTTTTTACATAGGGGGAATCTTTGAAAGACTGTTTACACAAAGCAATCTGTGAATTTTTAGCGAACGGCCAACGGCGATTTGAGAACATGTTGAAAGATCACAATGAACGATTTCTCACTTGTCGCTTGATTGTTTGCTGTGTTTACACAGAACGATTATCGCTCAAATGTGATCATTATTGCGAAAATTCAAACCGTAATCGTTCCGTGTAAACGCACCATGAAGGACAGTGATCAGTAAACACAGATAAAAGCCGGACCGCACAATAGGAGAAATTTATCAATGCTTTTACCTGAAAACTAGTATTAACCCCTAGACGACCCTGGACGTAGGGTTACGTCATGGAAGTCTGTCCCCAGACGACCCATGACGTAACCTTACGTCCTGGGTGGTTTTCCCGCTATGAAGCGCGCTCCGGAGCGGAGCGCGCTTCATAGCAGGTGGGGGCCGGCTGCAAACAGCAGCCGGGACCTCACCGGTAATGACACGCTGCAGCGATGGCGCTGCCGCGTGTCATTAACCCCTTAAACGCTGCGATCGCGGCGCGACCGCGGCGTTTAAGTGTAAGTGACAGGGGGAGTCCCCTGTCACTTACCGATCGGGACCCCCGCAGTGTGACTGCGAGGGTCCCGATCGGTAAAACGGACTGCCGGAGGTCTCTTACCTGCCTCCGTGCGGTCCGATCGGCGATCTGCTACACTGAGCCTGCACAGGCAGGCTCAATGAGCAGATCGCCGATAACACACACACTACCCCAAAACCCCTCCCCCAATAAAAGTCTAAATCACCCCCCTTTCCCATTATATAAATAAAACATATAAAAATGAATAAATAGATAAACATATAATATACCGTAGCGTGCGTAATTGTCCGATCTATTAAAATATAACAAGCGTCATTGTGATCGGTAAACGGCGAACACGAAAAGAGGGGAAAAAGTGCGCAGATTACCGATTTTATGTTACATTATATATTTAAAAAAATCAATAAAAAGTGATCAAAACATCCGATCTTCACAAATATGGTATTAATAAAAACTAGAGATCACGGCGGAAAAAATGACGCCCCATACAGCCCCGTAGGTGAAAAAATAAAACCGTTATAAGCGTCACAATAGGCCCATTTTATTAATATTTAATTGCCAAAAAAAAGGATTTCATAAAAAAAATACATATATAACATTAGAGAATCTGTGTAACCTGCATGTGGTTGTGTTCGGGCTGACCTATAGAATAATAGTGTCATGTCGCTGTTACCATATAGTGCATTACGTAGACACAGGAACCCCCCCAAACGTTACCATATTGCATTCTTATTTACGATTTCACCTATTTATATCTTCATAAATAATATATTTGGAATTCCATCATACATGTTATGGTAAAATGAATGACGCCATTACACAGTACAACTATTCCTGTAAAAAACAAGCACTTACATGGCTTGTAGATAGAAAACTGAGAGTGCTAGAGCTCTTAGAAGGGGAGGAGGGAAAAACGAAAGCACTAAGATCAAAATTTGCGCGGTCCACTGGGTCATTTTGGGCCTGGTCCTCAAAGGGTTAAAAAAAACTAAATTTTTCTTTGCTCAACACTTTCAATTATTATAGAATGCTTTCAAATTTTGCACAAAACAAAGGAAAAGCTCAAACAATAGAAATGAGCTATTGCTTAAACATTTGTGACAATTTCACTACAATATAGATGAAACAAACAAAGGAAAAAAGGCAGAGTGCCTCATAGGGTTACACAGTCTTTATAGTAGGTGAGACTAGCATATACTGTATTTCGCTGCTCACCTGATAAGGTTGTGCCCAGTAACAACCAACTTATACAGCATAGGTGATAGATCACATGTGGAATGGTTGCAGCAGGAAAACAAACTCTGCAGCCCTTAGGGTATGGACCAACATCAGGATAGCCAAGGTAAAAAGTAGATCCTCCGCGCAGACCATATAAGTATAAAAATTTACTTCAAACAAATCCACAGGTAAGACGTTTCCATACTGCTAGAGTCTATTCCTCAAACCTCAAGGATCATATGCATAAATATACAAGGTCTAGGCTACTATATATAGCATTGCAAAGAGAAAGTAGTAGTGTGCATCAACTCAAACAAATTATCCTCAGTCAAACATCTACTAAATACAATACACAGTCATGGGGCATTGTAAATGCAGAGGGGTATCACAAACATATTCATAAGACAAGATATTCACAAGATGATGAATCTCAGGGCAAGGACCTCTGAACATGCTCACTAGGATGCTTGAACCCGGTGAAGAGGAGTATACCCAGTGGAGTACACCCCTGTGTGGAAGCCATGAGGGTGGTGGGCTGTTGCCTTGGGAACCTCCTTCATCAACAAAAGTGTCGGAGAAAAAAACGCCACAATAACTGGAGACACCTGAGAGTCTGTGTTTGACACCAGTAGTAGAAACCATGCATCCAGCAGCCAAATCCACCTTGACAGTCCCCTCTACTTCTAAGCTAGTCCCCAAGTCGGCAGACACCGTCTTAACCTCCTTTAGTGGCAGCCCCCAACTGCCCCATTTGCTCAGTTTGAACATACTCTTACAGTGCCAGAACTCATATGTTTTCTCATCACTACTATGGCAGTCACCAGACTTTATCTGAAAATTTTTCCGCCACGGAAGTGCTGTCTTCTACATATTTCTACAGTATCTACATGGATCGTGCACCCGTTCAGTACACCGATGTCTTCCACCTTGTCATTCAATGAGACAGAAACTGCTAGGATCCTAGCACTGACTACAGTTTCAACTGACTTTCTACAAATCCCTCAAAGCGAATCTTGTACCATATGTTTGCTACACTACAATAAAGAAGCATAATTTACTTGGTGAGTGCCGGGCTCTTCCTAATATCTGAACATTTTTCTCACCTCGAGCACCACCGCCACGGAAGTGCCGTCTTCTATATATTTCTACAGTATCTACCTGGATCATGCACCCGTTCAGTACACCGATGTCTTCCACCTTGTCATTCAATGAGACAGAAACCGCTAGGATCCTAGCACAGACTACAGTTTCAACGGACTTTCTACAAATCCCTCAAAGCAAATCTTATACCATATGTTTGCTACACTACAATAAAGAAGCATAATTTACTTGGTGAGTGCCGGGCTCTTCCTAATATCTGAACATTTTTCTCACCTCGAGCACCACCGCCACGGAAGTGCCATCTTCTACATATTTCTACTAAATCTACCTTGATCGTGCACCCGTTCAGTACACCGATGTCTTCCACCTTGTCATTCAATGAGACAGAAACCGCTAGGATCCTAGCACAGACTACAGTTTCAACGGACTTTCTACAAATCCCTCAAAGCAAATCTTATACCATATGTTTGCTACACTACAATAAAGAAGCATAATTTACTTGGTGAGTGCCGGGCTCTTCCTAATATCTGAACATTTTTCTCACCTCGAGCACCACCGCCACGGAAGTGCCGTCTTCTATATATTTCTACAGTATCTACCTGGATCATGCACCCGTTCAGTACACCGATGTCTTCCACCTTGTCATTCAATGAGACAGAAACCGCTAGGATCCTAGCACAGACTACAGTTTCAACGGACTTTCTACAAATCCCTCAAAGCAAATCTTATACCATATGTTTGCTACACTACAATAAAGAAGCATAATTTACTTGGTGAGTGCCGGGCTCTTCCTAATATCTGAACATTTTTCTCACCTCGAGCACCACCGCCACGGAAGTGCCATCTTCTACATGTACCTGACATAACCTGTCAGGTGACTCACTGGGTTAATTTCACCCAGGAGAGCTGTGGACAACGTTAACAGAGTCACAAAGTGACAGGACAGGAACCAATTGACAGCTACCCAGCCTACTCTTCTATCTATCTAGTGATGGAGAAAGTGTGATGTTGCAGGGGGGTGGGTGCCTTGCAGCCCATTGCCCTGCTAAAAAGGATTATGGATAAGCCCTTACATACACACATTTTCTGTCAAGACTCCCCCGAAGCCCTAAGCAAAGGGGGACATGACTTTGGGAGGGTGGACCTATAGCCCCAGCAGTCTTGTCTGTATAATACTACACATTTAAGCACAGGTGGTTCTGCTTTAAGAGGGGGGAATATATACCTAGTGTATTGCTACGAACAGGGTGGGGTTAAGAAATAGATTTAACTTCCTGTCTTGTCTTTCCCTTCCTCTATTTCACAAGGGAAAGCATCCCTCCCCCCCCCCTTTTTCATATTTACTTTAAATCTAATTGGTACGATAACAATATCGATTTTATTTTCATTTTATTAGTTACAGTTTGGCATTTAGCCTCTAAGCCAGTGTTTCTCAACTCCAGTCCTCAAGACCCACCAACAGGTCACGTTTTGAGGATTTCACAGGTGATATAATTATAGTCAGTGCACCAATAACTGCCACGGCTGTTCATTGTATGGAATATCTGCAAAACATGACCTGTTGGTGGGTCTTGAAGACTGGAGTTGAGAAATACTGCTCTAAGGCCCAAGGGTATATACTAAGTATACTTTCATGGCATTGAACTAACTGTGCAAAAATGTGTAAAAGATTAAAAAAAAAAAAAAAAAAAAAAAAAAAATGAAGTAAAAATTTAAAATAATAATGTGTGTTTTATATATGTATATATATATATATATATATATATATATATATATATATATATATATAATTTGCCACAGCTGTGGTTTGGTGGCTTTGGAGTCAGGTGGAAGTTGCAGGTGAGTTATAGCGGAATCCTTTTAACTCATAGAGGATGTTAAATGGTGGTGAACAGGCTGAGCCTTGGAAGTGGCCAGCCTTGAGGATGTCAGAATGGTAACATGATCAAGAGGCGGGCCTGGTGGATAAGCACAGGAGTATGGATCTTCAGTAGGGCCACCCCCCTTTATTGCTGTCTGGTCGAGTGCTGTATTGCAGACAGCTGGGGATCTACCAGTATACATTAATCCCAGTGAGCTAGCACTTCAGACTGCTGTGATTGTTTTGGTCCTGTGATTTAAATAAAGCTGTGGCCATCTTAACACCAAAAAGTGTGCTTTGTGCCTTCATTTCATAGTCTGTAGTTATTGGTGTTGGAGTGGTTTTAAGGGAAAGTGAGGGTTTATCCCATATCCAAAAGTCATGTCACGGACTATGTGCGGACACAAATTTGGATTAACTTATGAACGTTCAGAACATTTGATTTCTTCCTGAATCAAATTTTTTGCAAAGTTCAGAACAATTCTTGGTTTAGGAAGTCTGGTTCGCTCATCGCAATCTAATACAATAATTCATATGCATTGGCTATAACATTTGCCTGTGATAACAGATGACCTTTAGTGGGCTTAGCTGACACGCATATAGCAAAAACACGCAAAAAATATATTTAAAATGTTTTAATTTAACTTTTTTTTGTTTGTTTTGCTTAAATTTTTTTATTGGGTATATATTATATCCTTTATGTGAATCTTATATTCACAGGTCTTGAACTTGTACTTTATGGCTATGTTTACACTACGTAAAAGTACGGCCGTTTTACCATCGGCAACAACGGCCATACTTTATGCGCCTGTGAACACTGTCGTATCTGCTATGGGATCCCGGCCGGAGCGTATACACATCGTATACGCTCTGGCTGGGATCCCATACGGACCCGCAAATAACTGACATGTCAGTTTTCTGCGCCCGCAACTCAGTGAATTGTGGTCGTAGAAATCTCTGTCGATTCACACAATGAACCGAATGGCTCCGGCCACTTGCTTCATTGTGTGCTGTAGAGTGTTTTGATGCGGGCATGCGCTGATGCGCCCGCATCAGAACACTACGGCCATAAAGATCATCCGGCCGGTACTGCAGTACCGGCCGGGATGATCTGTGCAGAGACCGGCCGTTCCGTGACCCGGCCGGGGTCACGGAACGGCCGGTCTCTTATAGAGTGTGAACATAGCCTATGAATGTGTATGTTCACTTTTGTACTGTCACCTTTTTTTTATCTGTTTTTACTAAGGTAGGTTTGGCAACACTAGAAACACATATTTCCCTGAAGTACTCATTCTTTCTTGACAGCTGTCTTCAAAATATAGCGAGACTGCGAGGACCCTACTGTATCTGTGATGATGAAAACAACTGCTCAAGGCTGGAGAACTGAATTATGCATCTGAGGTTACACTGCATAGAGTATGTGTTGAGTGCATTCAGGTCTTCGTGCAATTTGTCATCTTATGTCATTGTTTTATACACTTCCATTAGATTCTATGGCGTTCTGCGTTACTGTAAAACATACACAACAGTGTATTCTGCAATGGCTATAAAGAATCAATATTGTATGAATGAAACAAATTAAAATAATTAAAATACTAACAGTGACAAAAGAGATAGGGCAGTATTAAAAACTTGGATAAAACAGGCTTTTATCCAAAAGGATAAATCAGACAGCTAAGCAGTACGGGACCACTAGATAGTCATGAAGTATGCTTGGATTGACGGATAAAGTCTGGTTATTAGTGTTCAATTGTCTGCTTCTTTGAAAACGTAAGGGGGTGTACTTATTAAAGCATGTGCATCAATTATCTGCCATACAAAGGTTGTATATTTTTGCGGATGTCTCATTTACACAAGAAACAGCAACAAAACAAATGTTTCTACCTGATTTAGGTTATTCCAACCAATCTGGTCTAAGTAGATGTCCTCCATAGCAAAGTCAGAAAGAAAGGCATGATTCCTTAACGAGGTAGCATTGTATGTTGGCAGTTGTAGTGTTGGGCCAGGTTCACACATCGTCTTTTTGGGCCCCTTGACAGCCGTCTTTTTCGATGTCTGTTATTTTGAGGCCAAATAACATTTAAGTTATTTTGCAATGACTTCCATGATTTAAAAATAAGGGACATTATTTAGCCTAAAAAATACAGCTGTCAAATGGCCAAAATAAGACGGTGTGTGAACCTAGCCTTGAATTTGTTTTCAAAACATTGGGTCAATATATTGTATATTTCAGTGCATTGGGTTGTTTATTATAAAACAATAATGCTGATACAGGTCAAACGTAACATCGCAGCATGAGTCTAGAGTATGAATACTTTTTGTCGATCAATGTGATGAGTGTGAGACTTTTTCTAATAAAATCTAATAATTATAAAACATCCTTGATTTCAAAATAGTTAATTATTTGTACTGTTAAAAATCTCTTATATGTCTTCAAATAGTTTTTCTATTGTAGTAATACCCAGTTTGCAGATTCAGGCTATGTTCACACTACGCAAAAGTACGGCCATTGTTGCCATCAGCAGCAACGGCCGTACTTTATGCGGAGTGGAACAATGCTTTATTTTCAATGGGATCCCGGCCGGAGCGTATACACATCGTACACGCTCGGGCCGGGATCCCATGCGGGGCCACAAATAACTGACATGTCAGTTTTCTGCGGCCGCAATTCAATGATTTGCGGCCGTAGGAAACCCTGTCAGTTTACACAGTGAAGCAAGCGGCTCCGGCCGCTCGCTTCACTGTGTGCTATGGGAAGCTCTGATGCCGGCGCGCATCAGAGCTCTGCGGCCGTAAAGATCATCCGGCCGGTACTTAAGGACTGGCCAGGGTGATCCGTGCAGAGACCGGACGTTCCGTGACCCGGCCGGGGTCATGGAACGGCCGGTCTCATACGTTGTGTGAACATAGCCTTAGGCATATAGGCTGTCACTTTTTGAGGCTGGGTTCACACACAGTATTTTTGCTCAGTATTTTGGTCCTCATATTGCAACCAAAACCAGGAGTGGATTGAAAACACAGTAAGGCTATGTTCACACACTTTTAAAATTTAGTGGATGGCCGTCATTTTATGACAAATAATAGCCGTCATTTGATAACAACGGATGATTTTTTTTTAATAATGCCAATTATTTGCCATCCACGGCCATCCACTAAATTTCAACAGTGTGTGAACATAGCCTGTGTTTTCAATCAAATCCTGGTTTTGGTTGCAATATGAGGACCAAAATACTGAGCAAAAATATTGAGTGTGAACATAGCCTAAAGCTTTTCTGGGAACACAAGTGCTCAGTACCATGAATTCCATCCTGTAAAAGCTCCAGCCTATGCATAAAAGTTAGCGTCCTCCGGTTTCTTCACTATATTTATGATTCAGATCACTGTTCTGCTTTATGAAGATATTTGCGGTAATTTAGGGCAGATTTCCTTCCTACTGACACTAAATCAGCACCACACCATTACATCTTTTAAACTATTAGTTGCATATTTCTCTTTTCTAGTCATTCACCATAGAATGTCTGACATTGTTTTGACTATTTAACCTTTTATTATTATTATTATTATTATTATTATTATTATTATTATTATTATTTGTGTTAATGAAAAGCACTTTCTGTGCAATTATAACTGTATAGCCCTGGTTAACTTTTTTCTTGCAAATGACACCTATATTTGTTGTGCACTATTTTAGGAAACTGACACTTCACACCCTGCATATATTTATCAAACTGCAGACTCTGCATGTACATTTGTGCACACCTTTCCATAAATATTCACCTTCTAATCTTATGCATAGAATTGACATCATTTCTAAAAACAATTGACCTACATGTTTTTTAAACCATTTTTAAATAAGAACCTTAGAAATGCCAGAGCAATAAATGCCTAAAATACTAAAATAGGTCTGTATAGTTGTATGGGGAAGTGTGTGTGTGTGTGTGTGTGTGTGTGTGTGTGTGTGTGTGTGTGTGTGTGTGTGTGTGTGTAATTTAACTCCTTCATAACCGAGGTCATTGATGCCCGGATGTCCGGTTCAAATTGTAACAATGTTCCTCCTCGCCTTCTCGGTATCATATTGGTGGAAGAAATTAACTTTGATTGTTTTTTTTATTCATTTTCTTCTAATATATAATTTTTACAAAATTAGCAATCCTGGTGATTTTTTTTTTCACTTTTGATTTACGCCATTCACCGTGCAGTGCAGGAACAATATTGTTATATTTTAATAGATTGGACAATTCTGCATGCTATATGTAATATGTTTATTTTTTATTTGTTATAATGGGAAATGAGGTATTATAAAACCCTTATTGGGGCATTTTTATTTGTTTTTGTTTTTAATATATATATATATATATATATATATATATATATATATATATATATATAAATATAATTCAGCAGCACTCCATGAATGAGATGGTGCCAGCGGATCTTGCCTTGACCAAAGGCTGTAGTAAATATAGGAAGAAGTAATCCACAGCACTCGTTGGTAGTGAAAAAAGCTTGTGAGTTTATTCCATGTGAAAAATTCATTCCAAACAAAGTGTGATCAAAAAGCAAGGTGCAGCATACAAAAGAATAACCGGAGCAACGTTTCAGCAAACAACCTTCGCCATTTTCAAGCACGGTCAGTGAACATGTGAATCAGCTTTAAATACAAGTGAAACAAAAAAGCAAGACATTCTATTGGTTTGCAGCAGTGTCCATCAAGTGTCCTTTTTGCAGGTGAAAATTAACTCCATCGTGTCCTGGTGAGTCCATGTGAGTCCATAGTAAGGAGTAGATATACACAAAAACACTACTCATATCCCCTCAAGTGAAAAGCAAACGTGATAAAGGGGCTTGTAAATGATGAAGTCATTCCATACAAAAAAATTACTGTTAAATAAATCATACACGGCATCCAGAAAATCCTAATAGTGTATAAGACAAGACCTGGGCTCAGATCATCAGCTGAGCAAGATGGTAATGAATGCATGAATAAAACACTCCTAGCAGACCACTGATAACACACAAATGCATAGTGTGAACAGATGCAGATTTGTGGCTGTGCTTTGCTGTACCTAGTCGGGCACCAATGGGACGGCTCCATCACTGAAGTCATTCCTCTGGTCGGGAATCCACTCGCTCGAACCTCATGGGGGGAAACCGCCTGCAGTGTGCACAGCGTCATCCCAACACCCGTACCTAGCCCCTCCAGGCGTTACTACAGCGTCGCTTTGCCACTAGTCTGAACAGGAACATAGGTTTAAATTTCCAGCGGTCATGGCGAAAGTGAAAGATAAGTTACTAGGTCCGTCTTACATATTGAGGAATATCCAGCCGTGTTGAATTCATTTCTAAGGATAAAAGATACAAAAGGTAAGTATATAACATAATTTCAGTTTATCATACATTTAGTAAAAATTTAAAACAATAAGTCATAGATGATTACCATGTTCACAAAAAAATTTTTTTAGCACACATTGATACTGTGTATCCAGTAAGAACGTGGGCAAACTATATTTTTCCTATTTAAACATATTCGGATGGACTTTATACTCAATATTGAGTCCAGCCGGACCCAATGCCTGTAATTCATGGATCCATGACAATTCCCTTTTTTTTAGAATAAGATGTCTGTTGCCCCCCCTCTTAGGTTGAGCAACACGATCAATCAGGATACACTTGAGATCGCTCTCTTTATGGCCCGCCTGTACAAAGTGACACGAGACAGGTAAGTCAAGTCGACCCTTGCGTATAGAATGTCTGTGCTGGTTCATGCAGGTCCTAAATTCAAGTGTAGTCTCTCCCACATAGAATTTGCTGCATGGACATAACAAAATGTAGATCACCCAGTCAGAAATACATGTCAGATAATGGTTAATAGGATATTTCCTGTGGGTCACAGGGTGTTCAAAATGGTTAGTCTTGATGATATGTCTGCATGTGATACAGTTAAGGCAAGGAAAACAACCAGTTCTTTTTACACTAAGATATTTTTGTGTATCTTTTTGTTTGCTTGTTATATCTGCAGTAACAAGACGATCCTTCAAATTTCACTCCTCCTATAGGAAGGCAGTGGCGGAGTCTGGAATTCTTCCACATTGGTGTAGCTGTCTCTGACTATGTGCCAGTGTTTTTTTATGATCCGGTAGATGTTGGAAGAGAAATGATTATATGTACTAACGAATGGGATTCTGTTGAGTGGCTTCTTATCCCTCTTTTTGAGTTAATCATCTCTCTGGAGTGTTTTAACTCTCGTAGTGCACTGTTGTAATAGAGAATCAGGGTATCCCCTATCGTGAAATTCTGACATCATTCTAGTAATCGCACCCTCTAACTGTGCCTCATCCTCGATGATTCTTCTTGCTCTGATCATCTGAGAGAAAGAAAGAGAATCAATCATCCTGGTTGGATGACAACTGTGATAATGTAACATGTTATTACAATCAGTTGGTTTTCTGTAAAGACCTGTTCTAAGGGTACAAACCCACACACCGTATACGCAGCAAATACGCAACAAATACGCAACAAATACGCAGCAAATACGCAGCAGTTTGATGGTGAAGATTTAATGCTGAGTTCAGTTATTTAGATCTAATCTGCTGCGTTTTTGTTGCGTATTTGTTGCGTTTTTGCTGCGTATTTGCTGCGTATCGCAGCAGTAAATACGCTGTGTATACGGTGTGTGGGTTTATACCCTAAGGGTGTTTCCCTCTTTATAGACATCCACATCTAAGTAACTGATTTTTTGTGTGTCAGATGTTGCTGTAAATTTTATGGTCTCATCCATCTGGTTCAATTCTGTCACAAATTGTGTGAGGGTGTCTGCGTTACCCCCCCATATCATGAATATGTCATCTATGTAACGCCACCAGGCAAGCACTTGGCCATACCTGGGGGTCACATAGATGAACTCCTCCTCCATCATGGCCATGACTATATTAGAATACGTGGGTGCCACATTGGCACCCATCGCCACACCACGTAACTGTAAGTACAGTTGGTCGTCAAAAGAAAAATAATTGTTGGTTAAGACCATCTCTAATAACCTAAGTAGGAAGTCATTAACTGCAGCAGTATAACCCAATTCACACATGGCTGTACTTATAGCACGCATCCCTCTCTCATGATTAATAGAAGTGTACAAACTAGTAATGTCCAAAGTCACAAGTATAGCATTGTCAGGAATGTACATTCCACATATTTTATTTAAAAAATCTGTGGAGTCATGCAAATAAGATTTGGCTTTAAAAACTAGTGGTCTCAATACATGATCTTAAAAAACTGAAATGCGGCTCAAAATAGAGTCCCTGCCCGATACGATGGGTCTCCCGGGCGGATTGACCAAGCTTTTATGTATTTTCGGTAGGAAATATATGAGTGAAGTCTGGGATGTGTAACAGTCAAATATTCCACTAGGTCATCGTCAATAATATTAAGTGTCAGTCCTTCCTGTAATAGCTTATGTATTTTCTTTGCTATAATGAACTTGGGATCACAAGTTAGGGGTCTGTACACTGCTGTATCAGTGAGTTGTCTCTGTGCTTCTGCCATATAGGTTCCCCTGTCCATGGTCATGGACAAGGGAATCCAATGCCTGAATGTCTGCATGGGTTAAGTTAGGATGTTTTACGTCACCTTCTCTAGTATTTTGTCTGAGTCTCATAAGGTCTTGTCTGACAAGGTGTTGAAACGTCTCAACTGCTGGTGTAAGAGGTGGAGTAAATGTGCTCTCAGTTCTTAGTCCCATGATCCTGGAGGAAAAAGTAGCATTAGTTTGAGTTACAGCATTGGGTTTTACAGCATTAAATTTGAACCATATTTTAAGACCAATTCTCCTTATAAACTGCACCAAATCAAGATCAACCTCAAACCAGTTAATACGTGGACTGGGGCAATAGTTAAGACTCTTACCCAGTAATCCCAACTGTTCATTAGATAAATGACAAGATGAAATATTTACCACATTGTGGTTGGTGTGCCCTTCTTCCTGGAGTTGTTCCTCTGGGAGGCAGTCCTGTTGGAGCCGGTCTGCTTGTTTCTTCCGGAGGCGGTGTCTTTTTCTGCCTCCTCTCCTGGTTTTTCTGGATTTGGTGTGCGCTCCTCTAAAAAAACTTCTATATCATCTGTATTGTTAGTCGCAGGTTGCTGTACTGAATCTCTTTTTTTGTTCTTCCTAAAGGAACCAGTCTGATCCCCCTTCGTGGTCCAGAGGTAAGTACGTCCTGTTAGATAGTCCTGATTGTCACGATGCCATTTTTTTTTTCTCTTCCTGTGTCTCGTTGCGAAATTTTTCCAAAAACCGGTTTTGTTTGGTCATGAATTTGTTGTAGTCCTCCTCTGAGAGTGCACCTCTCAGTGTGTCATCAGCTGTCTGTAACTGTATCACAACCGCATCCAATTGCTTTTGCATGCAGTCTATATGTAAGAGTATTAGGTCCAGTGCATACTTGTTGGAAAGCAATTCAAAAGTCCGTTTGAATTCAGGATCATCCAGCAGCATATTAGGCTTCAGCCTTGAACGCATACCACGTGGTATGCGATGTGCTTTTGTTTTTGTGTATATCTACTCCTTACTATGGACTCACATGGACTCACCAGGACACGATGGAGTTAATTTTCACCTGCAAAAAGGACACTTGATGGACACTGCTGCAAACCAATAGAATGTCTTGCTTTTTTGTTTCACTTGTATTTAAAGCTGATTCACATGTTCACTGACCGTGCTTGAAAATGGCGAAGGTTGTTCGCTGAAACGTTGCTCCGGTTATTCTTTTGTATGCTGCACCTTGCTTTTTGATCACACTTTGTTAGGAATGAATATTTTTCACATGGAATAAACTCACAAGCTTTTTTCACTACCAACGAGTGCTGTGGATTATCTCTTCCTATATATATATATATATATATATATATATATATATATATATATGTTTTAAAACTTTTACTTTTTTATTTATTTTTTTACACATTTTACATGTATAAGGGGACTTAGGGGACACAGCATATACTGATAAATGCTGTGCCATAGCCTGAGAGCAGACTCTATGAACAGATGGACTATCCGACAGGATGAGGGTAAGTGGCTTACAAATGATTTGGACTCCCGCATGCTGAGGACACCTGATCAGTCTGTGACAGGTCCTTGTCCTGTCACTGAGTATCTTAAATGCCGTGATCACTGTGCATCATGGTGTTTAAGGAGTTAGTGACAAGCAGCTGCGGGACCGTGGATGCCTGTCATTAGCTATGGAGTCGGCCACACTGATGTGTGCGGTACCGCCCACATTGGAGCGGTCCGGGACACATTTAAAGCCCCTTCAGTCTAGGAACGTATATACTGAATGCTTTCCTACTGCACGGGCATGTGCAGTAGGAACATATATGTACGAATTGTGGACATGAAGGGGTTAACCAGCAGTGACTTAGCTATATGTTTAATCATTGTATTGGTACCTTTAAACATTATACTGAAACATCATACTCAATTTTCAAGATAGTTTAGCACAAGTGTGTCATCCACTGGGAATCACTATACAGATTTTGCCACCTTTTAAGCCTTTTATACAGTTTAGTTGGTCTAAAGCATGGCCGTTTCTAGAGGCAGGCGGGGCAAACGACCGCACGGGGCGCCGACAGCTTGGGGGTGCTGGTGGCACCCCCAGGACCTCACCCCCAGGACCCTCGGCCGTCAGCCTGCCTCATCACCTGGCCTGACCTCACCTCCCCATCACCTGCCACGACCACTGGACCGCTTCACCCCCCCCCCCCCCCCGGACGGCGCACAGCCGAGTGCTCATCACCCGGCGGGCTGCTGCCGCCCAATCACAAAAAGTCTCCACAGTGATGTCATATCACTGCGCTGGAGGGAGAAGATGTGTGCGGGGGCGGTGGCGGCCTGCTTGCTCCTTGCAGGCTGGAGGAGAAGAACACACAGGGCTCTATCTATTGAGGTGAGTATAATGTTTTTTGTGGGGGGCGGGGTTGCAGAGCACAGGGGGAGATTATTACTATGGGGCAGAGCACAGGTGGGATTGTTAATATGAGGACAGCATGGTGGGTGGGATTTTTACTATGGGGGACAGAGCACAGGGGGGAATTACTAATATGAGGACAGCATGGGGCGATTGTTACTATGGGGGGCAGAGCACAGGGGGATTATTAATATGAGGACAGCATGGGGGATTGTTACTATGGGGGGCAGAGCACAGGGGGGGTTATTAATATGAGGACATCATGGGGGATTGTTACTATGGGGGCAGAGCACAGGGGATTATTAATATGATGACAGCATGGGGGATTGTTACTATGGGGGGCAGAGCACAGGGGAATTATTAATATGAGGACAGCATGGTGGGCATTGTTACTATGGGGGGCAGAGCACGGGGGGATTATTAATATGAGGACAGCATGGGGGATTGTTACTATGGGGGGCAGAGCACGGGGGGATTATTAATATGAGGACAGCATGGGGGATTGTTACTATGGGGGGCAGAGCACAGGGGGGATTATTAATGTGAGGACAGCATGGGAGATTATTACTATGGGGCAGAGCACGGGGGGATTATTAATATGAGGACAGCATGGGGGGGTATTTTTACTATGGGGGACAGTGCACAGGGGGGAATTATTAATATGAGGACAGCATGGGGGGGACTGTTACTAAAGGGCGCAGAGCGCCGGGGGTTATTAATATGATGACAACATGGGGGATTGTTACTATGTGGGGCAGAGCACGGGGGATTATTACTATGAGGACAGCATGGGGGGGATTTTTACTATGGGGGGCAGAGCACAGGGGGGGTTATTAATATGGGGACAGCACAGGGGGGATTTTTAGTATGGTAGCAGCACAGAAAATGATTATTACTATCAGGACAGAGCACAGGAGGATTATTACTGTGGGGAGACCACAGGGGAATTATTACTATGGTGACAGCACAGGGGGCATTATTACTATATGGAGGCAAAGCAGGTGGCAATATTACTATATGGGGGCACAGCAGGGGATGCTACATACAGGGGGCAACCCACATTCCTACTTACTTTACTGCACATGACACAAAAAAGTGGAAGTTGTAAAAGTGTGGAGAATAAAATGTTTGTCTCACAGGTTCACAAGAGACGAATTGTTGCTGCAAGAAATCATCATGGTGGTCCAGGCCAGAAGGAGAGGAAAAGGGAACAAAGAAGACATCACCTGTGAGTCACTGAATGACTTTTTTTTGCCCCAAGTTGAAAAGGGTTGAATAACATGGCTCTATGCCATAATACACACACTGCTTCTCCCTAATACCACCCCCCCCCCCCCCCTGCACACACATCACTTTTTAGCAAGATTTGCCCTGTAGTTCAAATTACCCAGAAACGGCCCTGGTCTAAAGACATATTAATTGCAATGTAATACAACACTATATTTGGTGTATAATGAGGCCACTTTCCACCATATTCTATAATGTAATACCTTGTTTTCAATGAAGGTAAAGAAAGGTGAAAGCAACTTATTTAGTTTCAAATACAGTAGAACTTTTCCATTACTCACTTCTTTCTGCCGCTGGTACTTTCCTCTTCTAGTCTAATGAACAGCAGATTAACATAGCAGATATTTATCTGTCAGGATATTGGGATGTACATATGACAGTATATCAAAAGCTATTTTAATATTTATGTAATTTGTTCTGATCTTCCTCATCTCTCAATGTGGAACCTCTCTGTAATTAAAAATACTAATTTACATAAATATTTAGAGTGCGTAGTGACATTCCCTACATGAATATTTGTCGATTCATTACTTCTCGTACCTTTATTTATTCAACCCTATTCTAGAATATATTAATTTGTACATTCATTTGCATAGGTAATCATCAAGCTGCACTGATTACATCTACATCTTAATGGTAGGAGAATGGAGGCATTATATTTGGGGCATGACAGCACATCTGTAGAGGAACTGAAAGGTGGAAATAATTTCATGCATCTGCAAAATCTGAGAGTAAAGGAAAGTAAACGAATGCACATAAGGTCTGTATATTGCAAATTCTGGCAATACGTACATGTATACATGACGATCAAATGCCCTGGGGTGATTAATGTCACCTGGTGATTTATAGCAAAAATATGGATGCTTACTTTCTCATTTAGAATTGAACACATCACAGCTAATGGATACAAACTTTTTTTCCACACTTATAAACAGGGTTGGCATCTAAAAAGATCTGTAGAGGAATTTTTCCTGGTGCCCTTGCCCGTACAACTGCCATATAGTAGCTAAATAATACTACAGTTCTGAAATACCAGCATTGTACAACTGACAAGTTATATCATCACAAATATCCTAGAAATGTTACTGTACAGTGTCCAAACAATAATAAATCAAAGGTGTTGTCTGGAGAGCAAAAGATGGCTAAAGCCTTCTACTCTCTCAAACTGACCCCCCTCCAGTCTAAGATGTGGGGGTGGGGCTAAATTGCAATCATCGCATGCAGGCAAAACCTGCTGGTCCGTGATATCCAATAGCTACACAGTGTCTCTGCAATATCGGAGACACTGTGCAGCTATTGGACATTGCATGCAGGTGTAGTTTTGCCAGCATGCTATGATCACAACTTATGCCTGCCCCTCCACATCTCAGAAGGCTTACTTTAGAGTTGTGGAATTTCAGGAAGTGAGCATTGGGGTGCAGAAGGCTTGAGCCACCATATGCTCCCCAGACAACCTCTTTAAAAAATAAAACTGACAAGATACTTTTATAGCTAGCGCTTCTTTGATTTCTTTTTTCTTTTTTTTTTTCCACTATATGCCCTCCCTCTTTCCTATTCAGACTACCAATTTGTTATGGGATCTGATACAGAATCAAATGATTAAATGCTACCTCAACCAATGTCAGTAAGGCCTGAACCTGAGTTTTTCAGGCCCCATCCAATCAGAGCAGTGTCAGAGAAGCTCCAGCAGTGTGATTTTGTGACACAATGCTGGAGTTGCACTGATTAAAGAGTGAGCAGTTTAGGTTCAATTCCCATTGACACTGAGCTATGGAAAAAAACAAGTTGTCATGTGTCATTTATTATCACATCAGGTGCTCAAACCAACAGCAACAGCAGCCTCAGCCTCTCTGTCATGTGTATCATACCTAACACATAAAAAAAATCATTTGAGGAGACACTTATCTGTCCCTGGTCTTTTTATTTTATACAGAGAACTTAAGGTCCTGAAGGCAGAGGTCCTGCAACCACAGCACAGAATTAGCAAGTAAATAACCTTAAGTAAATATTTATTACTTTCAGTCATACATGAAACTGAGTTTGGGAATGAGATAACAACATTTACTCTATTCATTTTATGAATAATTTATAATTTACACAGAACACGATTTGGAAATTGGCAGCAATACTTAATAATCTTTGGCTTAAGATGGTAAAAGATGCTTTATTTATGACCGATATAGTCTCTATAACATTGCACTTCACATTATCCTATGTAAGGTCAAAATATAAGTCAATGACATTATAAAAAGGCACATTAAAACCTGGAGGAAGAATATGCACAAATATGAAGCTCTAAAGCTTTAAACACATCATTATATACTCATATAATACAAAGAGAAAAGTGATCATGTTTTGTACAACAGAAGGCTAAGCTTGCAAAAAGTGGGTCTTTTGTCAATAGTGTAAATTTAGGGAGTATTCACATAGCAGATTTGTCACATGGGGACTTGCAGAAATCCATGTGCTTCTGTAACAAATCTACCACATGTGAATTTTCCCTTACAGACATATTTGACTTGGTACAATATATTCCAACATCACAATACATTATCTGGGGTTCTTCACTTAAAGGTAAACTGTGTGCTGTAGAGGCAGTCACCTTGTGAGCATGACACCTTTTAGTAATTTGTTCATGGAGTAAATTATGCACAATCTCAGGTTTTCTACTGTAATGCCGAGTCAATGAGGAGTTGTGGCCAGTTTGTGCCACACTTTGGTACACCTCATTACTGCTTCCTCCTCTCTTTTCTTCATTAATTACCTTAGCTGCGCAGCTGTGGAAATGTGGTCTAAGAGTAAATCATTTGTGTAGAGACCAAAAACAGTTTTTGTTTCCCCTTTGTTCAATTCCAATTAAATATAGTTATATATTTTCTCATTAATCTATTATTTGTAAAAGTGCAAAAAATTTCCAATCATGTCGAAAGTAGTTTTAAAATAATTTTTTATACAATAACGAGAAAAAAATGAATAGCTATATTTCCTTTCCATCAGGGGAATTGAATCAGGGGGGGGATGTTGGCCTTCACAGAGGTAATATAGAAAATTCAACTATATCTGAGTGCTTCTTTCAGAAATAAACTGCCTACAGAGGGCCAATCTGCAATCAGAGACACAAGCTGACAGCTGAGTGAGCAGGAGGCCAGGCATCATTGATTGTTCATGAAGAGGATGGAGGAGAAAGCAGTGGTGAGTAGAGGTGATCGAACCTCGGGATTGTGCAGGTTCGATTGAACCTGCACAGGAGGAGACAGCCCGAGTACCGCCTGGAATAACATGGCACAGCCTAGTACCTAGGCTGTATCCTGGAATTCCAGGCGGTACTCGGGATGTCTCCTCCTACCCCACGGACCGGGAAGGCATCCGTAATGCAGGTTCTGCAGGTTCAAGAATGTCAAGTTCGATTGAACCTGCAAAATCCTGAGGTTCGATCATCTCTAGTGGTGAGGTGTGCCAGAATGCTGCACAAACGCTGAGCCACAACTCCTCTTTGACTGTCCAATAAAGTAGGAGACCTGAGATTGCACAGTGGACTGCCAGCTACAGCACACTGTAAGAACTTCAGGAAGGGCCCGGGTGCTGACAGATTCCCTTTGATAACAAAAATAGCTATACTCTATATAGTACTTGCAGCCAGACAACAACTTCACAAGGTCCATTATTCCCTCAGCAACATACAAAAGTAGCAGAACAATTATGTTAAATAAATTACTTTTTGTGGCATAACACAGATTGCTGAAAGAAACAAAAAACAGTGGGACACACTGTGATCATTTTAATATTAGGGGAACCATTTATTAAAAAGTTAAAGGGCAGCATCTAACCTGCTGAAATGTTCCTATATTAAATTAACTGCTAACATTCCAAAAATTTATGTTTCTAACCTACTGTGCCTACACATGGAAATTATATTTCAGTGAAACTGTATTGCAAGATACCAAAGGGGTACCAAATAGCTTATCACATGCACGTTCATCTATGCATAAGTAGCCACGTCGCTCCCCTTGAAAAATCTTTAAGCAGACACACTGGTCTGAGTAGGGAGTTGTAGCTACTTATGCATAGATGAATATGCATAAGTAGCAGGGGAAGCACATGTTAGCGGGTGGCCAGGACAGTGCACTGAGGGGCAACCCCAGTGCACCAAAAAGGCTAATTTCCATATCTACTTCGGATCTAAATATCATTACAAGTACATAAAAGTAGGTTCGTATGTATGAACCTGCTGATAGTTTCCTTTTAAGTTAGTTTGCAATGCTAAGCAAGTACTAGGTGTTTGATGCTTGGGGCTATAGACAGGCTTATTAATAGACATTACAAACACAAGTACAGATTGACAGGGGCATCAGGTAAACAAGATCTATGTTTCTATAGAAATTATACTAACAACAGTCAAGACATTGAATGTTTCCCTTTAATATTTTAAATAAAACAATCTCTTTTATTGCATACTAAATAAAGTAAACTTTTAAATGCTTAGTGTAAGATTTTACTCTGTCAAGACAAGGCTAATCACTTCTATCTGTACAGATATTGAACAACTAGATCAGCACTTCACATTGACTTACTTATTTAAGCAATTAGAGAACTATATTGCACTTGTATTTCATGAGGTTTCAAGCTGGAAAACAAGTGTTTTTTGTTTGGACTCCCTATATTAGCTACAACACAGAGACATCTTTGCTAATGTGATGGCAAATAGAAATACGGTTAAGCGTTTTTATTCAAATTGGTTTTCCAGTTGTTTTCACTCACAGCCTGATTGAGAGAGAAGTACAGCTTTGATTTTTACTGCTAAACTAAATAATGATGTAAAAGGAATGTTACACAGAAGGTAGATGTATTAAGCTAGGCTCACAACAGTGCTTTGAGGATGGAAGTATAGATCATTGACAGTATGGATATTCAGGGCATATTACCAAATAATACCACCCACTAGTAAAATGATAGTTGTAGTGGATTATATAAGGTTAAAAAAATCTGCCACAAGTTAAAGGGTAATTCCATCTTGAAATGTATGGCATATGCTTAAGAAATGCTATAAATACCTAATAAATGCAGGTCTCACCTGTGGGACCAGCACCTATCTCTAGCATGGGCCCCTGATGTAATCCAGCCTTGTTACAACAAACAGTTTTACAAAAAAAAACAATCCCGGTATTCCATTGCGCTATTGAGAGTCAAGGAAAAGGCATGGCACTACTCCTGAGGTGGGACTCACATCTATCATGCATTTATGCAAAAAATGTCAAGCTGAAAATTAAGTTTCATGGGAACTGAGACACTATTAAAAGTAAAACATTATTATACATATGCCACAGTAATTAAATGTATGAGCTGAGATAAAAGAACTGACTGAGAGTTGAAAGAAATGTTGAGTGTGCATTATACCTCAAGTTTAAAAGATTAAAGGTTCAAGAAGAAATTGTTTTTAATTATAAAAACAACAACTCAAGAACAAGTGGACAAAATGTGAGGTTAGTTGAGGGATCAGAAGCAACATGAGAAAATATTACTTTGCTGAAAGAGTAGTAGATGCTTGGAACAAACTTCCAGCAGATGTGGTAGGTGAATCTACAATAGCTGAATATAAGCATAAGACAAACAGATTGTTGAACTGGGAGAACAGCCAAATGACAACACTGCCGGCTGCTAGTGAAAGCGCTCAGTGCAGTGAAGTCCTAGGTGCATTGCCCCCTGGGAAACATGAATATGCAAAAGAGGAGCCATGGAGCCTCACTGAAGAGTCTCAAAACACAGGACTAGTCAGATATCCTTCCGGGAAGGACCCAGCCAAGGGGCAGCTCCTGTTAGGAAACCACCAGAACCACCATATACCCCCATACACCATAACCGCCCTATAAGCAACACCCCGAAACAGCTGTATGTGGATGGTTACCTAGCCTTGGTTTATCCCTTGTCATTACATTGACTTATAGGGCCACTTAATATGGTGGTTCTGGTGGTTTCCTAACAGGAGCTGCCCCTTGGCTGGGTCCTTCCCGAAGGGATATCTGGCTAGTCCTGTGTTTTGAGATCTTCAGTGAGGCTCCACCGCTCCTCTTTTGAATATAAGCATGTCTGGGATAAATATATATATATATATATATATATATATATATATATATATACATATAAATATTAAGATAAAAAGAAAGAAATAAGGCAGACTAGATGGACCAAGTGGTCGTTTTCTGCCGACAATCTTCTATGTTTGTAAGGGCGTATTACCACAGCCTATTGCTTTGCAGACCATACGTGGCCTTTGGTTTCTCTGCTGTGTTTTGGTTGATCTCCCTGAGGTCAAACAGCGTCCTTTTGCATGCACTTACTAGTCATTGCTCCCACTAGCCAGATTCCTACTCCACACTGATGAGGGGCAAATACCCCAAAACAGCTATCTGTGGACGGATACCTTGCTTTTGTGGTTTCCTTGATTGGAGACTTCTTTGGCTTGGTTGTTCTTTTCTGGAGTAAGGTCTGGCTAGTTCACGGACGTGGAAGCCCTGTAATGGAGAGTTTCCTCACTCAGCATGATGTATCAATATCATGCCAGGAGCGGAGAAAGTGAATCTCCACGGCACTGTAGTGACCGAGCCACACGGTGCTTTCACTACAGTGCCGCGGAGGTTCAAATCTGACATGATATTCATACATCATGCTCAGCTAGGAAACTGTACATTAAAGGGTTTCCCCGTCCGTAGGGTCCGCAAACTATGGGAAGCAGGAATGAGCCATACGTTATGCACAGTGTTAAAACATTGCTGGTTGCTAAGTGTCATATTAGACAGTCTGACTCTTGCTCACTCCTTGGCTGATCTTTGTCTTTATTAAGTGTCAATATCTGCCCCATTCAGCAGATAATTGACCCATGTAATAGGACCCTTACGCTAGATGGTTGCCAAGCCCATCAACAACCTTTACATGAGACTACAATGCGTGGCCAATTCTTCAACACAGTAAAAAAAAAAAAAGTGGTCCCAGTAGAATAAAAGACCAAAGACCCTCTGTGGCCATAGTAAATAGACATACTGTACTTTAGGTACCAGTGAATCTGTTTTAATACTGTAGGTGCTGTGTAGGCAGGAATCTGAAGCCCTTTCATTGTTAGCCAGTGAAATAATTTAATAATGGATGCTATTTTTCCATCTCCATAAAGGAAATCACAGGGTCTGCTGAATATTTGTTTTATTACAAGTAACTAAAAGGGACCTCCATAGGCCCTGAGTAGCTCAAATATTTGCTTCCTTTATCATTACGTGATTGGTTTTCAGCTTCACTCTAGTCTAACAATAGTGTATAGGTATTGAGTGTAAGTGTGCTATAAGTACTTTACATGGACTAAAAAAATACTTGAATTCTTTAGGTATATTACAAGTGAGACGTAAGCAAGATTATATCAATGTATTTAGGCTTTCTGCTTTTCATATCCCCAAATATTTATTCATTTTTGCTAAAGCATCACAGACAGTGTTCAGGTCGCTCCGCAAGTCTTGCACCACATTTTCAATACTTCGGGTGTCCTTTAGGATGTCAACGCTCTGGGTGTAAGGATTGAAGTAGACTGAGAAGGGACGGTTGATTGACTTTGCAAACTCTCTATAGGATATAAAGACAGTGAGAAATGAATTAGAAACATATCAGCAGTGATGAAATGTTTTCCAAAGTTTCTCTTTTTTTCTTGTCTTCTTTTTCCTAATAACAGAATGTACCTCATCTTTTCCTTGGCTTCATCAAAGCTTTCTGACACAAAGTACAAATCCTGAAAGGTAGTGATAATACATTCTTGCAAGCAAGTTGTCTTTGGATCAAACGTTTTCACAGTAGCTTTGTCAGACAAGGCATGCTGCAAAAAGAGAAGCCAAACATACCTTTTAAAATAGTGCTTAAGGAAACGAAGACAAACAAATCACATGAGTTTCTTGTTCTAGAATTAATAACTTTTCATGAGCAGATGAGTCTATTTTAGCTCATATTGATGTGATGCTGAATATTTTAGTTGCTCTTATCATTAATTAACAGTTGTTCGTGTTAGATGTGTAGTTGCTATTCCGGGGAATACAGATTTTCCCATATTACACAAAACAATCTGACACGTTTTAACACATTGGATTAAAACATTACATAAATGTAAAAATGTATAGAATGATCTTTCTCCTTATTATGAAAAGGATGTTGCTGTTTTTTAATAACTTGTTATACGTAAGGCCCCTTTTACATGACCTGATGTGAGGCAGCACATAAGCGTTAATCAGCAAGATCAGCGCTCATTTTGAGAGCTTTCACAATGGGAAGTGAGATTGTTCATTCGACCATTTAAATGCATTATTATTGTCCGCACATCCCCTGTTTAGACAAGGAGAAGTGCAGCAGATAACAATAATTTATATGACTGCACATAAGATTCAATGAACCAGTGATCAGCCAATGAATGAGGAAACGCTAGTTCATTGGCTGATCACTGGTTTTTATATACGGGCCGATTATTGGGTAAGTGAGTGTGCCTAGGCCTGTCTAAAAGGACAATACATTTTCCAATATTCCAACCATTAATTCGGATTGCAATTACTTTGAAATAATAATAATAATAATAATTTCATTTTCATCTATTGTCAATAAAAAGGTACAATATTGGTTTTATCAGCTAATCCACTAGAGAGCGGCAACTGTGTTCATGAAATAGTTAAAAATACATTAGAATTATCCTATTGTGCACGAAACAGAACACTTCACTCCGCTGTCAATATTGTTAACAGCAGAAACATAATAGAAGAGAACAATATATGTATTCTGCAGATACAAAGATGTCCTAGATGTCCTATATAACGTCTTTTATGTGAAATGCCTTATTTGGTTTAATTCCAAATCTAATTTTCATGCACTCCATAAATTTTAAGCCCCTTGTCTGTAAACTGATGCAGATTGCAAAATACAACTATAGGACATAAAGGAAGCATTATCATGTTAAAAAATGGCCAAATGTCTTATGGGAAGTTTAGACAAATAGAAGGGGAATGCTCCTGAACCCTAAGAAATTGTAATTCTGTCCTTAATAGCCAATGTTACTACTACAAGGCTCTCAATACATTAGATAACACAATGTGCGATGGGGCCCTCTTAACTGCCCATGCCAGCCTGCGGAGACTAGTCGACTAGTAATAGGTTATCTTTCTGATACAGTACCTATGATACCCATGGTTATGATGCAGATGTTGAACATACAACCATGCAGATTCATTCAGACTAGTTTCAGCAGCTTCACAAAGACTAAGACTAACTTCATGCAGTACAATCCTCCATAACTATACCACCATTTGGTCTTAGCACCGAGACCTCACCCGATCTAAATTTTTGACAAACTTGTGCAACATGTCTTAAGTTAATTCAAATGATCTTCGATCATTTTTAACCCTTTGAGGACCAGGCCCAAAATGACCCAGTGGACCGCGAAAATTTTGATCTTTGCGCTTTCGTTTTTTCCTCCTCCCCTTCTAAGAGCTCTAGCACTTTCAGTTTTCTATCTACAGGGCCATGTAAGAGCTTGTTTTTTACAGGAATAGTAGTACTTTGTAATGGTGTCTTTCATTCTACCATAACATGCATGAAGGAACCCCAAAGTTATTTTTTATGAAGATATAAATAGGTGAAATCGTTAAAAATGCAATATGGTAACGTTTGGGGGGTTCCTGTGTCTACGTAATGCACTATATGGTAAAAGCGACAAGGTACCATTATTCTATAGGTCAGCCCAAACACAACCATATGCAGGTTTGCACAGATTCTCTACTGTTATATATATATTTTTAATGAAATACTTTTTTTGGCAATTAATTATTAACAAATGGGCCTATTGTGACGCTTATAACGGTTGTATTTTTTCACCTACGGGGCTGTATGGGGTGTTATTTTTTTCTGCCATGATCTCTAGTTTTTAATAATACCATATTTGTGAAGATCAGACGTTTTGATCACTTTTTATAAAAAAAATTTAATATATAATGTAACATAATCCGCACACTTTTTTCCCTCTTTTCGTCTAAGCCGTTCACCGTTCGCAAAGACGCTTGTTATATTTTAATAGATCAGACAATTACGCACGCTACGGTATATTATATGTTTATTTATTTATTTTTAGATGTTTTATTTATATAATAGGAAAGGGGGGTGATTTAACATTTTATTGGGGGAGGGGCTTTGGGGTAGTGTATTAGTGATTTTTACTTTTTTTTTTTTTACACATTTTAAGTCCCTTTGGGGCACTTGTACATTCATTACTTTAATTTACTACACTGATCATTGCTATGCCATAGCCATAGCATTGATCAGTGTGATAGGCGATCTGCTCATTGAGTCTGCAGATTGCCGATCGGACCGCACGAAGGCAGGTGAGAGACCTCTGGTGGTCCGTTTTAACGATCGGAACCCCCTGTAAGTGACAGGGAACTCCCCCTGTCACTTACAATTAAACGCCGCAGCCGCGCCGCGATCGTGGCGTTTAGGAAGTTAATGACACGCTGTAACGCGATCGCTGCAGCCTGTCATTAACGGTGAGGCACTGGCTGCTCACTGCAGCCGGCCCCCACCTCCTGTAAAGCGCACTACGATCTGGAGCGCGCTTCATAGCCCAGGACGTACCAGTACGCCCAGGGTCGTCTGGGCACAGACTTCCAGGGCGTACCGGCATGTCCTAGGTCATCTAGGGGTTAATTAAGGTTAAAAACTGGTGCTTTTTGTTGATTATGCAATTGTAAATGTGCACCTTTGTTTATTGTCACCCCTATTTGTGCATGTAAACATATATTACACGGGTATACATCAATTTTGCTGACTACAAGATAACATGTGATCTTTATGTATTTTAGGGTGCTGAATCAAAAAATAACATCCGTCTCCTCCAATCACATCCAGTTTTCCCGCAAAATGCTGTTAACTAGTAAACTTTTGCAATTATAACATAACATCTATGTCATAAAAATGAAAGTCTGTCTGTCTGTCCGTCTGTCCCCTATAGACTTTCAAACGCCCAAACCGTTTGACCCCAAATTTGACCCACAGATACATTGGGTGCCCGGGAAGGTTAGAGCAAAGGTCCCGTCCTTGCCAGATGTACAGGAGGGGAGCGGGAGGAGGAAGAGCGCCCCATAGAAATGAATTGGAAAATCTCCAGACTGCACACACAGGTGATTTAAATAGTGCTGCAGCTGCCCACGAGAAATGTCAGTTGGTAGACTTCGCAATAGCAACCAATAGGATTACTACTTTCATTTTCACAGGGAGCTGGAATCTGATTGGTTTCTAGGGCCAGCTGCCTCACAACAGATCCACAGAAATAAATACAGTAAGGATACAAACACACTAGGCATATCCGCAGCGGATTTCTCGCTGCAGATCCCTGCCCTGTGCACTGAATGGCAGATTCACATCCCGCTGTGAGTTTGTCAGCAGCCCGCCCCGTTAACCCCCCGGCCGCCGGAGCATATACATCACCTGGTCCCCGCTCCGGCTTGCTTCTGGGCTCCCAGCGTCTTTATGTCCCAACCGAGCGGGACCTGACAGTAACCCCCGAAGCAAGCCAAAGCGGGGACCAGGTGAAGTATACGCTTCGACGGCCGGAGGGGTTAACGGGGCAGGCTGCTGACAAACCCACAGTGGGATGTGAGTCTGCCATTGAGTGCACAGGGCAGGGATATTGGCAACGAGACCCGCTGCGGATTCGCCCAGTGTTTTTGTACCCTAACAGTGTACAGTGTATATACAGTGTATACAGTAAGGGTCTTACCTTCCGGGTGGTGGTGTTTAGGAATGTATACAGTAAGGGGGTGTTAGGGAATGTATACAGCATGGGGACTACCTGAAGGGGGGAGTTTTTACAGCATGGGGGCTACCTGCAGTGGGGAGTGTATACAGCACGGGGCTACATGCAGAGGGGAGTTTCTACAGCATGGGGGCTAACTGCAAGGGGGGCAGTGTATACAGCATGGGGGATACCTGCAGGGGGAGTGTATACAGTATGGGGACTACCTGCAAGTGGGGAGTGTATACAGTATGGGGGCAACCTGCGGGGGTGAAGTGTATACAGTATGGGGGCTACCTGCGTGGGTGGAGTGTATACAATATGGGGCAACCTGCAAGAAAGGGGGGAGTGTATACAGTATGGGGGCTACCTGCAGGGGTGGAGTGTATACATTAAGGGGGCAACCTGAAAGAAGGGGGTAGTGTATAGAGTATGGGGGCTACCTGCAGGGGTGAAGTGTATACAGTATAGGGACTACCTGCAAAGGGGGGTGTATAAAGTATAGGGACTACCAGAAAGGTGTGTTGGTATAGAGTATGGGGGCTACCTGCAGGGGTGGGGTGTATACAGTATTGGGGCTACCTGCGGGGGGGAGTATATACACTACGGGGGCTACCTGCAGGGAGGGAGTGTATACAGTATAGGAGTACCTACAAGGGGGGAAGTGTATACAGTATGGGGGCTACCTGCAAGGGAGGTTATACAGTATTAGAAACTTTGAAACCTCTTCTATGTTGTTCTCACTAAGGATGGAAGGTAGTGCCTAAGAGGGCCAGATTATGATGATGCAGGATTGTGTATGCAATTATTATTATAAGCTGCAGGTTTTCTGCACACACACTTATGGTCTGCAGTCAGCTGGGGGGGACCCCCAAACTATACACTACAGGTATACAGGACCCCAGAACTATACAACCAACTATATACTACAGGAATACCGGACCCAAAACTATACACTACAGGTATACAGGACCTCCACCAACTCTATACTACAGGTATACAGGACCCCCAAACTATACACTACAGGTATACATGACCTCCACCAGCTATATACTACAGGTATACAGGACCTCCACTAACACTGTTAATGTTGTATATAACCAGACTGTATATAACACTACCAATGTTGTACATAACCAGGCTGTATATAACACTGCCAATGTTGTATATAACCAGGCTGTTTATAACACTGCCAATGTTGTATATAACGAGGCTCTGTATACTGCCAATGTTGCATATAACCAGGCTCTGTGTACAGTCTGATCACATGACATCTCAGTTTGGCTATTAGGTATTTAGGATGTTTAAAGTTTTTAATTTATTTCTAATGTGCATAAGCTACAATTTTCATAAACAGTGCAGAACGCTCGGGGTATATAGCGTATAAAGGGGTATATAGGGCTCCTGGCAATTTCCCCTTAAAAAAAAAAAAAAAAAGAGCATAGATTTGCCTCCTGGGTGACCTTGGAAAAAATATAATTAACTCACTGACACTTTATACCCGGGCAGCTCCGGGTACATTTTCTAGTTATATATACTTATTTGGAAAAGGTGAGTGCAGGGCTCCAGATGGCGACCAAAATGGTCGCCAATGCGACTGACATCTTGCAAATGGCGCCCAGATTTATTAATCTGGGCACCATTTGCGACTGGCCCCGGCGGCGCGCTGTCTCTTTAAGGCCTTCCGCCTTCCGCACGCTGCGCCGAATCACGTGGCGCCTCTGCGGCCGTCCGTCCAATGAATGACGGACGTGCTGGATGACGTGTGCGGGGACACGCTTCTCCAGTGACGTCATCCAGCACGTCCGTCATTCATTGGACAGACGGCCGCAGAGGCGCCACACTCCTCCAGCGCTTCTCTCCCGCCTCTCCTCACCCGGCGCCGCGGTTCTTCAAGTTCACCCCAGCGGCACCCACCTTAGATAGTGGGTGAGTACAACCGGAGGGACGGCAGGGGTGGCGGCCGGCCAGTAATGTGTGTGGGGGGACCGCAGCCTGGGCGGGGGATTGGTAGTGTGTCTGTTGTGATGGCGGCCAGGTGCGGTAGTCAGTGCGTGTGGGGTGCGAGGGGGGGGGGGGGGTATGTATAGACTGCACAGTACCACTTCCCTCAGTGTGTATGTATAGACTGCACAGTACCACTTCCCTCAGTGTCTGTATGTATAGACTGCACAGTACCATTTCCCTCAGTGTCTGTATGTATATACACTGCACAATACCACTTCCCTCAGTGTCTGTATGTATATACACTGCACAGTACCACTTCCCTCAGTGTCTGTATGTATATACACTGCACAGTACCACTTCCCTCAGTGTCTGTATGTATAGTCACAGTACCACTTCCCTCAGTGTCTGTATGTATATACACTGCACAGTACCACTTCCCTCAGTGTCTGTATGTATATACACTGCACAGTACCACTTCCCTCAGTGTCTGTATGTATATACACTGCACAGTACCACTTCCCTCAGTGTCTGTATGTATAGTCACAGTACCTCTTCCCTCAGTGTCTGTATATATAGACTGCACAGTACCACTTTCCTCAGTGTCTGTATGTATCAGGGCCGGGACAAAGAGTAGGCAGGGGTAGGCGATGGCCTAGGGCGCAAAACTACAGGGGGCGCAGTCTGGATGGGTAATTAATTTTCTTACCCATCCATCCTGTCCCCCGCTCGCCCGCCAGCCCACCCTGCACTGTAACCAGGGCCGCATTGACGGGAGTGCTGTAGGGGCCAGGTGACTCACAGAGAGGGGACGGTGCTGCTGGCTGTATACTGCATTGCTTAGTGAGAAGAACAGACTTTTACAGAGCTGTCCTTCTCACTAGGATGCAGTCTGGGGTCGTGCTCCCTCCCCTGTCAGCAGTCAGCAGTCTGTAGGTCTCACCGGCTCTCACCTCATGGCTTCAGTCTCCTGTCTGTGCAGGACAGGAGGGGGAGGGGCGGGAGAGCATAGTGCCGGTGAGGAGGACGACAGAGGAGCTGCAGGTGCTGGGAAGATAGAAGGAGATCCCTCATGAAATGTAAGTGCCTGCATGGGAATGTGTGTGTGAGAGTGGATGTATGCATGTATGTGTGAGAGTGAGTGAGTGAGTGTATGTGTGTGTATCCCTCCCAGTACTTGCTGGCAGTTGTAGTGTTGTCACAGATTAGCTGTCAGCCTTTGACAACACTACAACTCCCAGCATGTACTGACAGCTTGCCTGTGACAACACTACAACTCCCAGCATGTACTGACAGCTAGCCTGTGACAACACTACAACTCCCAGCATGTACTGACTCCCAGGATCCCAGTGCATGCTGGGATTTGTAGTGTTGCCACAAGTTTGTAGTGTTGCCACAGGTTGCCAGTACATGCTGGGAGTTGTAGTGATGTCATAGGCTGTCAGTGCATGCAAGGAGTTGTAGTGTTGTCACAGGTTAGCTGTCAGCCTGTGACAACACTGCAACTCCCTGCATGTACTGACACAACACTCATCCATACCGGTACTACTACACCCCTTATCTATACCTGAACTACTACACCCCTTATCTATACCTGAACTACTACACCCCTTATCTATACCTGAACTACTACACCCCTTATCCACTCTACCTCCACTACTACACCCCTTATCTATACCTGAACTACTACACCCCTTATCTGTACCTGAACTACTACACCCCTTATCCACTATACCTCCACTACTACACCTCTCATCTATACCTGTACTACTACACCCCTTATCCACAATACCTCCACTACTACACCTCTCATCTATACCTGTACTACTACACCCCTTATCCAAAATACCTCCACTACTAAACTCTACCTAAATGGAGGCACAAAGAAGATCTCCTATACTGTATGGGGGCACATATTTGGCAAACCAATTTATATGGGGTGCTTTGGGGGCTTGTCTACTACATGGGGGCACAGGGGGAGCACTGGCACAGTGGGAAGCAATACAGTTGCTGTCTCAAACCTTCCCCGCTGCTGTGTGATCCCGTGTCTTGCTAAAAAACATTTTTATCCCAGGGAGGTGGGTCTGTGACGATGTCTGTGCACGCCCTGCTCTCTGGCCACTGCTGTATCTTCAAGCTGCCACGTCCTCCAGAATAAGTGACAGCTGGAGGAGTGGAGACGACCTGAAGATGCAGCAGCCATAGAGCAGGGCGTGCACAGACATTGTCACAGACCCACCTCCCTGACACTCTCAACCTGTGATAAAAATGTTTTTTAGCAAGGCACCGGATCCCACTGCAGTGGTGAAGGCATGTACAGTATGTGTTGCAGTAAAATGATAGAATCAGTCGTTTGTTTTTCAACATGCTTGAAAGACAAACGACGCAACGATCAGCCGACATGAACGATGTCGGCTGATCGTTGCCTACTATTCCACAGGACGATTATCAGCCGAATATGGCCCGACAATCGTTCCTTGGAATAGGGCCTTTAGGGAAACTGACCGCCGATTCTGATAACGCTGGGTTCGGGGGGGGGGCGCAATTTGCCTTCTCTGCCTAGAGCACCAAAACTCCTTGTCCCGGGCCTGGTATGTATAGTCACAGTACCACTTCCCTCAGTGTCTGTATGTATATACACTGCACAGTACCACTTCCCTCGGTGTCTGTATGTATATACACTGCACAGTACCACTTCCCTCAGTGTGTGTGTATGTATACACTGCACAGTACCACTTCCCATATACATTGCCACAGGGGCTATATGTCACCGGCTGCCAGGGGCGCTATATTAATATTATATATATATATATAAGATGGCAGCCGGCTGAGGGAACACACCGGCAGCAGGGGGGTATATGGTTGTCAAGTTGCAAGTTTCCATGTTGAACGTTTTCAAACTAAGAAAAGAAAGAATCTAAAGGAGGATGCTGCCGTGGCCTCTGCACACAGTAAGTCCCATTTAACATAACATTAATTTTACATGTTTTAAAATGTTGGCGACCAAATATTCTTTTTGGCGCCTAAATTTTTCAGGTTAGGAGCCAATGGCTCCTAGGTAAATTTTTTAGTCTGGAGCCCTGGAGTGTAAAAAAGTAGTTTAAAACTGCTGATGTCGACATTTTGTGGCTATATATATATTTATGGAGCATAGATATCAGGGCAGATGGAACGCAAACATGATGGCAGACTACTACTGGTGTTTACAGCGTGACATAACTGATCTGATCATAACTATTCCAGGGCATCCAAAAAAAGAATTGTGGAGGGGAGATCCCTTCATCTCAACCGGACGGGCCCCAAAGTCACACTGACACTGATCCTGATCCTGGTTCGGTAATCGGTAGAACTGGACTACAGCATCCCAGAGTAATACAGCACTGATCTAATCAATCAGTGCTGTATTATGAATACTGCAATGACCTTTATGAGAGATCGGTGCAGTTGTATTAGACGTCTTCCAGGGGGAATTTAAATTAATGTATGTTAAAAAAAAAAAAAGGTTTTTTATTTAAAAAAAAAACCCATGCCCTTGTAAAAGTTTAAATCACTTTTTCCCATTTTACAAAAATAAAAAAATAAACAAATTTAGTATTGCCACATGCATAATAGTCTGAATGGTTAAATGATCACATTCTTGATCTTGCACGGTAAATGGTGTAAAAAAGTGCAAAAACCCGCCAAAGTGCAAAATTGCAGATTTTCATCAAAGAGACCATGATTAAGCGCAGTGGCGCGAAACGCGTAGGTCCTGCTATGCCCACCATTCAATTTTAAATGCACGAATAAAAGTTATATTTTAAACTACTACGTCTAGGAGTGCTGACTTCCACACCCTCCTCCTCCAGCTGAAGTTTTGCACACGGCGCCCGGCCAGCGCCTCAAAGATCGAGCACCCTCCACAATTTAATTTGCTGCTGCTGCATCTACTAAGTGGTGAGCTGTATCTCCCTTTTTTCTCTATATTTGCTTTTATTGCAAAGTATAATTGGTGTTGAAAAAATAAGGGCTCATGTGGGTGTGTAGGTGAACAAATGCAAGCGCTATGGCCTTTTAAACACAAGGAAGACAAAATGAAAGCACAAAAATTTAAATTGGCTTAATCAATCAAACATTTCTCATTTGTGAAAAAAATTGACATATTGCATATTTTTTGCCTTAAAATATGGAATCAGCACCTTTCATTTGGGTAAAATCAGCAAAAATATTTAGATCAGCAGAATTTTTAGATTTAAATGTAGACCAGTGTTATTGATATTATAAAGGCCAATAACAAATAGTCACCCAATTGTCAATAATATTACCTTTATTTTGTAGGTCCGTGAGTTTAAATGTCAATATATTTGTTTGGCTGTGCAAAGTGTCATAGAGGCATGGCTGAGGCACTGAAGTACCACGGGTTACATTGCCTCTCTCCATTCTATTGTTACAACCTCCCAGTCTCTCCAGCTATGATTGAAAAGTAGGGCTCAGAGAACCCTGCTGAAATCCCATGCAGGTGCAGTTCCCATTCGGGTTGATGAATGGTGCCTGGGATTTCAAAAGAGTTCCCCAGGAGAGGCAATGCAGTCTAGGGCACTTCCAAACAAAAGCATTTATTGATGTTTTGGATCAATGGATCTATAAAATAAAGGTAATACTCCTGTCTGTGAGGCTCTGTGCTAGCTGTGATAGCATAACTATGAAACTTCAAACTCTATGTATAACCAAAGTCAGGCCATGTACACATTGTAGAAGACAATATATGCTAAAGTCACATAAGCTTGTGCAACATTCTTTTTAGATATGGTAAATGTCACATGCAAATCATGCCAAATCAGCTTAATGACACTTTTATGGACTGTAATAGTCTTTAGAATCGATGTAGTAAAATGTAAAAATTACAGATAAGTGAGTACCGATATACTCGAAGGCTTTATATTGGATTTGAACACTCTCTAATGCTCAACAATTCAATCGAGTATTAAATCCTATTGAAGTCAAGGGAAGATGCATGCTTGTTTTTTAGAAACCTAAATTCAACCACTTGGAGGTCATCAACTTGACAATGACACCTCAAAGACGATGTAAAAACCTCTGGAATGCAACTGGGACAGCAGGGGAACCATGCATCTAACACGCCCAAATCGCAGTATTATGACACTATTACAAGCTTTCAACAATACACTTCAAAAACAATATGACCTTTATTTAAAGTATAAAAAATACATAGAAAACTTCTTCCGTCTAGATTAGTATGGACAGAAGGCCAAATTGTAAGCAAAATGCTCCCTGCACCCCTTTAAATCATGTTGCCTATGACAACAAGAGATGGCATAGGCAAGGGGGAAATCTAATAGCACCCACGGCTGTCAGTGTGTGTGTGTGTGTGTGTGTGTGTTTGTGTGTGTGTGTGAAGTTGTCAGACATGTCCTACACATAAAGGAGTGTGGGTTTCATTGAAACCCTGTAAAAATTGAGTTTGAGGCCCTTGAGGTGAGCCCACACTAATAATTAATTGAGTTTGAGGCCCTTGAGATAAGGCCACAATAATAATTAATTAAGTTTGAGGTATTAGTGCACTCGCAGAATTTACTAACAGCAGCTCCCTGTGTACCTCATAGAGGCAAAATCAGACTCCCCTCCTCCAAGCTGTGCTTCCATGCTCTGTAGTGAGTTTGTCCATAAGATGGCCGACATGGAGGAGCATGTGACCATGCCCCGCCCCCCAGTGTCCTCCACTAAGCCTATATATTCCTAAGGTGGACATTGGTGGGCGGAGCGTGGTCACATTTTTTGCTGATCTGTGTCAGGAGCAGAAATATGCTAATATAATATGAATTATTAAATATAATAGGGACCCTGTGTATTTCTTTCTATTTAGCATGAGGTGATGTTCAAGCTAATATCTATTCATTGTGAAAAAGACATATCGTGAAAATGTGAAGTGTTTTGGGGTTTTCTGGTACTATGCAGCAGATATGAGTACTACAGGGAGGGTTGGATATATGTTTTCTAGGTCATTTATATAATAAGATCACAATATTCATGCTGAATTATTTGCTGAATGGGTGCATTTTACATTGAGTCGTACCTTGCATTTTCATTATCTCTACTAGTAGATCGATTTTTTTGTCTTTTTCATGAATAGACCGCCTCTGGCATGGGGATGCCAGTGCTGCAATCCTTTTTGAATTACTACCACCCGTTTCCGCGCACAGGGGATGGTCTATTACCGAGCACCAACGGGGCAAGAAAAACTAGGGGCGGGCCCAATGGCCCCCAGTGTGACGATCTGCCTTCCTCTCTGTGACACAGCTCCATTAGAATTAGGGCCCTATTACACCAACAGATTATCTGACAGATTTCTTTAAGCCAAAGACAGGAATGGATTTGAAAAGAAAAAAAAAATCTCAGTCTTTTCTTTTCACTCTCTTTCCTTTTGTTCTCTGTGTCTATTCCATTCCTGGCTTTAGCTCAAAAAAATCTGTCAGATAATCTGTTGGTGTAATAGGGCCCTTAGTGAGTGAATGAGATAAACATGTCTATTCTAAGATTAAAATAAAAGGAACATCATTTAAGGCCAGACTAGATAGTCCAGGTGGAATTCTTTCTGCTATCACTCTTCTATGTCTCATTAAACAACATGACATAATATCATAACACTCTATTGTCACATATTTTACACAGAAATAATATATTATACACTCACCGGCCACTTTATTAGGTACACCTGTCCAACTGCACGTTACCACTTAATTTCTAATCAGCCAATCACATGGCGGCAACTCAGTGCATTTAGGCATGTAGACATGGTCAAGACAATCTCCTGCAGTTCAAACCGAGCATCAGTATGGGAAAGAAAGGTGATTTGAGTGCCTTTGAACGTGGCATGGTTGTTGGTGCCAGAAGGGCTGGTCTGAGTATTTCAGAAACTGCTGATCTACTGGGATTTTCACACACAACCATCTCTATGGTTTACAGAGAATGGTCCGAAAAAGAAAAAACATCCAGTGAGCGGCAGTTCTGTGGGCGGAAATGCCTTGTTGATGCCAGAGGTCAGAGGAGAATGGGCAGACTGGTTCGAGCTGATAGAAAGGCAACAGTGACTCAAATAGCCAACCGTTACAACCAAGGTAGGCAGAAGAGCATCTCTGAACGCACTGTACCTCGAACTTTGAGGCAGATGGGCTACAGCAGCAGAAGACCACACCGGGTGCCACTCCTTTCAGCTAAGAACAGGAAACTGAGGCTACAATTTGCACAAGCTCATCGAAATTGGACAGTAGAAGATTGGAAAAACGTTGCCTGGTCTGATGAGTCTCGATTTCTGCTGTGACATTCGGATGGTAGGGTCAGAATTTGGCGTCAACAACATGAAAGCATGGATCCATCCTGCCTTGTATCAACGGTTCAGGCTGGTGGTGTCATGGTGTGGGGAATATTTTCTTGGCACTCTTTGGGCCCCTTGGTACCAATTGAGCATCGTTGCAACACCACAGCCTTCCTGAGTATTGTTGCTGACCATGTCCATCCCTTTATGACCAAAATGTACCCAACATCTGATGGCTACTTTCAGCAGGATAATGCGCCATGTCATAAAGCTAGAATCATCTCAGACTGGTTTCTTGAACATGACAATGAGTTCACTGTACTCAAATGGCCTCCACAGTCACCAGATCTCAATCCAATAGAGCATCTTTGGGATGTGGTGGAACGGGAGATTCGCATCATGGATGTGCAGCCGACAAATCTGCAGCAACTGTGTGATGCCATCATGTCAATATGGACCAAAATCTCTGAGGAATGCTTCCAGCACCTTGTTGCAGTTCTGAAGGCAAAAGGGGGTCCAACCCGTTACTAGCATGGTGTACCTAATAAAGTGGCCCGTGAGTGTATATACAATATAAAATAAGTATAAAAAAAATGTTTGCTCCTTTAGTGTGTGTTCACACCTACAGGATCCGCAGCAGATCCACAGCAGATTTGATGGTGCAAATTTGATGCTGTGTTCAGTTATTTAAATGAAATCTGCTGCGGATCCGCAGCAGAAAATCAGCTGCGGTTCCGGTAAGTGTGAACGTACCCTTAGCCCTTTTTTGTGTTTTGTTCCTTTCCTTTTAATTGCCTAGATGCAATGTAAATTTAGTATCTGTACAGCATCTAAAAACCATTACTGAAGGGACACTATAAACAAAGTTAAAAGGAAGGGCTGTTAATGTTGTAGTAAGGCATGGTAAAAATAATGTAAATGCCACTTAATTGCAGCAAAAATAGTATCAATTATCTGTGCTAATGAGTGTAGGTAGCACTACTTGCTTATGTGGCATGACAGTGTTCTGAGGCTTTCAGGGCATTACTAGTCTCTGCATTCCCTCTTTCTATTATCAAATTCTGTAACTACAGTACTTTTATTGTGTTTCAGTTCTGACATCCATCAGCAATGAATTACTTCCCTGGCTATAATGCTATTTTCTTTCTTCTCCCCAACTTTCACTCCTCCTATTTTGACTTCTGTATTAGACGTCCTAAATACAATTTAAGGCTATGTTCACACTATGTTTGAGGCTGTATAGCAACCAAAACAAGGAGTGGATTGAAAACACAGAAAGGCTCTGTTCACATAATGTTGTAATTGAGTGGATGGCCGTCATTTAATGGCAAATATTTGCTGTTATTTTAAAACAACGGCTGTTATATTGAAATAATGGCAGTTATTTACTGTTGTATGGCGGCCATCCACTCAATTTCACCATTGTGTGGACAGATCCTTTCTGTGTTTTCAATCCACTACTGGTTTTGGTTGCTATGAGGACCTGACATGAGGACCAAATACAGCCTCAAATATACATAGTGTGAACCCAGCCTAAAAATAGAAAAGTAAATCACAAGAAGATGTAAAACACTGAAAAAAAAACCCAGTGCAAAACATATTAACAATATGATGTAAATTATATATTGTTGTCTACTTTTTTTTTACTTTAAAGAAAAATAATATATATATATATATATATATAAATCAATGCAGGTCCGCGGAAACCACGCCAATCGGATGCACACGCCAATCGGATGGTTTTGGAACTGTTTGTCCTACAAGCTCATGTGTGATGGTATACGCATACCTTTTAGCCATTTGCTGTATATTCAAACTCCTGGTACATTTTCTAATATATACTGTAATATAAGGGCACATAAAGAGGTAAGCACAGAACTGAAAAAAATTAAAACCTTGTCCTTTTGCTCTATCATGGCTTGGGCTGTGTTCTCACATGCATTTTCATTACAATACTGTATCACTTAATTGCATTAATAATTATTTCATTGCAGTTCTGCATCAATTCATTGTGTTACTACTTGAGATGAGCGAGTAGTGAAATATTTGAATTTTCGAGTATCGAGTTGAGTAGACCCTATTATTCGATCAAATATTGAATCCTATTAAAGTCTATCACACCAAAGTTGCAGTATTACACCATTATCACAGCCTATCAACTATACACTCCAAACACAATATAATCTCTATGTAAAGTGGAAAAAATACATGGAAACCTTCTTTCCTTTACAGTAGTATGGACAGAAAACCACATTTTAAGTCAAATATATATTTTTACGCCGGAATTAAAAATGTCCCCGCATCTCCGGCGCTACCAAGATTTATGTAGAGGCGGACTGCCTCTACATAAATCCTGTGCGCTCCAGTGCGCACTGCCGAAAACCTACGCCAGCTGAGGGCTGGAGTAGGTTTTCAACGTAACTTTAAGAGAAAAAATTAATGAGTCCGCGCCCCCGTTCCGCCCCCTCCACACCCCCTCCCCGCCCCCACGGCGTACCCGGCGGAAAGTGCCGTTTTGCGAATATTTCATTATTTTCCGCACTTTCCGCCGAAAATCAAAGATACGCCAGATGATACATGTCCCCCATCCTCTTTAAATTTTCAAAGTCATCTGCCGCTTCCATATGCCCTTATTACGCATAAGGGAGTGTACACATAAGGGAGTGTACACATAAGGGAGTGTGGCACACAAGGAGTATACAGCCGTATACCCTCTCTATGAAACTTTAGAATGCCCTACAGCAGGCAACAGGTGTTAGGCTTTATGTTGCGCACAGCACGCAGAAGAGTAATACCAGGCTTTTATTTTTTGCCTTGGCACACAAGAAGTATACAGCCGTATACCCTATATATACACAGATACACTGCAGCCTATTCATCCCAGTGAATACACTCCAGCTGCCTGTCTGAACACACCTACTGTATGTGACCTATGTGCTGCTAGCCAGTTAAGTAGCTTCAGGTCTCATCTGGAAATGAATCTAAAATCCACTATTCGATTACTGTGAAAGTCACATGGTTTAGCCAGCCAATGAATGTAGGTGATATATTTTTCACTGCCTGTGTGCTCCTAGTGCCTGTCCCCCCCCCCCCCCCCCCCCCGGATAGTTATTGGTTTAAAAAAACATGCAAGAGAAGGTGGGAGGGGAATCAAATTTTTACTGGAGTTTTGATTGAATACTCAATCAAAATTGAGTATTTCGGATAGTGTGCTATTTAATCGAATACCTACTCGATCGAGTTGTACTCGCTCATCTCTAGTTACTACATCATTTCATTCAGGTTTGCCTCAGGCGGCCGCCCCATCACATAACCTCACCCGCCCCCTCCGATCTTTCACATCAGCACCTGCCCAGACAAGCTTTTTGCCCACCTCACTACTTTCTCCCCTGCGAAAAGTTAACCGCTCACCCAATCAGGCCCCCCTCAGCGTGACCCCTCCCCTTCCCTGGTGCTCACCAGAACAGAGGTAGGTGATAAGAGCTGCTGGGTGACATCACGGACCAAGCCCGACGGGACATGGGGATGACGGTGAGCTTTAAAGGTGGGACAGCAAGAACAGAGGTGAGCGACTGCCGAGTGGTGCAGTGGCTGCAGATTCGTCCCTACTCCCTGGCGTACACCTGCTGTATGCCCTGCTCGCCCGATGGGTGGGCTGGGGGAGCTTGGGGAGCCGTGACAAGGCGGGGAGGAGGCGTGGCCTCCTCCCACACCTCATTTATCATGATTTACACCTGCTTGCAGGCGTATATCATTATCCAAATCTACACCTGCTTCCAGCAGGGGTAAATTTAGTATGCCAGTTGCAGGTTCAGGCACCTCTTAGTGAATCCTGCAGCGGAAAGGGGGCTGGACCTAATATAAGACCGGCATACTTGTACGCCGGTCTTCATAAATCCCATCCTAGTGACTGTTCTAACCCAACAGAAAGTCTGACACTTTATTGCTGGTCAATGGAATCAGTCCAAATTTGTTGAGATCCAGTTTTAAAAGTGGCAATTAAAGTTGAAGGTGAAAAGAGAGAACCTTGCAAAACAGGACCACCTTAAGGCCATGTCCCAGTCTTAGCTTTATTTGACCTGAACTTATTTTCCTCACATTGAATCTATATTCCATTCAGAAAGATGTGAGAACTGTATTATCTCTCTAGGGTCTACATGTCAGCGCTTGGAACTTTGGCATCTGTGTTTTTAGCCATGAATTCTTTGTTTCAATACATCAACCCTCCTTGCAGATGAAAGCCAACAATCTGCTGACTCCCTATGGAGTCTATGCCTACCACTAATCAAATCATATTCTACAATATCTCACATAGTAGCAAATAATTTCTTTGTTCTCTGGAGCTTGTGACTGAAGAATAAACTTGATTATCCATAATCTTTCTTCTGACAAAGGGGACGATCTAATATTGCTCATTTCTCATGTTCATCAGACATACTGTTATCCATTTCAAAGTTAAATCTGGAACATTTCTAGGAAGGCAAAAACATTCTTTAAAATACTAGAAATTCTTGAATGTTATCAATGTTCGGCATTTCGCAAATCCTTAAAGCATGACTGAGATGCTGACATGTCCCAAATTGGAGGACATCACACTTTTATTTCTCAAACAGCATACAATTTATTGTAAAACATCAATCATATGTAATATATTCAACTGTCTCTTGCCAGCTGATCATCTATGCAGTTGGTTTCATCCTCATTTGTATTATATATGCAATATGAAAACAACCCTCACTGCAGGATTCCACATTAAAGGATAAAAGCAGAATGTGCACCTTTACATGTACTGCACATGCATATAAATCACTATGAATGCTAAGATAATAAAAGAGGGAGGGCGAGAATCAGATAAAACCTATTTCCTTATCGAGATTCTCCTAAACCTGCGTTGTATTCACAGTCACCAAAGTTAGGTAATACCTTGAAGGCACTGGAAATTGTTGTTAAAATGGTTCTTTAATCCAGTATTATAGAGTACCTGTAGCAGAACCTCTGTCACTAAAAGTGATATGTGCCATATTGTTCCTTGGATAATCGGCCATGTTGCCTTGTAAAATGGTGATTATGCTTTATGAGCTATATATCTATAATATTACTGGCCACTCGGAAGGTACTGTCTACTTTGTAATGATCAAGTACCACGATCTAGAATTTATGATTTTATTTCCTGGGGTAATGTACGAGATTTACTATTTTTTTCTTCTGTGTTTCAGAATGATTTCAGATTGCACAGGCACAGGGTTTTTCAACCAGTACTTCAATTCTGACTATGCCCTTAAGACAGTACCTGCAACATAACAAAAGACTTTAACATAATAGTATATTTATTGTATGCCTTTGAAGAAAGTCCTACATTCTTTGTCGCTCCTAATATCTATATATTGTAAATATTTTTGTGTTTGAAAGTGTTTTTGCTGCAGATAGTATTTTTGTTTGCTTATTTCTCTGTTTGTTTTGCATTTTAAGGTCTACTGAAATAAACTATTTTCTTCAACAATTCAGCATTTTAGCTTTTTCACTCAGTATATCATCATGACAATTTAAGGAAACAGATCATCATAAAAGTTTGAACTATAGATGTAATTTTCAAGCAAAAACATAAATCTTCATAACTAACATAAATTGTAAAGGGTGTAAAAATGTATTAAATAAAATGGCAGTGATGTCAAATTGAGAATGATGGCACAATATAATGGAAGACTAGGCAAAATTGATACACTGGGGAAGACGTATCAAAACTAAGAGAAAACTAGAAAGGAAAAGTATAGTAGCTGCCTAAGGTAAGTCACTTTTTAATTGACACCCCCCCCCCCTTTCCCATTCCCTATAGAAAAAGAAGTAAGCATAAAAAAATTAAACATATGATAGGTTACATGTTTATAGACACAAACATATATATATATATATATATATATATATATATATGTGTGTGTAGCCCCATAAGTGATGCAGCATTACTGTAAAAAAAAAAAAAAAAAAAAAAAAACTTTTTCAATAACATCTGGAATTGTTGACTTATATTGTGATTTATTTAGTATTTCTTTTCAGTCTCACCTTTAACTCCCCAATAGAAGATAAGAGTCCGGCACCATATGCTCGTAACTGTCCATCTTGTTTGCAAAGTCCAAATTCAATAGTAAAAAAGTAGCACTATAAATAAATAAAAAATTACGAGTTACTTTTTTGTTACATTTTTTAAATTAATAATACTATTTCTCTATAATCCTATATACTCAAATTTAAAGGAGTTGTTTTATTGAGACAACTCATTTTCAGCAGAAACAACTGACCACAGTAATCTCCTTACCACACTTTAATCCAGTATCTGAAACCCATCTCATCTAAACAAACACTTCCCTTATAGTCACATTTGCCTTACCCAGCTATATCACTCTCAGGAATAAGATTTGGTGCCATCTTCAACTTTTTTGATTACATTTCTGAGAACATGTCAAAAGTTAATATTTTTGTGATGCTTCTCACTGTCCCATGTTAATTAATGGGCTAGGTAGGTGATGCGGTGTATGGAGCGAGCGCCAGGATGTGTGTGTGTGTGGGGGGGGGGGTAATCAAACACTTCTGCAGCTGAAGGCCTATATTTACCCTGCTGAAGACAGAGCACTAAAGATGAGCGAACCTCGAGCATGCTGGAGTCGATCCAAACCCGAACTTTCGGCATTTGATTAGCGGTGGCTGCTGAACTTGGATAAAGCCCTAAGGCTATGTGGAAATCATGGATGTAGTCATTGGCTGTATCCATGTTTTCCAGACAACCTTAGAGCTTTATCCAAGTTCAGCAGCCCCAGCTATTCAAATACCGAACGTTCGGGTTCGGATCGACTCAAACCCGAACCCGGTTTGCTCATCTCTACAGAGCACCCATCTAACCGATCCATGCAGTGCCATAGCATTGCACTGAATATTATAACTGCTTATGAAAGTTCTCTATGAGGAAAAAATGAAAAAAGTTTTTAAAAATGTATTACCCTCCCATGATAAAATTCGAATGACCCCCCCCCCCTTTTCCCATTCTCTATATAAAATGTATGCATACAAAATATACATATTTGGTGTTGCCACATGCAGAATTGTCTAAAAATTATAAAATATAATATAATTTTTTTTGTCACATTGCAGATTAAATTTTATAAAAAAATTATCAAAAAGTCTCATCGACACAAATGGTAAAGATGAGTTATAGGGATAACAATACTGTGATTTAAAGCAATTTTTTGTGAAAAGTTTTTCTTTCTTTACATACTAAAACATTACAAAGGCTACATAAATACGTATAAAATGTCAGTTTTATGGCACATTAAATGGTGTAAATTTAAAACAACTCAAACTTGAGAAATTGAGTTTTTTTTTTTATTTCACGTCATAAATATTTTTTTCTTTTAGTTTTTGCAGTATATTTAATAGTAAAATGTAGGGTCTCAATAAAAAAAAAAAGTACAGTTTGTACCACAAAAAAAAAGCTAATTTATCTAGTCCTGGAGGGGTTAAAACATAGAATTAAGTCTGGTAATTTAATTACAGAGGAAATTTCCATATGCCTCTGTCTTAGTTAATTCTTCTATTGCTTGTGAAATGAAGAAAATTAATGAGGGAAAAGATCTGTAATTCCACCTGACTAGGGAAAAGTCAGCTATTCATACTGCCCTGTGCATAAAGAGAAAAGAAAATGAGCAAAAACGTCTGCTTGACAAGTTAAGGATTCTTTTATGTAACTGACCTACTTGTTACACTGTGTCATAACTGTCTGATGCTTTCTATCTGATTTCTCCTATTCTCTCCTACTTTGGTGTCTACATTGTCTATGTTCTTGTATAAATTGAAGCAACAGATGTGTGTACAGACCTTCCCTTAACTCCTTAGTGACTGGCCTATTTTGGGCCTAAGTTTTTTTTTTTTGTTTTGTTTTATCGTTGCTTCAAAAAGTTATCTTTTTTTTTGCCAACCTAGCCATATGAGGGGGTTTTTTTAAGCGCAAATTTTACATTTTATTGGTGCCATTTTGGGATTCATGTAACTAATTGATTAACTTTTATTAAACGGGTTGTCAAGGCTTAGAAGAACATAACCGCTTTCTTGAAAAAACAGCGCCTCTCATGTCCTTAGTTTGGGTGTGGTTTTAAAGCTCAGTTCTATTGACGTAAATGAAGCTGATTTGTAATACCACACACAACCTGAGGACAGGTGTGGTGCTGTTTGCACAAGAAAGTAACTGTGTTTTTTACTATTCATGGAAACCGCTTTAACTTTTTTGAAGGGTAATATAAAAATTGTCATTTATTTTTATTTTTGCATATTAAATTCATGTTAGTCAGCATGAGGTAAAAATATCAATCTCTGGGTTCCTTCGATTACGGTGATGTAAAATTTGTATAGCTCACAGTTTTTCAAAATTGTAACGTGGTTTAAAAGCACTGCTGTGGTTTAGAAGCTCCCTGTACTGGGTGGGAGAGAAAGTCAGGGAACGGCATGGTCTGCATAGTGTGGTCTACAGAACTGTACTCTGAACAAGGAAGTCTTCCTCACCTTCCAAATCATAGCAGATCCCCTTCAGGCTGGGGCTTGCATCAGGGGACAGAACTGTGGAGGTAATCTCTCTATAGCTGTAACCCCTTTCTCCCCAGACAGAGAGTGCTGCATGTATGTGCCCACATCTGCCCTGCTCATTCCTTTATGCTCCCTGCAGTCTCTGTCAGTCCTTTTCATTCCTGCTATAATGTACCTGCACTTACACTCAGCCACTCACACTGCTGTATATAGATTCTCACTTCCTGATTGGTCCATGCTGGACACACACCGCTTCCCCATTGCTTTCATATGACCACACAGACCTCTGACAGTAGCCCTGCTTCTCTATTCTAGGCTGTTGTACTACGCTCCTGCTCCTGCACCTCCATCCTGTATCTACAAACTGCTGCTGTTTTTTCATTCTATACATTATACACCACTTAATGATCGCTATACTCTATAGTAACTTATAATATGACATATTCAGCTTTCTAAGTGTTTGTTTTACCTGTTATTCAGAATTTTAAATAATCATGATTTTAGTGTGTGGAACCGTTTGTCTGCATTTCAATGATTCCTTATGGGGAAAATTTGATTTGGTTTAAGAGTGATTTGGATTACAAGCACAGTGCCGGAACGAATTATGCTGGTAATCCAAGGCACCACTGTATTACTATTTTGGCATGATAGAAACTATTATGCAAAAAAAGAAGACCTGTTGCCACATTCCAAGATCTATAGCTTGCTTATTCTTTATATGACTGTGTGGCATAAGGAAGGGGGGAAGGGCTAGGGGAGGGGGAATTGGGCTGGGGGAGGGGGAATAGCGAAATTGTTCACTATTAAACGCCTAGCAGTGGTAAGAATAAGTAGGAGCTTACACAGTTTCTTCCCTGGGGGAAGTAGAAAGAAGTTTAAACTGCTGTTATCTGTACACAATTTGTACACAAGATATATAAGGAAAGTCTCTTGCCACTGATATGGGAAACTGAACCTTTTCCAGATGAAATCTTGTAGTGGGAACATAGCCCGAAAGGGGTTGTTAACCACGTTTTTTTTTCTTTCAAATCAACTGTTGCCAGAAAGTGCCAGAGATTTATAATTTACTTCTATTAAAAAAATCTCTGGTGTTCCAGTACTTATCAGCTGCTGTATGTCCTGCAGGAAGTGGTATTCTTTCCACTCTGGTGAGCAGGAGAGGTTTTCTTTGGGGATTTGCTACTGCTCTGAACAGTTCCTAACATGGCCAGAGATGGCAGATGAGAACACTGTATCAGACCAGATAGAATACACCACTTCCTGAACCATGGAGAAGGCGACACCCAGTGGGGTATGGGAGCCTAGTCATGCGGCACAACGCTGGCACGGGGACATGTAATCTTAGTGTCTTTTTTTATTTTCCCCCCACCCCCTATAATTATTTTTACCCCCGCTGGAGAAGTGAATATCAGCAATACAATTGTAGGTAATAGGTATACACCCCTAAAGGTTATTCATTCCTTCCCATCTACCTTATGGCATACCTCCCAAGTGTCCCTCTTTTGGAGGGACAGTCCCTACTTTTGAGCCAAGTCCCTCTGTCCCTCACATGTCTCTCTTTTTGTCCTAGGAGTTAGATTTGCATTAATAAACCTTTTATTTTTCTCTAGAAAGTGTCTTACTACTTACTATATAATAGACCCAGACGTGCATATTATTCTATTATGTGGTGAATGTTGGATGTTAAAATTTGTTATATACAGATGAATCATGTGACATTATGGCCTCTTTCCATTGTGCGGTCCATGTCACCTACTGTATATGACAGTGGGTCCCTGTCAATGCGGACAGTTACTGAAATATATTTGTAAACCTGTCCGCAGTTGTGGGTCCGTAATTACAAATAGGGTTACTGATGTGTGACTGGGACCTAAGGATGCAGTCACACATACAGGATCTGCTGCAGATTTGCAGATATCAATGTAACTAAATGTATGCATCAATCTGCGGCCGTTCCTGTATGTGTGGAGGCATCCTTAAATGAAAAAGTATAAAAATGTCCTAAAGTGAACCACATATGTCTCTCTTTGGCCATCCAAAAGGTTGGGAGGTATGCTTATGGTGGTTTTAATCAGAGCAGAGGATAGCTTACCCCACATACACAGAATAAAGTCTGTAGGCTTAGGGTACATTCACACACACATATTGTATGCAGCATGTTTGATACTACATGTTTTCAGGTCAGTGTTTTTGGCTTTACTAATGCTTGTTTTTGTGCTTCAAAAAGAGCGAACACACAGTATCAAAAATATGCTGTATATAGTATGTGTAAAGCCCATATGTTTCTTTATGTATTCAGTGTTCATCAATCTTAGTGGTGTTGTAATTCTTGTGTTTGGAAGACAATAATAGGTAACAGGCAATAAACCATACAAAGTTTCATATAATGTTTTGTGGAATAATTAAATAAGAAATTGAGCCAGAACCTCAGAGAAAGAAAAACTTAATATGCTTTGGTCTATAATTCTTTATGGGTCAGTTTTAGACCCCAAAATGGTATACTGTTGTCTGTTGTTATATAATATTTTGGAATGGTTATGATCAGTCAGGTAAACAGAAAAAAACACAGACAGACACAGACAGGTGGACCCTAGGCTTGAACCTGCCCTCCTATCCCTGCCTATCTACCCCTATCTGCCCTAGTCGGCAGCGGGTAACTGGGCGACAGTTCCTAGCCTGGAAAGGGGAAACACAGAACAAGACAAGACAGTACAAACACAATAAAGCAGAGTGAATAGTCTGAGTCACAACAGGTGAGCAACAAGGTACTAAATCACAAATCAGAATCACCATAGTGCAGTTGCAAACATGGACAGTAGGTAGATGGTAAAGAAACAAGGCAATAGGAACCGCATACATACACAGCAGAAAAGCTCAATGGCCAGCAAGGTGTAAAGTGACTGGGGGTGTAATATAGGAGGTCACGTGTCTGGTCCAGAATGCAATTGGACCATCACCCTGATCTTCAACCACAGGAACCTGACCACAAAACATGCCGATTAGCAGGAAGACTTGCCAGTCACAGAAAGAAACAAAGAAATAAAGTTTAACCATGCAGTGCCCAGAGAGAACTTGGGTCCATGAAACAATAACGTATGCAGGGAGAAAAAGCCAGTTGTGCTCTACGGCCTGGGGACCATGCCGCGGCCCCAACAGGTGAAGTTCATACAGGTATGCTGTGTCCATTGCTAATTGCAGGGATTAAGTAAATTTTACTAAAAAAGGCACAAAAAATCCAACATTATTCTACAATAAGCCAAAAAGTAAACATGAACAAAAAATATAAAATAAAAATGATTTGCACATTTAATAAATGGTCAAGAACAGATGCCCAATAAAAGCAAATAAACTAGGTAAACTATATTTAGTTTAATAAAAATTGCTTTAGAATGACACAGGTTGAGTTTGCTGCGTGCCCCACACTGCAGCGTACATAAGTAAGATGCATCATATTAAACTCAAGAGCTTATTATTTTTCAAAAGCCTTTTAATATTTCCCTGTGTGTAATTTCATTTGTGTAGCTACAGAATTCTAAATAGGTTTCATTAATAAAGCGTTGCCTGTTCCTGTTTAATCATCTATGGCAGCGGTTTGATTGTAGCGGTGACTGAAGGCAGAAGTCCCTATTATTGTTAATTAATAGAATGCCAGTGCACATCAGTATGGATCGATTTGATTGGTACAGATCACAGCTCTGATTTATTACAGCCTGCTTGAAGGATGGTATCATTATTGATATTTCATGCTGAAGACACTGTAGATGAGCCACAAGTTAACTCAAGTGAGGCATGCACATTAGGGAACTTAAAAACTGTTATTTGGAGGGAGCAAATACATGTCTTCAGAAACAAAATGTTTTTCTGGCTTGAATGTTGTTATTATACTGGTGTAGTGATTGCCAATATGTGACCTAAATTATTATTTTAAAACAAGTACTCCTTCAGTTCTGTGCAGTTTGTCTAAGGCATACGCACACAGGTAGCACTTGAAATGTCATGGTGAGGACATACTGGGATAATACCTAGCTATTTAGTATATTATATAGTAGTGGAATTAGCACTTGTGGCCAGAGCTTCTTTACATCTTGTTTTGAAAGTCTGACTTTGCAGACGAATTACGCACAGCTCTTTGCTCATGGGAACAAAAAGGAGAACATTGGCCTGAGAACAGTCAAATCTGCAAAAAAAGACGCTTGCAAGTGATTAGCCTATTTTACAGATTGCTGGATTTATAGCTCCAAATCAATGTCATTATTTTAGAGTAGCAAAAAATGCTTATATAAATACCAAGAAATTCTAAATACATGGAAGTATAAAAATAAAATTAAAAAAAACAAAGATCAAGGCAGCCCGACCTGTTTTGCAGTAACCGGTTTCACTGAATAATTACCTACTTTACATATTTCCAGCAAATCACTGGGAAATGTTTGACTCTAGGTGTCAGACATTAAGTTTTGTTCTTATTCGATGGGAAAGTTTTGTGAATCCCTTATCACACAAGTACAAATTAGCATACATTCATTTTTTAAGTGTCTTTTATAGATGAAGGTGAGTGTTTTCTCTTATAAATAGAGGCATATAGATCTTAGCTTAGTATTATTGTGAAATACTATTATGTATAGCAGGTCCAGTTCTAATACGTTATCTTCTCCTTTATGTTAATATGCATCTTGTTGCTCATATTAGAGTTACTTCTCCTGAGCATTGGTTCATCCCAGATTTTTTCTGTGCCTGGTTTTAGATGATGCCTTATATCTATTTAAGACCTCGGCTACTACTCTCAGGTAGTGGATATATTTGTTTCTAGCCTGTGCTGTCTGTCTGTTCAGTTTTTAGTTTTTGAGTTCTTCTAGTCCTGTTCTGGTCTATTATTCTGTGTAGCTCTGTTTGTACAACTGCACTTAATTTGAGACTTCCTGCAAAAACCTATTACTTCCTACAGGACTACTGCTTTATTGCTTCCATCAATCACTTACATTAATGACAAGTTACCTTACCGCAAATGCTGATGGCTCTAACTATTCTGCTCTACCAAAAGTCCTGGGGTCATCTAAGAACCATAAGCCACATTAAAACAATGGCAATTTAAAGTGAAGCCTGGAGATTAAAGTATACATGTCATTATAAAAACGATTGACATGCCACAGAGACACGTCAAAACTTTTTGATCGTCAGGGTCTGAGTGTTTAGATCGCAAACAATCAAATGAATGATCCAGAAGAAGTCTATGGACAGTGCATCCCCCCCCCCCCCCCGAAACTATGTGTCCATCCAGGGTGGCCCCATAGACCTAAAAAATGCTTCTGTGAGGTGCTCAAAGACTTCTCCCAGCTCGTTCTCCTGTTCAGGATGGGCCTGGTCCCGACTAATAAAAACTTTTAGCATGTCTCATGGTAGTATCAACGCTATAGTTGATCAAACATTTTAATGAGGGACTGTAGGGAAAATCTGGAAGGGTATCATAATTTGGCTTAATGAGGGGCACTGATAAATGAATAAGAGATTAAAGCACTAAAATGTTAAAATAATTAAACTACCGTATTTTTCACTGATCATACCTAATACCTGGCACACCTGATCATAAAATGCACTAAGATTTATTTTTATTTTTTTTGGGGGGGGCAGGGGGGTTTCTCTGTTCAATATGTAGTAGTGCTTATATTTAACTTCAATTCTACTCCCATTTAAGTAAATAGGAGCTAAGCTGCTGTTACAACTGGGAGAAGCAATGGAAGAAGATAAATATTAGCTGAAGCAGCAGCCGCTGAAAGATAATTGCAGCTGCTGCGGGACATTCACCCACCCTCTGCGGAGATCTGTCAGCAGCTGCTGCTTCAAGTAGCACTTTCTTTTTATGACACTTCCCCCCCACTTTGGGAGGAAAAAAAGTGCATCTTATAAAGCGAAAAATATGGTAGATTGATTTTTTAAGCAAAACTGACAATGGCATATAAATTGACTGTGCATAACTTCCTTGGTGATCATCAGTAGTCCAGATCAGCTCCCCACAGTGAGAGCCCAAATGTTGTCAGTGAAGCTCAAGGCCTTTGTGAGGCCTCTCGGGATACCTAACATCGATTGTTTCAGCCTTTCCCAGCAGGCTGAAGCAATCAAGTGCAGAATTTATGGATCAATGCAGTAAATATACTGCACTGATCTCTATGAGCAAACAAGTTATTGTTCATAGAAGTACCCTAGGAAGACTACAAGAATAATAAATAAATATATATATGTATAAATATATATAAATATATAAATCCATCCCATAACAAGAGCTTATATCACCCCCCCTTTTCCTATTTTTTTAATAAGAAAATGTAAACAAAAAAAAATTAAACATATTTGGTATTACCGCATATATAATTGCCCAAAACATTAAATGACCATATTCCAGTGTTTGGCTATGTTCACACAGCATTTAACAGCATCCATTGCATAGTAATGGATGCTGCTAAACTGCCGGCCGCCAGGCTGCCTTTTGGAAGCTGCAATTGGGATGTTCCTGCAGCCCATACCTCTGTATTGGCTGCAGGAACGTTCTTTTCTTACAATTGACTAGCGAGCACCTTTGGGTGTGCCCGCAAATCAATTTGCCATTCACTTCAATATAATGTGCGCCCGCTGCGCACATTACATTGTCTGAACAGCTATTATTTCCGGACGCTGTTCACTGAATAAAAATGCAAGTGTGGTACTGATAAAAACTACAGATTATAGTGCAATAAATTAGCCCTATAGACAAAAATATAAAAATGTCAGAAGGGTCAGAAAGAACGATTATTATTACATTATAATTATATATATATATATATATATATATATATATATATATACACACACATATATATACATAATTTTAGGGTTTTTTTAGTAGTAGTAAAATAAAACAAAATTATAATATAAATTGGGTATCGTTGTAATCGTACTGACTTGAGGAATACAGATAACATGTCAGTTTTACAACATGGCAAATGGTGTAAAAATAGCCTTTTTTCAATTTCACCTCACTAATAATTTTTTTCTATTTCACAGCATTTCTATGGAAAAAATTAAGTGCAATTTGTGTCGTAAAAAAAAATGTACATGACTCTGTAGCAGAAAAAATTAAAGCGCTATAGCATTTTTGACATAAGGAAGAAAAAAATCAAATATGTATGGCCCATCCAATAGTCAAGCCGAGCACCACTTGCCTTTAACACTAACTGTAAAATAAATAAAAGCAAGTAGTTAAAGAATGCCTATTTCTCTGCCAGGTTTCCGGAACTTTTTTTTTTTGCTTTCTGAGTTAATTTTTTTCTTTGCTCATTATTTTTAGTTTAATGTCCAAGAAGAGAATATATTGCAGAACTACAGAATTAATTCTGGAATATAAAGTTAGCACCTTGCTGTGCATAATGAGTACTTTTCCCAGCACATAAGTAGAAAGCGTTAAATGCATTGTGAAAGGTTAAGTAAGTGTTACACATCTTTCACATAATGTAACACATATAAAACCTGTCAGCCCACCTTGAGTAGGCATTTGTGTAAGGAAAATGTACGACATGGTTTAAAGCCAAGTCAAAATTGTGGATGAGAGAGGAATTTTAGGGTGCTTAGGGGGCTAGGAGTGAAGGGAGATGGCATTGAAAACCTCTGCTTTATCTATTAATCTCTAACACAAAGCAACTTGTCATATGAAAATATACAGTAGTTACAATGTAGCAAAGGCAAATTTGCAGGAATACTCAAAATAATTAGTTGTTTTGTAATAAAGGACAGAGTTATAACCTTGTCATTGGTTGCTAGGTGATAAGCTGGTATCTTTAAAGCTTTTTTTTTCTAGTAGACAGGAATATACTGTAACTGAATAGATTCCATTTTCAGTTTATCTATCATCATGTGCATTTAATTACTGTAATGAAATTGAAAATGAATGGGCGTCTATCGATGACAGGCATGTGACGCATCAAATGAAGCACAATTATAAAACCTCAGCGCAATAAAACAGATGTCTTTTCAATAGCACAGTAGGCTTTCTTCTTACTGGCTTAGAAAAATGAAACAATACCCATACACTGGATAAGAATAGGGTAGATCACCTGATCACAAGAATGAAAGTAATAAGCTTTTGTAGATCATGCTAGTTCTTGCAACATATTATTTAAAGGAAAGAGTACTCTATTGTTTAAGCAAGCTACTAGAAGAGAGTTAAAATAAGCTTAATAAAAGCTTACATTTGTAACAAAAGGCAAATGAATTTTATATAAAAGGCCTGGACCTTTTACAGAGAAAACAGCTTACGCATAGAGATGTCAACAATGAATGCAGAAGCTGCAGTAGGCGTTGACTGCTGGATGAGAGTCCTGATGCCGATGACTAATAGTTTTGTTTGGAGAAGCAGTTAGGAAGAGATAAGATTAGGGTACAACGGTTTGTGAGGCCTGTCTATCTGGGAAACTGCAGTGAACTGAAAGACAGAGTCGGCAGGGCAGTTTGAAGAAGTGGGAGTGGTTTTAAGGCTTGAGCAGCTCGGCCATTGTAGTGTTGGGAGTTAACTCTAGGGTATAAGGCTAAACTCATACTTGGGTCAGGTGGTAGCCAGATCCAGTGGAGAACAGTAAAGGCTGTATTACACGTAGCGATTATCGTTCAAAGATTTGCTATAACGATCATACACTAGTGATAGCTAGCGATTTTTTACATTCACTGATTACTGTTATGAATGATCGCTTTTACTTCGTTATATGGTCATAATCATTCCTCAGGACTACCCAAACAATATGTTTCATGAGCGAACGACTTATTACACGAACAAATATGCGAATGATGCGAAAAATTTTCATTTGTCATTTCATTGTTGGGTGTTATTACACGGACAGATAATCTTTAATTTCAATTGTTTTAGGGAATTTTTAAACGATAATTATTCCGTGTAATAGGGCTTTAAGGTTCCTATTACACCAAATGATTATCGGCCAGGCTTGGCTGATTACTGGCCATTCCAGCCGATAATCGTTTGGTGTAATGGCTCCTGTTAAAAGACCCTGATAAGCCAACATGCACAATGTTGGCTGTTCGTGGTCTTTCAGCAGGTTAAAAATCATGATAATGACAGCAACATAATTTTTTTCAGTGCTGAATTTCAGCGCAATTTTCATGCTGTTTTTAGCATTTCCCATTAAAGTTAATGGGAGCTGGAAATCACATGTATTTAGGGTCAGGGGCTTTTATCCTGTCTGAACTTACATATAGATAGCCGACAGTGAGGGTAACCATATATGTCAGTGTTAACTGTCTGAATATTATATACATGCATGGGTCAAACAATGGCTTCATATGAACACGTGGATCTGTTGAATTTATATTACAATCTAACAATTTGTTGTAGAAATACAGGTATTCAACATCCTTTACTTTTCATTATTAGCTTTAATTTGCAGGTAACCATGTTCAATGAGCTATGTGGAAATAAAATCCTTTGCATGAAAAATCATGTGATTTCAGGAAGATACAAGCCTTTCCTTATAAAGGTTGCCAACACATATCAATCCCATCCGTCTAATGGGCAGAACATACTGTTATACACTAGTGACTACATTCAGCCCATTTCCCACACATCTACATTTGTTTAGCAGGACTCAATAGCATGGTGTTCTGCACTTGTGAGTCCCGCTAAATAAATGTAAATTTGTGGGAAATTAGCTGAATGTACTCATTAGCTAATCTTTATGTTCAGTTCATTAACCTTACTCAGCCAACTGCAATACAGCATGTACAGTATATGACCTGGTTTAGGCTATATACGTGAAAAACCCGCCATTTTGTGACATAGTGACATATACACATAATATACACTCTGGCCGGGATCGCTAGTGGCCACACAAAAAGCTTCTATGTCAGTTTTGTGCGGCCACTATTCATTGCAACCGCACAAGCCTGACAGGTCACACAATAGAGAGTGCGGCTCCATTGTGTTCAATGGTGATTTGGAGATGCAGGTGCAAACGGATGCGCCCGCATCCCAATGCAGCACAAAAACAGATTATCCAGCCGGTACTGCATTACCGGCTGGCATGATCTTCACTAACACAGGCCGTTCTGTGACCTGGCTGGTAATGTAGTACCGTCCGGATGATCTGTATTTGTGCTCAATTGGAATGCGGGCGCATCCGTTTTCACCTGTATCTCCAATTCACCATTGAAGACAATGGAGCTGCATTCTCCATTGTGTGACCTGTCAGGCTTGTGCGGTCGCTATACAATAAATAGTGGCCACAAAAAACTGACATGTCAGTTTTTTGTGTGGCCGCTAGTGATCCCGGCCAGAGTGTATACTATGTGTATACACTGCGGCCGGGATTCCAAAGACGGTAGCAGAATATAAATTTCCTATAATTACGGCTGTTGTTGCATATCGGCAACAATGGCCATGATTTATAGGAAACTTACGTTGTGTGAACATAGCCTATGTCAGTATACCTTTTTTGGCAGTATCCTGTATGATATACTTTTTTGTGGGATGCCCCCCTATGGAATAGCACAGCAAACTGCACTGTTTAATGCAGCTAGAAATAGGAAAACATATTTATTGTTTAACAACCCAACAAAAATTCATTATTTTAGAATCCCTATGGTGAATAGGAACTCATGGAAACTTTTGACATATGTATGAGGAGCTTTGTCAAGTCCTACAGCAAACACTACACTACACTGTGAATATCTGTTCAATCCTTGACAACCCTCTTGTTCTCCTTTTTACTCTCTCACATGCCACTTAATTTCTCAGTGAATAATAACAGCTAAATTACTAACTTAGTTTTTTATTACACTTGTCTTCTACCAGACAATTATAATAAATAGATAACATGAGGACCTATAGAAGAGCGCCTTTAAACTGTCACTGTAAAACTGAAAATTAATACTAAACCTTTGAGCATACATTTAGAAAAAAAAATATGTTTTCATGTACAGTGCTTGTAGGAAACATTTTGTTCACTGTGTTTAAATGAAACCAATTTAAATAAATTACAATACAAATGATGATCCAGTATTAAAGCATAATGCTTATTATATAACTAAATGAACGATTCCCTTCTGCACTAATTTATGGCTGTGTTATGCATAACAAACCCCTTGAAATAAAAACTTGATGATGGAATACATTTATTCTTCCTTGTGGTTTTGTAAGTTTGTTTGCTATGGTTAATGCATACAGGGAAAAAGCACCCAATACTGCCACCTGCAGTGTGTTTGACGTAGAAATTTCAGACATTTAAGCTTCAATGTACAGAGATATAGCAAAGGCAATTTCATCATATGGCATGATTTGATGATAAGCGTGTTAGGGTTTTCTCTATGAGACAGTAGGTAGATCTATCAATCTTATATCAGTAAGGTTTTATAGTTACAGAACAATATTATGACTACAAACTGTTTTGTTAAATTTTACTTTTTACTGTTGTTGTTGTTGTTATTAATACTGTTCCTAGTCATATGAGAATTATTATTGCTTAGCTCAAAGAATCTATAACAAAATTAGCCCAACACTATCAATTTTTAATATTATCATAGCCTGGAAGCAGCATTTTGGTCTATACATACTGCTGTGCAGAACTTTAGTCAATAATTCCCAATCAATGGCTCAATTGCATCTCGATTGATTCCCCTTTAAATACCATATTTTTCATACTCCATTAAACTTCTTCCTAACTCAGAAAGTTATGAAATACTCTATAATTTAACAGATGGCTTAACAGGTAATGATTGTAGCTGGGCCAAAAATTTAGATTTTCACAACCGTATTTCTTATATCAAGTAAGCAAATAAATAACGTCGTATCTGCAAGAATAATATTGATAGGCTTTAGTACAGCCTTTAGGGGGCTCATACATCACCTCGGAAAAGTGATCATACCCCTTAAACTTTTCAGTTTCATTTTATCACTGTACACTTACAATTTTAAATGTATTTTATTTGATAGACCAACACAAAGTAGCAAGTAATTGTGAAGTGTAAAGAAAATAATATATGGTTTTTAATTTTGTTTTTAAATCTGGCATATGTTCTGCATTTGTATTTAGTCCACTGTACCCTGATGCCCCAATATAAAACCAGTGTGACCAAGCACCTTCAAAAGTCAACCCATTAGAAAACAGTCACCTGTGCGTAATTTCTTCCCAGTATTACATGAGAGGTTTGTTAGAGAACATTAGTGATCCAACAGCATTATGCTCTGTTTACACGGAGCAATAATTTGTTTTTTATAACAATCAGCGTTAGATAAATCGTTAGTAAAATCGTTATTGTGATTGTTTTTAAGATTGCTTATGCCCATCTCACACACTAGGGTGAATTGGTGATAGACTGTGCATTTGAAGCGATCTGCGAATTTTTAGCAACCAACGACGATTTGAGAACATGTTGAAAGATCACAATTAACTATTTCTCGCTCATCGCTTAATCGCTCACTGTGTTTACACGAGCCGATTATCTCTCAATTGCGATCATTATGGCGAAAATTTGAACAATATTCAAACAAGACATAAAAATTAGGGATAGTCCGAACCGAGTTCGGTTCGGGTTCGTACGAACCCAAACCCCCGGTAATGATTCCCACTGTCTGCCCACTCCATGGAGCGGGCGGATCCAGCGGAAGGACCACCTGGAAAACTGGGATACAGCCATAGCCATAGGCTGAATCCCAGTTTTCCAGGTGTTACTCCCGCCGTATCTGCCCGCTCCACGGAGCGGACAGACAGCGGGAATCTGCTGCCGAGCATTCGGGTTCATACGAACCCGAACCTCGGCAGGTTCGGACCATCCCTAATAAGAATCCCATTTGCAGTTTGTCACAAGCCATTTAGAGAATACAGCAAACATGTGGAAGACGGGGCTGTGGTCAGATGAAGCATAAATTAAAACTTTTGGCCTAAATGATAATGGGATGTTTTTCTTTAGTGGGGATTGGAAGGCTGGTCATAGTTATAGATAGAGCTAAATACAGGACAATTCTGGAGAAAAACCTGCTAGAGGCATCAAAATACTTAAGACTGGGATGGAGGTTCACCTTCCAGCAGAACATAAAAACATACAATCAGAGCTACAATGGTATGGTTTATATCAAACCATATTCATGTGTTAGAATGGCCCAGATCAGACCTAAATCCCATTAAGGGTAGCTTCACATGTACCGGACTTGCAGCGGATTTCACGCTGCAAGTTTGCAGCAAAATCCGCTGCAAATCCTTGTACTGTGAATTTCCATAGGGTTACATACCCCCAGGGTAATCTTCAGGAGTCTCACATGCAGCCGCGGCGCCGAGCAGATAATGTATGCTGCAGCTTCCAGGTGGCAGGGGGCTAAAGGGGCTGGGTTAATGAAAATTACGCTGTGAGTATGCAACCCCATTGAACTTCACAGTACAAGGATTCGCAGCAGATTTCGATGCAAACTTGCTGCGAATCCGGTTCGTGTAAAGCTACCCTAAGAATCTATTGCACTTCACAGATACTCTCCATCTAATCTGACTGAGCATGAGCTAGAAGCTATTAGTTCTAGTGGTGATGATTAAGCGCTACTGTGCGAAATGCGTAGGTCGAGTCATGCATCCTGCAAGTTTTTAAATGTATGAATAATAGCTAAGTTTTATCTCCTGATATCACATCCTGGAGTGCTGGCTTCAACTACCAAACTACTAGCTTCTGTCTGCATCTAGTGCTTGGCCAACACCCAGGAGCCGTACACCCTCCACCTACTACTCTCACTGCTACTCTAGACACTTCCAATGGTGAGCTGTATCTTTTTACCTTTTTTTTTTGCTAATGAGCATGAGCTATTTTGCAAAGAAGAAAACTTGCAGCGTCTAGACACATACCCCAAAAAACTTGCAGCTGTAATTGCTGCAAACACACGAAAACACAGAAAAATGCAACAGCTCACTGCAATGGCAAGATGCAGACCAACCATGCTGCCTCTACTTGGTCGTGCACTCCACCTATCTCCCCCAGGTGGTGTAATTACTTTTGCCGTTATAAGATGGATCTTGCATGCCCAGAGCATAGGGGTATTTCACGCCATGGAGAGGCCCAGTATGAGGCCACCGTAAAGTGGTGGGGTAGTTTACACCGTTTGCAAATGGTAACCAAGAGCCTAGAGATAAGTGAACTTTTCAAAAGTTCGTTCCGACCAGATTTTTTTTTAAAGTTCAGTTCGATCGGATTTCGGATTTCTTCGGATTTCATAGTTTAAAGCATCTATATGATACGGGGGTAGTGTATTTGGTTGAATTTAGGGCTCTATATGTCAGTAACATCATTATCTTTTCGATGTCTCAAAGTCAATTTTTTTTTTTTAGACTTCAATATCACCATTACAGGGTCTATGCAGGAAATTCACCATTACAGGGTCTATGCAGAAAAAGGTCACAAATGCAGTGAAGGAGCAGCAGTAGTCATTGGAGGCCAGTGGAGGTCCAGCAATAGTCATTTGAGGCAAGTACAGGAGCAGTAGTAGTCATTGGAGGCCAGTGGAGGTCCAGCAATAGTCATTTGAGGCCAGTACAGGAGCAGTAGTAGTCATTGGAGGCCAGTGGAGGTCCAGCAATAGTCATTTGAGGCCAGTACAGGAGCAGTAGTAGTCATTGGAGGCCAGTGGAGGTCCAGCAATAGTCATTTGAGGCCAGTACAGGAGCAGCAGTAGTCATTGGAGGCCAGTGGAGGTCCAGCAATAGTCATTTGAGGCCAGTACAGGAGCAGCAGTAGTGAACATTTAGGCCGCTCCTCTTAAAGCTATACCGACGTGACATAGGGGGTGGGCTAGTGCAACATCCCTGCTGGTTGAAAGTGTTCCGGGCATCGTGGGTAAAGCGTTTTTCCCGCCCGATACACTTCCTGATTTCTAAAATGGCGGCTGCCGTTTTAGAAAGCAAGAGAAAAAAAAAACGGAGCGGACTTCCAAAAATCCGAATCCGACCGGACTCTGACTTTTGGGAAAATCCGACCCGGATCCCATACCAGCCGAACTGGTTTGCTCATCTCTACAAGAGCCTCATTATTTTTGTGGGAATTTTTTTTTTGGCAGTTGGGGGGGCTGCTTTTGACTATTTTCATGTCTATGGTGGGTCTGTATCTTGTCATTGCGGTGAGCTGTTGCATTTTTCTGTGTTTTTGTGTGTTTGCCATTTAAGCCATATCAACGTGTTCCTGCCTAGTGTGAATGCTGTTCTAGAAGAGCTGACCAAACTTGTCTTTTTTTAATTGCTGCAAAGTATTGACGGGGGGCTGAATACAAATGTACACCACACTGTCCATTTTTTTGTTGTTATTTCCTTTACACTTCACAATTATTTGCTACTTTGTGTTGGTAAATCACATAGAATCCAAATAAAATACATTTAAAGGAGATATCCATGATTAGAAAAAATACAGCTGCTTTTTTTTGCAAAAACAGCACCATCCTGTCCTCAGGTTACTTATTTATTTATTTCTTTATATTTAGCAAAAATTACCACTTCTATTGCCAATAGTACAGCCCTCTCAGTTGACTTTGCTTACATGACTGCAAAATTGACCATATACCCACATCACTATTACAGTAAAGTACTGCTTGAGCCATATACCACTGAAGCCAATGATTGGCTGAAGAAGTGAAATTGGTATACAGGCACATTATCACTGTGGCTATGTGAATAAAAAAAAAGAGAAATTAGCTACAGTTCTATAATTTATGCCACGTTCTCCATTTCTCAAGTTTTTGTGTCAGGAGAGGGCATGGTTTCAGATTAGATTTTGTGACTGATTTATCATGTGCATTTTTTTTAATTTCTGCACAAATAAATTGTGCATCAGTTTGCTATTATTCTAGCACAGTTTTGTTTTGTTTGTTTTTTTACCAGACTATGCAGCCCATAAAAAGTACCACCTGCTCAAAAACACTGCGCAGATGATACATTCTACCCTATGATTTATCAAAGGGTGTAAAATTTAGACTGGTGCAAACTGCCCACAGCAACCAATCACAGCTCAGCTTTCCTTTCAGCACTGCCTAAAGCTGAGCTGTGATTGGTTGCTGTGGGCAGTTTGCACCCGTCTAAATTTTACACCCTTTGATAAATCTCCCCCAATAAGTTCAAAATCTTGATAGACCTTTATCTTAAAAATATTAATGCTCAGATATTTCTGAATGAATGCAGCTTGGTTTGCCCGTGGTAATATCAACGAAAAAATGTTTTATCAGGCTATTAAAACTAATGTTCTAGTCATAGAATCTCTTATAACTAAATGATGAGTAGGTCAACAATAGCAAACTAAAAGGAACTCAGTGTGTAGAGCAAAATAGCCTGCATTAAATAGCCTGCGGTACTCCCAATAACTAACTTGTGTCATAGAATTATGATTTACTTATTCAAAAAAATAAATCAACGCTCCCAATTATTAGCTGCTGTAAGTTGTGCAGAAAATTGTGTATTCTTTCCAGTCTGACCCAACTGTTGCCTCTGCCACCTTCGCCTCAGTAACTGTCCAGAGTAGTAGCAAATCCCCATAGAAAACTCCTGTTCTACACAGTTTCTGAGATGAAAAGAGGTGGAGGCAGAGAGAACTGTATCAAGCCATGTTCACACAACATAAGTTCCGTACTAATCACAGCCGTTGTTGCAACGGCCTTGATTGGTACGGAACCTACAACTAGGAAGCGATCAAGTGATCAATGTATAATACAAAAATAACACAAATACAAGATAATGCATCAAAGAGATGGAAACCTCTGTCAATGAAAAAAATATATATTAGTTGTCCAGACTTCCAGACCATCAGATAAATCTCTTTTTTTTACATTACCCAATCAGTGTCGGTGTTGGGATCCACGTGGCACAATCCTTTTTAAAAAATGTTGCCTGGTTCCCATCCTCGCCCGGTTCTTTTTTCATGCATCAGCCCAGCTCTATGCAATTAAGGCAGGCCCAGCGCCCCCCAGTGTATTAATTCTAATGGAAGCACATCAAAGAGGGGTGAGGATATTGTCACACTGGGGGGTGCCAGGCCCGCCTCTAGTGCATAGAGCTGGGCAGGGCCATCGCTTTAAATCAAATAAATAAAAAAACGAAATAACTGAGACAATCCCTATCTCCCCCTGACCGCTTGAGTGGTGTCACTTGAGCACCTCTTGCAGAGTGGGGAGAAAGAGACACAGGTTGACTGCATGGGAGCCAGGTGAGTATGGAGGTCTGTTTATATATACATATATGTATATATGGCCGCATTATCAGAGATGACCACATGGATCCTCTAAAAAGGGGGCCGTGGAGCCTCAGTTACGAGTCTCAAAACACGGGAATAGCCAGATATCCCTATCTCCAGAGAAGGAAGCCCATTGCCAAGGGTGCCTCCTAGTGGGGAGAGCACCAAACCACCCTGATACGTAGTCCCTCAGGTCCTCACTCTGTTGCGAGCTTTGGGACCTAATTAGGGAAACACCAGGGTGGCCCCTGTGAATCAAAGTCTAACTCTGTAGCGAGTATAACGACATAAGACAAGGGTTACCAAGGCTAGGCATCCATCCACAGACTGCAGTTTTAGGGTATTTGCCCCTCGTCAGTGTGGAGCAGGATTCTGGCTACTGGGGCAATGATAAATAGACCAACAAAACACAACAATCACTGAACTCAGGGAGAACAGCGAAAAATTCCAATGGAGTACTCATTTACGAGTCTCCATTGATTGTCCCATACAAAATTTGAATATGCAAAAAAGGGGGCCGTGGAGCCTCAGTTACGAGTCTCAAAACACGGGAATAGCCAGATATCCCTCTCTCCAGAGAAGGAAGCCCATTGCCAAGGGTGCCTCCTAGTGGGGAGAGCACCAAACCACCCTGATACGTAGTCCCTCAGGTCCTCACTCTGTTGCGAGCTTTGGGACCTAAATAGGGAAACACCAGGGTGGCCCCTGTGAGTCAAAGTCTAACTCTGTGGCGAGTATAATGACATAAGACAAGGGTAACCAAGGCTAGGCATCCATCCACAGACTGCAGTTTCAGGGTATTTGCCCCTTGTCAGTGTGGAGCACGATTCTGGCTACTGGGGCAATGATAAATAGACCAACAAAACACAACAATCACTGAACTCAGGGAGAACAGCGACTTTGACTCACAGGGGCCACACTGGTGTTTCCCTATTTAGGTCCCAAAGCTCACAACAGAGTGAGGACCTGAGGGACTACGTATCAGGGTGGTTTGGTGCTCTCCCCACTAGGAGGCACCCTTGGCAATGGGCTTCCTTCTCTGGAGAGAGGGATATCTGGCTATTCCCGTTTTTTGAGACTCGTAACTGAGGCTCCACGGCCCCCTTTTTTGCATATTCAAATTTTGTATGGGACAATCAATGGAGACTCGTAAATGAGTACTCCATTGGAATTTTTCGCTGTTCTCCCTGAGTTTAGTGATTGTTGTGTTTCACATGGATACCTTGCAATGAAGTTCCAACACTACAAGCGCAACAAGCCCCTGAGGATTAATCGCACAAGAAACGCGTAGGGCTCCAATATCGTGTATGAATGGACTTCTAAAGAAAAGTAAAAATGAATTATCATTTATAGACCTGTATTTGGAAAAATATGGTAAACATTTAAGGGATAATGATATGAACGCACCCTAAATACATTAAAAGACTGTTGCTATACCAGATTGATGTGCAATATTGATAAAAAACAAGTTACAAAGTGTGCAATCAACGAAGTGCAATAGAGACTGGGTGCAATCATAACTGCAATATAAAACAGTGCAATAACATCTATGCAATTAAAAGTGTGCAATAGGAACTGTGCAATACTACATATGCAATATGAGTTACACAAAAAATTAACTGTGATTTTGGACTAAGTGATGATGGCCGTGAAGAAAAATTACTGTTTATTGATTTCTTTTTCTTTTGCTTTTTTTTGGTTTGAATTTTTAATGAGACAAATAAAAGCTATATTTTAATTCCTTTAAATTCAGTAATTTTATATATATATATATATATATATATATATATATATATATATATATATATATATATATATATATAGTAAGAATGGGGGTTAACTGCCTGCAGGAAGGGATTACCAACATGAGGGATGCTTTTTGCTTCTGGGAGCTAGCTAACAGAGCCCAGGGGACTACAATCAGGGTAAATGCCTAAATGAGGGGCTAACTACCTACAGGGAAATTATCTGCATTGCGGATACTACCTATGGGTGAACAGATGGGTCCTACTACTATCTGGGGGCACATAGGGCCCTAACTACTATGTGGAGGCACAGAGGGCACCTATTATATGGGAACATGGATGGGGGCCTAAATACTATGTGGTGGCACAGAGGTGACCTTGAGCAGTAAAATATTCTGCAGAAAAGAGTTATAGCCTGGGCTGAATGGAAAAGAAAAAGAAAAGTAAACAACAGTAATCAGAGAAGACATCCGCCGTGAGTAACTAGATAGAAGCCACTCTCATCATCTGTATGGTCTGCAGAGCCTGTGTACATTTTGTATCTACCAATGTGGGGATATTGCCCTTAGTATAGTATAGGATTTTATTTAGCAACAGTTAGGGTGGAAAAGGCAGTGCTCATGATGTGGCAGTATTATTTGTCCCTTCTTTACTGGTATTATTGGTAATATTGGTCTTTGTATTCTGGATTTGCTAGCTCCTAAACCACTGTAATCTACAGTAACAGCGTAGTGGAAAATATTGTAACAAATCTCATCCACATGCTGAAACTAAACCCCCCAGTTCAAGGAGGTCTGTGCTGCTGTTATTACTCCAGCATGCTAGCTATTATTGCAGGATTTACCCAATACTTTTTACCTTTGCAATGCAAAAGTTGAAAGTTGCCAGGCAGTTACATTCGGTGTCAGTAGTTTCTACTGTTTTTCTGCTGCTGCACTGAATAGCAGCTCTCTAAGGCTCTGTCGCCCAAGAGCCCTTATAAACCTGTAACCAGCTGTGTTAATAGGCCTCTATGCTCCCCCCCAGTGGTAGTTGCAGCACAGTGAACAGGTAACCAGCATGTCAGAAAGAAGGTACCTAAATGTCAGAAAGAAGGTACCTAACATAAAAGGGATTACAGGAACAGCATTCATGCCACCTTTTAAAAGCAGAAAACAGCTATGCCACCAAACCCAGTGTGTCTGCAGTCCCTCCGGTCACAGGCCTTAAATTGTACCTGTCATTTTGAAAAACTTTCATAGAGACATGTCAAAAGTTTTGATTGTCCGGGTCTAAGTGTTCCAACCCTTACCGATCATGAAAATGAGCTGGGAGAATACCACTCCTGGCTCTGTGTCACGTGATCAGTCGGGTTCCGTCTCTTTGCCTGTGCAAGTCTATGAAGGGATTAATATCACATGACACAGAGCCAGGAGCAGATGCGCTGCAGTGTGCCCTCTCAGCACTCGTTGTCCCAATGGGACTGAACACTCAGATTTGGAATGATCAAAGCTTTTGATATGTCTCTATGACATGTCAAAAGTTTTTTCAAAATGACAGTGACACTAGATGTCTGGACAGGACCCACCACACAATAACTTTGTTTCAATCTTAAAACATTAGACATAATAAAGAATTAGACAATAAAATTTTGCACATAATTTTTCAGGCAAGGTACTCCCACTTACAATCCTTATATTCCCACTGGTGTTATATTTCACCGGCAACAAAAAATACACTTGATGAATGTTCTCATTTTGCTTTATTCACTGCGACACATAGTTTCAAGTAATTATACCACCAAAGTGATGACAGACTAAGCAATGCATGTATCCAAAGAAAAGTTAGTAATTACAGTTTGTGCATTTATATTGCAGAGCTGCCAGGAGAAAAATCTGTCAAGCTGAGGACAGCTAAACAGGTACAAGAAAAGCTAAACATATATAATAAGTAGGCTAGAATAAAACTGTCTGAGTTGTGTAATGAAAAATGGTTAAGTGTGGTTAAATGTATGCTGTGTCCCTCAGACGTAGCAGAAATGATATTGTTATTTTATTGTGTGAAGCTGCATTGTTTGTACATCATAATAACTCCCTGTGTAAGGATAATGCAGCAGATTCATTTGCAGTCCTATGCAAACATCGGGGTGTCACAGATCTAAGGAGGGATGCATATTCACAGGATGATTTCTAATACATAGAAACACTGGGAATGTTTCTATTCTTATTTAGTTTGTGTTTTGTATTTTGTGTTTCATTGAGTTGGATTAGTCGATGTATTACGATTTCTTTGAAACAATTGTAATGACAAAAAGAACATTTTTATTTGTTTAACATTATTATGTCATGTTTGCACAACGTAAGTAAAGTATTAATCATGGCCGTTGTTTCCGATTTGTAACACGGACGGGATCTTACTTACATTGTGCTGCAGCTAGAGGAAATGCCGGCCGGAGTGTATACACATAGTTAATGCTCCAGCTGGGGTCGCTAAGGGCCATGCAAAATACTGACATGTTAGTTTTCTGCGGCCACTATTCATTGAAAAGCAGCCGCAGAAGACATGTCAGTGCACACAATGGAATGTGTGAGCAGCGGTAAATTCTGATGCGGGCACACCTGGATGCACCCGCATCTGAATTCAGCAGAAGTGAAGATCATCTGGCCTGTACTGCAGTACCTGCCAGAATGATCTTCAGTAACACCAACCGTTCTATGATCTGGCTGGGTCATAGAACGGCCGATGTTGCACGTAGTCGGAACATGGCCTTATTCAGCATTTTTTCACATTATGACATATCTGTATTTTATGTTTAGGTACTGTTTTATTCATGGTATTAGGTTAAAGCAATGATGAATAGGAGACTGATTTGAAAATTTAATTATGTGCCAGGAACTTTTCTCATACTCTCGACATATTATAGGGGTATTATTGCCAAGAGCTCTTTTGGCAGAATGCCCGGGGAAGGGGTGGGTTAAAATAAATCACATCCACTTACATGAGGTGGCTTGCCCGCTCAGCCATTCAGTCTCAAGTCCTGTCCCAATACCAGGAATCAGTCACATAGTGGGGATCGGATCGGCAGAATGCGGGTGGCAGCACGGGAGCCAGGGAGGTAAGTGGATGTTATTTTTTTTAACCAACACTTCTCCTGGCATTCTAAAAAAGAGGGGGGCCTTGATAACTTGGAGTGCATCATCATCTTCATGTGAGTGCTCTCTGTTTCGGGGCTGAGTTTTTAATGTTTGCACTGTTTGATTTCATACATCAACACAAAATGTCATCAGTAAATAGAGGTGGCTGTTTAAATTATGTTTTGGCTGTACATGCATCTTGCTGTTATAGATGGGGATACTGTAAAAAATGTATTCTGACGTAAATGGTATGCCCACTATTTAGCAGCAGAGTTCAATAGACTAGTAGGTAATAGATACCAGCATAAAGCTGACCATGCACAGTCATAAGTGGACTACATTTGGCCTATTATACCCTTTCCCAATGTATATACCAGGATACCTTTTTGGTGGTGGTATATCCCTGCTGAGTATAATAACAATGTGATGCCACAGCCCCTTAAAAGTCTTTATTGTAATATTGACCTGCTGGCAAAATTTGTCTGCTCAGTGGTCTAAATGCCACAGTAGCCAGATGATGTCTAAGGTTTAAGCGACAGAGATCAGCATAAAAACTACCATATACTGAAAATCTACTATCTTATTCCTACAGAGATACATCGTAAGGCAATTGTAAAATGACAGTACTAAGAAAATTGTTGGACAAATCTGCTCCACTCGAGTGCCCTCATGACAAAACCTTTTTTCTTGTGTTCTATAAGAAAAGCAGTGTCATAGGGATGTGGCCCAAATTTACAGGTATCAATGATTCTTAGGAGAAAAACTGCTTTTCCTATAGCAACTAATCACAGTCCAAGTTTCATTTTTATCAGAGCTCATTAAGATATAAAAGCTGAGTTGTGATTGGTTGCTGTGGGGAAAAAAAAGTGTTTGTCTTCAGACACATTATTAAATCTGACATCACCCATTACATCAATCATTACATGTTACCTAGCTTGAATGGTGTGAAAGGGCAGTTCATCTGTGTTATATGATAGGACGGGCTGTAGAAGATTAGCAACAGACTTCAAGTGTGTAACCAACTAGTTGTTAATCAAGTACAACATAATGGAAAGGACGTATAAAGATCGGAGCATCTGTACACTGGGCTTAGCAAAATCCCTGCTCCTATGTCCACTGCTAGAGGCAGACAACCCTCAATAAATCCAGCAAATCTGAGCAGTCGCAGAAATCTATGCCTTGATTCTCTACATGATTTACACCTGCTTGCAGACATAAATCACAGTAAATTGACCGCAGAATAGGCCATGTAACCTCCACATCTTGCAGCACCCCCAACCCGCCCATCAGGCAAACAGGGCATATGTATTTGCTTACGTGTACATGTTTATGGCAGAAATACATTTTAAATTGTATCTTTGAATCACAAATACAAAATAATAATAATAATTCCTTTATTTATATAGGGCAGACTGATTCCACAGCACCTAGATTGAGCCCACTGTACGTTAGAAAAGTATCATGGATGAAAGTGTTACATTTTTCTTGTAATTTCTTACTTTCCTTTTGATCTACTTATTTGACAAAGATTCCTTAGGTAATTACATTATTTAAAAATCCACAAAATAGAGTGTGCGAATAGCACATATTACCCAAAATATAAAAGAGAATAAAAATTTTAAAAAATTACATATATTTTACTGAACATTTTTTAAATTACCAAAATATGAAGAATACACTACTTACAAAACTGAACATTTCATCAGTTCATCATTTATCAGTACTACTTATATTCAGTTTGTTTCAAAATAATTCTAAAGACATGTTCATACATTATGGAGTCTGTAAGCATTTAGGCTCAGATTCTGAAGGGGGGGGGTATCAAAGCCCGGCTTCTCACACCGGTCTTAAAAATCCCCCTGCCAGTGCAACAGCAGGATTTACATAGAGGCGCCAGTGCACACACAGGATTAATGTAGAGGTGCCAGTGCACCAGCAGGATTTACATAGAGGTGCCAGTGCACCAGCAGGATTTACGTAGAGGTGCCAGTGCAAATGGTGGATTTATGCAGAGGCACCAGTGCACACGCAGGATTAATGTAGAGGTGCACGTTTCTACTGTATATAAATTAATGCACACCAGGACCCAGTGCACAGTCAGGAAAATCTACACCAGTTCGTAGCTGGCATAGATTTCACTAACAATTTACCACAGTGAGCAAGCCCAAAATGAGTTGCCCCTGGCCTCTCACATTCTCTGCTCACTGCCTGTCTCTTTCTGAACAAATTTGACATTAATTAAAATGTGTGCCTATGCCTAAGATCACACAACGTTTTTTTCAGCTCAGTTTAAAATGATGTCCGTCATTTTTAATTCTAAAATAACGGACGTTTTTCGAAGCCTGACATCCCCTTGCAATGTGCAATGACGGGTGTTTGCACATTATCTTAGTTTGGGGTTACTAATTGCCCTTTGGTTGTGGCTTAATTGAAAAATCTATTGAATTTATTGGAAAAACGGAGAAAGATAGGTGACAATAGAAGAACTGTGTGTGAACAACTAATACAAAACGTCCGCTATTTGCAAAAAACGTCCGAAAATAATGTTCATGTTCATTATTTTGACGTCTGCGGCAAAAACATCCGTTTTTCAATGCATTGTGTGCATAGGACGTCTGTCTTCCCATTGACTTCAATGCAATTGCAAAACGGACGTTTTTAAATAGCAAAATCGGATGTTTTTTCTCCATTTTTGACGTTGTGTGAACATAGAAATAACAATATTGCAACAACTAAACAAGTTTTCAGTTCTGTACGTATTTTACATTCTGTGTGCTCTTTCAAATAAAATCAGATCTAAACAGTTTATTTAAAATACAAGAAGAAAAAATATATATTTTTTCCTAATGTTTTTTCGATAAAGTTTAATAATATCTGTTTTCAAATTGTCTCTTATTTTTATCATTTAATCAGAATTTCTTCCTATACAATGTGACATGGTGCTTCTGCTTTGGTGACAGCCTCCTGTCGCTTTTGCTTATATTTCTCTCTCTGATAAATGATTGGAAGATGTTTTTCTTTTCCATTCTTAATAATTTTGCTGTCAGTTCTGGTTCTTGAAAATAATACTTTGTTATAACCTTAGAATGTGGCACTTTCAAATTCAAAGCGTAGCGGTGAGGTCTGGTTGACAGCATCATGGTTTTTTACATTTCTGTAGAATTATATGATATTTGACATACACTAAAGTAGAAATTCATTATTATTCGATATTTTGTGGTCCATGCAGATATCTTCCTTTTTTTAATTAAAACATATTTGAGATAATATGACTGTGTATTTTTAATTTGTTAATTTGTATTATAGTTTATATTTCTATTTATATATCTTATCCATTTAGTATGCGTATAACTATAATGGCAAAAATTTTTATCCATTCATAAATCTAAAAAAAACTTTATTTCAGTATATTTCAGAATACCTAGCCCTCTATCAAGACTGTACATGCCAAGAAATAGAAAAGTACCTTTGACTATATATGTGACAAATATAACAAAAGAGTCAAAGCAACAGATGGTAATAGCCAGGCATGAAACTGAGGGTGATGAATATATTTATATTAATAGTCACACAGACTCATGTTTTCCTCACTTCATCATTAATTTGCAGCACAATTAACATGAATTCATGTAGATTTTCAGAGAATTACTCCTCATAATTAGTAACTGCAGTATAGTGGACAGAGCTTTGTTTGGAATACAATAACAACTACAATGTTGCCAATTCGCAGCTATGCAAATATCCAAAATTCCTGAAATAAAGCTGATTCAACAAATCTGAGCCTCAGTTCTCAAGCCAATACGATGGCTTACCGAGCATTTTGATAGAAGGCTTTAGGATGTTCTATGTATCTTTTTTGTCTCTGGCTGTACATCTCTAGCTCTGGTGGGAATAATGGTTGTGAGGTAATATCTTACTGATGTTCAAAGCTATATAATAAAGATTAACTTATTGGGTGCCAGCCTAAAGTATACCTGTTTGCAATTTACATTCTTTTTTTTATAGTTATCATGGGAAACACTGCACTTCCTGTGTTCTGACTCTTTTTCTTCCCTTTTTTTTTTTTTTTTAAAGAGTCTAAACACAGGAAGTCCTTTGTTTCCAGGGTAATTTGAGTGCTCCAGAGAAGGCAGTTCTGTGATTGACGGACACATTAAGCTGTGATGCTCTGCACTGGCCCGGACTTCCTGTGTTTGGTCTCTTTTTTCCACCCAGCACAAGACTAAAAATCTGCAGGAGACTGGACCTGGATACAAGCAAGTTCAGCTTTGTTTTACAGCATGATAACAACAAAAAAATAATGAATGTATTTTGTAAACTTGCTTTATATCACATCTACTGTTAATTTAGATTTTGAAAGTCATAACGACAGTGACACTTTAATGTCATATCTGTCAGTATACTGTATATAGAAGCAGTATGACCAGTGGCAACCCTTAATTTCCTACAAGTTTTTGGATTACTGGGTATTGTACTTTTTTTTTTTTTTTATAATATAGGGATTTAGAGGGGGATGCATTTGGGCACATTGCCATTTTTGTGACTGCATTTCTTACTGTTTCATGTGTATGTGTTTTACTTGATGTCCTTTTATTTTCATTAGTGTTTGGTTCTTTGATGAACTAACAAGAAAAAAAAAACATGTTATTTCAACAGTTCCATAGTACTCGTGGCTCTAGTGACAAACAATTTGAAAGTTTACTCTAATAGGCTATGTTCACACGTTTTTTCCGCTCCGTTTAAAATGACGTCCGTGATTTTGAGTCTAAAATAACGAACATTATTTACTGTAGCAGCCTGGCCTCCCCTTAGTGCAATGACTGGTGTGTGTACATTATTCTAGTTTGGGTTACTAATTGTCCTTTGGATGCGGCTTAATTGAAAAGTCCATTGAGCTTAATAGTAAAAAAGGAGAAAGAACAGTGGAAAAAGAAAAACTGTGTGTGAACTACTAATAAAAAATGTCGGCTGCTTGCAAAAGACCTCGGCGGCAAAAGCGTCCATTATTCAATACACTGTGTGCATTGGACGTCTGTCTTCCCATTGACTTCAATGCATTGCTATTGCAGTCAGTTAAATCTCGTCAAAAACAGATGTTTTTTTAAATATGAAAATCGGCCGTCTTTTCAATATTTTTGACGTTGTGTGAAAATATTGTTACTGCATCTTGAACCTTTTAGATGGATCTCCTAAATGCACTCCTGCAATGCAAATATTTGCAACCATCCTACACTAGAAATCAAAAAGAAAAAAAAATAACAAAATGTGTGAACACCAGCAATATGTCAGGAAAGAATGTCTGAAGCCAATTTACCGCTAGTGTAAGAGATGTGTGTAAAACCAGTTTGTAAGCTTAGTGTTTTCCTATGTTCAGCAGTTTTCTAGTACATGCTATCATTTACATAGGTATTGCTAATAAACAGTGAAGCTGATTGAAAATGTCTTGATACATGTCCATCATCGTAATGACGCATTAAGTACCAGTGTTGCACGAAGGCAAAACAAGCAAGAAAAATGAACTGGAAACAATCAAAATGTTGAACAAGCACATTTAATGCAGAGACTACTCAGCCTCGGAGGATGAAAGTCAATAAGCTTTCCTGAACACTTGAGCATGAAAAGAATAAATTACTCTGCCATATAACAACACCTAATGAGAAATGTATGTATAGACTGACAAACAGCAAAACACACATTTCAGTAAAGAATGAATATAAGAAACTACTCTATGTAACATCCTTATCATGTGAAAACAACAACTACAGGCATGAACAGACTACTACTAAATAAAATAATATAAAAGTAAAAAAAAAAAAAACACTTTAATTTTTATCTGCCCACTGCTGAGATGCTGGCGCCTGTTTTGAGCAGGCAGAAGCACCACAACTTGTGATCCACCTGGCACTCCAGCTCCCAGTAGATCCTTTCGTTCCTTTAATTGTAATTCAAGCAGAGCACATGCATGTCCCCTGCCGTCTGCTGTAGACGTTGGACACAGCTATGGGGACATAGTAAATATGGGGGTGCTAAGCATTGAGAAAACTCAGCACCGCAACAAATTTTTACAGCAGTTATATGGCAAGATTTTATAACTAATAATTTTATAACTATTTGTGTTTGTAGAATAACCCCTTTAAGACACTAGTATGCTAATACTTTGGTTATAAATATATCAAAATATGTAATAACAAAGGACTTGTAACTGTGCTAAAAATGCCTGGAGTATTTCTAAAGAACTATCTCTCTATGAAGCTTCCATTAGTAGACTGTTTAAAGAAAAGGTGATGATAAATACACATGTGCAGCAAGAGAACATGATCAGAATAAGCTATAGAAAAATGCAAGTATTCTGTTAAGCTTATCACTAGACATTGCAGACGTAAAAAGAAGTAAAGGAAATAGACTTGAAAATACACACTTACCACAGGTACACAAAGTTTCCTGTGTCGCCCATGCTAGGTTTTATTTGTCAACAGCCTAATCTGCCCAAGAGTAATGATATTTGGACAGTCAACTTATTAGATCAGTATTTATATGATAGTAAATACCCCATTACATCACTTAAAGGTGATACCTGATACACGCTGCCAAGTAGATATCATTTCATTTATGGAAAACCACAACACAATGTTCTAGAGAAACATATTGCCATTCGCTCTCTCTCTTGGTAGGTGGCAATGCGTTAATACAACACAACGCCAACATGTAATACATTGCTGGAGTGTTACCAGCATAAATAGCAGCCACCAGCTGACAAATCCGTTCTTGTTGCATCTGCTTAAGTTTAACCTCACTGTTGGAAATGAAGATGACTGTACTATAGTGTCTGCTCTGTTGCTTCAACAAAGATATGTTAGTAACTTCATCCTAATTCACCTGTGTCTTGTTCTTCTATGTTGTTGTTTTTTTCTTATTTATACAGCAAATGCTGTATTTTACTACATCACAGGTTGACACGATTGGGGCTTTAGGGCAGTATTGCAGCGGATTTTCTGCTGCAGATCCGCAGCAGATCTGCAGCAGTTTTGATCTAAATAACTGAACACAGTATCAAATCTGCACCATCAGATCTGCGGATCCTGTTTGTGAGTGCACCTTTAGGCTATGTTCTCACAGCATATCTTTTCGTAAAAGTATGGCCGTTGCAATTGGCAACAAAGGCCGTACTTTGTATGAAAGGACACGCTGTCTTATCTTCTATGGGATCCTGGCTGGAGCGTATACACATAGTATACGCTCCGGCCATGATCTCTCGTGGTGCCATACTGACATGTCAGTTTTCTGCGGCCGCTATTCAGTGAATAGGGGCCGCAAAAAGCCCTGTCAGTGCACACTATGAGGTACATATGGATTGATTTTATGGACTTTGTATGAAGGTTTTGTATGTGTATTTTTTATGTGAATTCTGTATATGTCACCTTGACTATGTAAATTTTGCACTGATGCGTATAGGGTTAACTACCCGGGAGGAGGAAATGGACCGCCCCTCCTTTAGCCTAATCATTGTGATTCCTTGCTGTATTTAAGTATGGTCTGTGTCATGAGCATACTATGTTTGTCCTGAATCTGACGAAGGGGCGCCATAGCCCTGAAACGCGTTATTGTTGGACTGAATAAATCGTGTTTTATGTGAACATCGGTTTCTACTACGTTGTTTGGTGGTGAGCGCAATCTCCAGGTCATTTTTTTGTCATTTTTGGCACCATTTGGTTTTACCTGACTCCACGGGTCCTTGCATAAGGAGCCCGGTTTAGACCTGTTGTGAAGACTGCTGCTACCCCTATCCCTGGGAGGTGTTTTGGACACACCATTACATGTGCTGCTGGGTGTTGTGGCTCTGTTTCCACAACCCCAAAAGGTGAGCAATGATTTTTTACATGTGTTAGATCATTATTTCTATCCTGAGGTACTACTCTATGAGGCGCTCTGCCTTTTTTTTTGTTCTTTGTTTCTACTAGTGCACACTATGAAGCGAGTGGCTGCAGCTGTGGGGAGTTCTGGTGCGGGCGTGAAAGATCATCCTACCGTGAACCAGCAAGGTCATGGAACGGCTGGTCTCTTATGCTGTATGAACATAGCCTGATTAGGCTATGTTCACACTACGTAAATCTACGGCCGTAGTTCTCGCCACAGAACTACAGCCGTAGATTTGCGGGGTGGAACATAGCATTATTTGCTATGGGATCACGGCTGGAGCCTAAACACATTAAGTACCGGCCGTGATGATCCGGGTTGAGACCGGCCGTTCCGTGACCCGGCCAGAGTCACGGAACGGCCGGTCAAATAAGTAGTGTGAACATAGCCTTAAATGGTATTCATCCTGTACAACTGAAAACTGCTCAATTTTCATGGCAAGCCCTGTTTCTTGCTGTTCTCTCTTACCATTAGGGCACTGTTTATGATAATATAAAAAAAAATCCATTTGTCAGGTACTATATGTGCAACTGTACTCCAAGAGGGAGATTTATCAAACATGGTGTAGCGTGAAACTGGCTCAGTTGCCCCTAGCAACCAATCAGATTCCACCTTTCATTTTCAAAGAGTCTGTGAGGAATGAAAAGTGAAATCTGATTGGTTGCTAGGGGCAACTGAGCCAGTTTCACGCTACACCATGTTTAATAAATCTCCCCCTAAGTATGCAGAATTCTCAGCAACTGCAGGGTTCTGACCATTGCTTGTTTTACAACTTCTGCTCTGATAAATCAATATTAAATCTTGACACACAATACGGCTATGTTCACACAACGTTTTTCTGCTCTGTTTAAAATGTAGTCTGTCATTTTGAGTCTAAAATAACGGACATCCTTTTACATTGTTCTAGTTTGGGATTACTAATTGCCCTTTGGGTGTGGCTTAATTAAAAAGTCCATTGAATTTAATAGTAAAAACAGCAAACAACAGTGACAAAAGAAAAACTGTGTGTGAACAACTAATAAAAAACGTCCGCTGTTTGCATTTGACGTCTGTTATTTAATACATTGTGTGCATTAGACATCCATCTTTCCATTGACTTCAATGCATTGCCATTGCAGTCAGTTAAATCACGGCAAAAACTGACATTATTTTTAATAGCAAAATCGGCTGCCTTTTCTTTATTTTTGACGTTGTGTGAACATAGCCTAAGAATGCGTTTGATTGAATTAAAATGGAAGGCGTAATAGAAGTCAGAAAAAGACAAATGCGAGCAAGTGGAAATAATATGGTGCCAACATGGCAGTCAACATTAGAACAATTGATTAAGATGCTATTGCTAATTTTTCTCTTGTAATTCATTCCTAATGCTGTAAAAAAATACTACTCAATCACAAAAGCCATGGCTACAGAATGGGCTGAATGTACCCATTTGTTGTGATGTGGGTTTTCTTGGGGTCACAAAACAATGTCACAAAGTCTCAGCAAAAAAAGAAAACGCACTTCTTTATTTGCTGTGCAGGTTACAGACCCAAAGACTCAGAGCTGGGTGAGGCAGCATTAAGCTACTCTTCCTGCTCATTCTACTGATCTGTTAAGATCTGACCCCCAACATACAAACTTTTTTTTTTACATGTCCCTAAGATGTTATATTGTAAGTAACATGTATGCTTTACATTTAGCCACTGACTTCAACTGTACAAAAAATATACTTCAAGATATAATATGAATTTTTCTTGCAGCCCTGAATAGCTATACTGTCATGAAATGGTATCCAGATGTTAAGCTGTCATACATATGTCAAAAGATTGTCCTTTTGGAATATGTTTGACAGAATAACATCTGGGCACGTCATTGGATATGCTTGAATTCTGTTTGTTTCAAATAAACAGTTTCCATTCAATGTCTATAAAAGGAGTGAATGAAGCCTAATCCTCTCACTACCCTTAGCAGAGAATATAGAATCAATACTTCTATACTTAAGAAATATACAGATAATGGATATGACATTATTATGACTAATAAAAGCCTGAATTCTTTGATGCATGGTATTCACGCTGGTTCCAACTTTCTCAAGGCTTAGATCATCTTTGCACGATGGAGTCTTGTCATGGACCTGTTTTTTTTAAATTTTCCATATTATTTTAAATTGGATTGGTTTCCAGACTGTTTGCTAGCCATGTTACCAACTTGATATGCCTTTCTTGAAGTAAACCTTTAACAGTCTATGCCTTGTAGCAAGATACTTTATCAATTCATTGATGCTGCACAGAGACCCAGATTTATCAAAGTGTGTAAAATAGAACATGATGTAAACTAACCATAGCAACCAATCACAGCTCCGGATTCGGGTTCAGTAAAATGAATGCTGAGCTGAGATTTGCTGCTGTAGGGGTGTTAACACTAGATCTATTACACACATTTTGAAGAAGGGGGAAAGCTAGACCATTCACACACATTCATAGAGATGTCTACAGGATGCATCCTTAACCATCCACAATTGCACAGAACCATTCATAGGTATAGGTGATCCATGCACACAAGGGCCACATCATGGCTTGTCAGTTTTTTTTGCAGCACGGGTCACAGCCCTTTTCCAGATCCATAGCAATCTCAGATGTGTAAAAGGGTCCATTGATAGCAATGGGTACTATACTGTCCGCAATTACGGATCAATATCCTGGGGTATTGTTATGTAAGAGCCAATAAGCAATTTCTATAAATCAAAAGTCATTTTACACAAAAAAAAAGAAAGAGAAAATTTCTGAAGTCTTACAGGCTGTTAGGATAGAACAGATGGTGATACAAAACACTGCCGACACCTGCCGACACTTTAGGGCTATGTTGACACAACGTAAAAAATATTGAAAAGGCGGCCGATTTTCATATTTAAAATAACGTCCGTTTTTTGCTGAGATTTAACTGACTGCAATGCAATGCATTGAAGTCAATGGGAAGACAGACGTCCAATGCACACAGCGTATTGAATAACGGACGTTTTTGCCGTGGGCGTCAAAATAATGAACATGATCATTATTTTCGGACGTCTTTTGCAAACAGCGGACATTTTTTATTTGTAGTTCACACGCAGTTTTCCTTTTGTCACCGTTCTATCTCCGTTTTTACTATTAAATTCAATGGACTTTTCAATTAAGCTACAGCCAAAGTCCAATTAGAAACCCAAACTAGAATAATGTACAAACACCCGTTAGTGCACTAAGGGGAGTTCAGGCTGCTAAATAACGTCCGTCATTTTAGACTCAAAATGACGGACGTCATTTTAAATGGAGATAAAAAGACGTTGTGTGAACATACTGTAGCCTAGGGCTAGGTTCACACTACGTATATGTCCAGCCGCATACGTATGAAACTCCGGCCGGGACTTTACGCAAGTTGCGGCCGGATACGTACGGACCGCGAACTTACGCCCGTAGCGTACTTACGCTTCCCGAGCGCTCTTCGTAGCAATCTAACAGCGGTCTTTTACTTGGAAATCTTCGCCAAGCCCCGGACACCCCACAGAACCTTTTGGATCGGAACAAAAAGCTGGCAAAATGAAGAAATCACCACTACGTACGGGACCGCATGTTACGCTACGGGCGTAAGTTACGGCATTTCCGTCCCGAAACAATTTTTTACGGCGCCGCATACGATCCGGGCGTAAGTTCGTACGTAGTGTGAACTGTGCGCCCGTAGATCGTATACTTTCCATTGTACGCAAACTACGTAAGTTTCCGGCCGCTTATTCACGGAACGCGCTACGGCCGGAAACTTACGTAGTGTGAACGTAGCCTCGATGTGTAAAATGGTCTATTGAAAGCAACGGGTACTATACTGTCTGCAATTACTAATCCGTAATTGCAGACAGCAATTAGGATGTGTGAAAGGGACATTTGCTTCATACACTGTGTATCGGTGGTACCGGATCAGTGCAGCGCAGCTCTCATTGTGATAAATGGATGGTAAGCTGCAATGTATGGAGCTGAGTAGAGATGAGCGAACCGGGTTCAAGTCGATCCGAACCCAAACGTTCGTTATTTGATTAGCTGGGGGTGCTGAACTTGGATAAAGCTCTAAGGTTGTCTGGAAAACATGGATACAGCCAATGACTATATCCATGATTTCCACATAGCCTTATGGCCTTATCCAACTTCAGCAGCCACCGCTAATCAAATGCCGAAAGTTCGGGCTCGGATCGACTCGAGCATGCTCCAGGTTCGCTCATCTCTGGAGCTGAGGCTTTCAGCTCTATACACTGTGTTTACATCCAACACCACAACTGTGCAGACCAGGTAATGAGTGGGGTGCCAGATGTGCACACCTTACCAATCAGCTATTTATGGCCTATCTTGTGGGCCAACAATGGGATTTCTCTGGAACCATGCTGTAAAAGTAATCTGTTAGCTTTATTTTGTAGGCTAGTATGATCACAGTAGTTTTCCATTTATTAAGCTATGTGAGGGCTCATTGGTGTACTGTAATTCTGCCATTTTTTTTAATTTATTTACAACATTCACAATGTGGGATAAATACATATTATATTTTAATAGCTCGCAAGAAATGCAAGAAATAAGGGGTATGCACTACTTGTAATAGGAGCTCAATTGCCAACAAAAAAGGGGTTGGTTATAAAGGCAATGGCACACCAAATTATTCAAAAATACTTAATTCATGACAAAATGTAAGGTAATTGTGATTTGTGAATAATATAGTATTTTTTTTTATTAATCTTTGCCATTGCCATTCATAACATACCCATTTTTTGTGGTTTGCTAAATTATGGCGTGTTTTACAAGCATTTGAAAAAACGTGCAAAATTATTGGAGGGGCATTTTTGAAACCCTGCACCCTTGCGGTCAAAAAGGCACAAAATTTTGTGCAAACCCATTCGATCTGCGTTACACTTGCTGGGTGGGCGAGGCTTATCCTGGGGGATGTAGCTTTTACATGAAGGGTGAGTGACCCATGTGCAGGATTTAATACAATGTACTGAAATAGCAAACATGAACTGGAAATCTGCATCAGGTGTAAATTTTTGCATCTGCCACATGCGCAGCCTCAAATGAATTTGGATTTGTGAAAAATTCCCCCGACTATGTGCGAAGGAGCAGTAACAGTTGTTCTAATTCTGTATCAATAGTCCAAATATGTAATGGTGGCCATATTGATAAACTTTCAAAGAAATAACTACTGTTCTTTTCTGTATTTCTTTTAATAATAAAAAATTCCAAAAAATCAAACACATTGCATTCAGTGCAACTATAGTGTTAAAAATTGTAGTAGTAACAGAAATGCTCTTTAATGTAAGAGCATACTAATCCTGGGGTGTGGTTATGTAAAAGCCAGCAAGCGATTTTAACATATGAAAAGTTATTTTACACTTAAAAAAAGAAAGAGACTCTTTCTGAAGTCTTACAGGCTGTAAGGACAGAACAGATGGTATTACAAAACACATCACCAACTAGTTTAAAAGTCACAAATCTGACAAGAAATGTATAGCTTTAAAATATGTATTCTAATTATATACTAACTCAGTGAATGCAATTAAATTAATAGATTCAACTGGTAATTAAATGTTTAGCTAAATGCCAGAAAGAGGTACAAATTATGAACATCATTTTGTACTGTGCAATGCTAAAAGGACACTTAAACAGGAATAAAATCATATAAAAATTAAACTAACAATAAAAATTCACTAAGGAAAGGAAAGAATCAAATGGGCTTTAGATCTTTTAGTTGACAACTCTTTTACTGGGTTCACACTACGTATATTTCAGTCAGTATTGTGGTCCTCATATTGCAACCAAAACCAGGAGTGGATTAAAAACACAGAAAGGATCTGTTCACACAATGTTGAAATTGAGTGGATGGCCGCCATATAACAGTAAATAACTGCCATTATTTCAATACAACAGCCGTTGTTTTAAAATAACAGCAAATATTTGCCATTAAATGGCGGCCATCCACTCAATTTCAACATTGTGTGAACAGAGCCTTTCTGTGTTTTCAATCCACTCCTGGTTTTGGATGCAATATGAGGACCCCAATACTGACTGAAATATACGTAGTGTGAACCCAGTTATACTGCATTAATATATTTGTTACTGGCAGAAAAATGTTAGTTTGATTCTTCTCTATATTTACCATTAGTAAAAAAAAAAAAAACTCATGGGGGTGGGGATTTATCAAGGGCTTTGAGCCTATTTTAGATGAATGATAGGATTTTTGCACAGATCATCCCGGCCGGTACTGCAGTACTGGCTGAATATTTTGGCTGCAGGGTTTACCCCTAATTGGGCAGTGTCTGAATGTGAAGGGGGAACTCCCCCAAATGGTAACATCTATTAGTAAATTTATTCAAAAATGTTTTGCTGTTTTTAAGAGAAGATCCTGGAGAACCGTTGAAGGGAAACTATTAGCGGGTTAGACAAATCTAACCTGCTAATGGCCCCCTATTGCGCATGGGGCATGGAGGAGGATGGTATGTCTCTTATCTTCCTTCTCATGCGGCTAGCAATGCTAGCAGTGTCAACCCCGGCCGCCATCTTGGGAAAATGACGTCATCATAGTTATGCTTAGCCAATTGCGGCTGAGCAGCTGATGACGCACCGGAGGGGGGCGGCATGAGGGACGGCTGGAGCGGTCCAGCCGACCTCCTGAAGATTACCTCATTGTCCCAAGATGGCAGCCGGGATCTACAGTAATGCGGTGAGCATAATGCACCACATGCACCTCATAATGCACCTCATTACAAAGTCGTATAACTTTGTAATGTGTGTTATTTAGTGAATAAATGTTGAGCACCTCTTTAACATATTCTACAATCATGCTGATGAATATAACACACATCACAATGAAAATAGTGCTTGGGGGCTACAGTGCTATCAGTAAATCTTGTGCTGTATTTGACAAAATGAATACACTTTGTTCTACCCAATCTCTTTCTTACCCCAAATTACACTGCTAATGCAAAGTATCTTGGCCACTTTCACACAAGTTTTTTATGGGTGTGTTTTTTGTGCCTGCATTGTGACATGTTGTGGCACTACCACTAGTCTAATGACATAAAATAACAGCACCAGAAGGACCTGATGTTGTCAGTTCAGGTCAATAGACCTGCACATAGGCTAGGATTATAGGCTGTAATGTAAGCACAAAGATGATCCCATTTCATACTCACATGAAACTGGCCTTACTAGAAGACAACAGACAGAAGAGAAAAGATCAATCGGGAATTAAAGGGAAACTCACAGCCTGATAATTCAGCAATGATGTGTGATCCAGCGTGTTGGTAAAAAATGTTCTTTATTTTGGGCTGACAGTGTCACAGAGTGGGTCTGTAACACAGTCTGCATTCCCCCGACTTTCCAGCCACTGATTTCCAGCTGCCGTACCTGCTGATTACAGCTCTCATTCTAATCCTGCATCCGAAAATGAGATGGCTTTCGATCATTATAGGGGAGGCGGGCAAAGCCTGTAGACACTGAAGTGGCCAGAGAGAGGTGGGCACAGACAGTGTCATAGACTCACCCCTGTGACACTGTGAGCCCCAAAGAACTTATGTATTCAATGCTTGTGTGACAGGCAATTGGAAACTGGCAGCATGGATATATGCATATCCATGCTGTCATTTTCTCTTTAAAAACTTTGATTTATGAAAAGAGACAATTCAAATGAAATCAGAATAAACAGAATGTATTTAGCAAAAATGTAAATTCATCTCTAAATACTAATAAATCAATCGACTACTACAGTATTATAAACTATGACAGGAATCTACCTAACAGGTTTCATTAGTGGCCCCTATCTCTTACAGTAGTGGAATTTATTAACTTGTGCAGAGTATATTTAGGTCTAGTAAGTTATTGCACATAATCAGAAGCTATTAATCATGTACTTTAATCTCCACAGACATCCCTATTAATTTATCTGCCATGATTGCTGGCATACTTGATGCCCTATGAAATATTTAGCCATACTTACTTTGCTATACATATCTGGCATCCGCAGGGAACATGTTATCTGTCTTCTAAACATGAAAGCTACTCGACACTAAATCAGCACAGTACTAATTCCCGCATTACCAATCTGCCACATTGCTCTAGCTTACACTTTGTGCACTATTCTGATCTATTTGCTTCAGCAATAAGATAGCAAATTGCACAGCAAACCAAACAAGTATCTTGTATTGTAATTCTTAGCTAAAATGCAATGTGTCCTAATCTTACAGCCTATTTGCCAGGGTAACAAGTCTCAGCAATGACAGCCCGCTCAGCCAATCACTGGCTGCAGTACTGGCCCATTTCTATTAGTGATTGGCTGAGCGGGCTGGCACTGCTAAGATAAATGCATCTTGGAAGTGGCGGCGGAGGACCCTGGTGGAGTATGGTAAGAATAGTATATTAGCATCAATTTTTAAGTCCAACATGCCTAATGACTTGACATTGGAGGACAGTTGGGATGCTGATACATACAACATTATTGGCATCAAATGAACAGTCAGCTATTGAAGTTGATATTTTAAATGCAGAAACATGGACACATGTTTTTTAGAGTATTGGGAAATTAATGAAAACTTCTTTACTTTGCCTGCATTACAATAAAAGATATATTCTAAACATACTTGCCATGATTTATATGGCTCTCTTGACCACTACGGTAGGTCATCTGTTGAGACGTCACAGCACATAACTGAGGTACCCAATCTCATCATGGTGCTGTTAACAAATTTTGAGAAATCAATATCACTAAAATGTTTACACCTTGATACAGGCATCAACCAAGTAAAAATCTACACCTGCTTCAGAGTAGGTGTGGACTTTTGTGTGATGCCTGAATCGGGCGCAGGGCTGGTCGGCTGGACTGTGCCTGAGGGAGGGGGGGGAGACCGGTGTTCTTGTGCGCCAGTCTTGATAAATGTCCCCCTAATTGTTAATAAGTGTAAAAAAAAAAAAAAAAAAAAAGGTTTATATAATAAAATAAAAATACAAACACATATATAATATGCCCCTACATATCAAAATAAAGATTCTGCTAATTGAATGAAGGGATTACAGAACGCTAAAGTATGTTCTGGAAGTATAAGGATAAAGCTTGGGTTACCATCCATAGTTCTACATATAGTATAACCAGTATACCAGTATGACTTGCCACTATAGTAACTTTGCATTTATACTACTACTACTACTACTATTTATTCTTCTTTTCCTTTGTGGTTTTGGGTCATATAGAAGTCACAAAGGCTTTTAAGGCACAAATGATGTTTTTAATAACTTTTTTGTATACAACAGACTTTTTACATTACTTTTTCACTCATAAGAGCAGAGTTCAATTCCCCAATATTACTGCAGGGCTTAGTTAAAATATTAACTTGATGTGTAAGGCTAATTACACGTGCAATATAATGAATGAATATTAAATTGCAAAGATAAAATGAGCAGTTCATGTTTGACTGGGAATCTGGCAGAACTGAGACATGTATAACAATCCCATATGACAGAATGTACGTACTATAATGACCGAGTGCAGTCAAGCTCAAAGTACTCAGAGCAGGCATTTTTCAAAGCCTCTGGAACAGCATAAAATCAGTCCAATCATCAGAACAATGTTATTTAAGCAAAGGGCAGGGTATTACAAGAAAAATCTAAGAATAGTACTTAGTAATTCTCAAGGTTTGATTTTCCACTTCACAGCAGAGGAAATGACCTATTTATTCAAGTCGTGTTGCAAGAGCATGTTCATGATCAGGATTAATTACAAAACCATATAACTGCTAGTTGTTTGCAAAGCAATATATTCAAGAATATCAAGAGCAATATTCAATAAACATTTCACCTAGCTGTGAGGCATAATGACTTCTTACACCACATTTAAATCAATATCACTTCCACATTAAAATCGATAAACTTAATAAATTTACCTAAAGTTTTCTTTTATATTTGTTTGAACTTAATTGGGTTGTCTGGGATTAGAATAATATATATTATTATGCTTTCAATTTAGCACCACTCTTGTTCTAGGGTCATGTCCGGTACTACAGTTTGCCTTCATTGATATGAGTAAAAAACTATATTGACACTGAAAAAAAAAAGACTTGCTAAGGTGCTGTATTTCAGTGTTCAATGGTCATCTCGGACTAAAGCCACCTATCTATCCTACATAGACTTCAATTGACTTTAAAAAATATACTGCATGATGTATATATTTTTTCATTTACACCTCTTTCTAAAATAGTGCAGTTCTCTGTTAACATATGCAGCCCAAATGAAGTGAAAAATAACACTTTTCTAGCCTCTGTCAGTAATGGGGGTCGATGGAAACATTTACTGTATAGGCCAGGAGCTTTCCCATACAGTCAACAGATGCTGGTGATGCAATGTCAAAAATTATTTATGCTGGCTTTGGGCCTAGACTTACATATTAATGTATTCTTAACTGCTTAAAAATGTAACACCAGACTTCATACTGTGGAATCTCACCTACGCAGGCACAGGCTGATGCAGTAGAGGCTAAGAAGATACAAAAAAAAGTTTTAAAATTCTAATTAAAAGATTTATAGCCTCTAAAAACCTTCAGATAAAATCTGAGGGGTACCCTCTGACCAAAGTACAGCAAAGATGCTTTTTTTCATAGGGTTTTAAAGGGGTAGTTCCCCCAAAAAAATTTCTTTCAAATCAACTGGTGCCAGAAAGTGCCAGAGATTTGTCATTTACTTCTATTAAAAAATGTCAAGTCTTCCAGTACTTATCAGCTGCTGTCTGTCTTACAAAAAGTGGTGTATTCGTTCTAGTCTGACACAGTGCTCTCTGCTGCCACCTCTGTTCATGTCAGTATCTGTACAGAGCAGTAGCATATCCCCATAAAAAACCTCTCCTGCTCTCCAGTCTGGAAATAATACACAACTTCCTGTGTTTGCAATTTCAGCCATAGTAACGTGCTCCTGCCTAGTGTAAATGATGTTCTAGGAGAGCTGACCAAATTTGTCTTTTTTTTCTGTGTTCCAGATGGGGGGAGTGGCTGCCTCCACTTGGTCGTGCACTCCACTTGTCCCACTCAGGTGGTGTAATTACTTTTGCCGGGATAAGTAGTATCTTGCATGCCAAGAGCATAGGCGTATTTCATGCAATGGAGAGGCCATAGTATAGTATAGGACTGCCCCGGTATGAGGCTACCGTAACGTGGTAGGGTAGTTTACACCATTTGCAAATGGCAACCAAGAGCCTCATTATTTTTGTGGAAGTTTTTTTTTGGCAGTTGTTGGGGGGGGGGGCTGCTTTTAACTATTTTCATGTCTACGGTGGGTCTGTATCTTGCCATTGCGGTGAGCTGTTGCATTTTTTTGTGTGTTTTTGTGTTTGCAATTTCAGCCATAGAAACGTGCTCCTGCCTAGTGTAAATGGTGTTATAGGAGAGCTGACCAAATTTGTCTTTTTTTCTGTGTTCCAGATGGGGGGAGTGGCTGCCTTCACGTGGTCGTGCACTCCACCTATCCCACCCAGGTGGTGTAATTACTTTTGCAGGTATAAGTAGTATCTTGCATGCCCAGAGCATTTCATGCCATGAGAGGCTATAGTACAGTGTAGGACTGCCCCGGTATGAGGCTACCGTAACGTGGTGGGGTAGTTTACACCATTTGCAAATGGCAACCAAGAGCCTCATTATTTTTGTGGATGTTTTTTTGGCAGTTGGGGGGGGGGGGCTGCTTTTAACTATTTTCATGTCTATGGTGGGTCTACAACTTCCTGCAGGACATCCAGCAGCTGGAAGACTTGAGATTTTTAATAGAAGTAAATAAAAAATGTAATTTCTGGTACCAGTTGCCATTTTCTGGTACCAGTTGATTTGAAAGAAAAACATTGGTGACCTACTCCTTTATCAACCCATTTTTTAAGGTTTTGATCTTCACTAGTAAGATAGATGGTAAATTGTAGATATTTAGTGAACAGGACCTGTTAGCTCTCCTGACATGCCATTTCTGAAACCTGCCATTTTTAGAACTCTGTAGCCATAGCAAACACACAGCAAATCTCTATAGACAAACATTGGAGGTATTATGGCTTATATAACACACTGCCTTTAAACAGGGCACTGTCATAGGATTCTGTGTTACAAGTCATTTCTTACCATTAGATTGGCCTCAATTAACTGATGCTATTATTGTGAAATGGACTCATCTTGGAGAAAAAAAATCACTCTGCCACAAAGTGGTAAACTATGCACACTCACAAAATGGGGCTGCTGAGTGTTAGAGCAAGTGATACATAAGAATTACCTATGCTATGTTCCTATGCTAACATTTCTATTCAGTGGCTAACCCCTTAGGGACACAGCAGATTTTCATTTATACTGTTCTATCTACAAAGCCATATGGGGGATTGTTTTTTGCAGGACCGATTGCACTTTGCAATGACACCTTTCATTTTACAATTACATTCTTCTATTTTTTACACATTTTTTTAGTGTTTATAATGATCAATGCTATGCTATTGCATGGTACTGACCAGTAAAAACATCTCTCTCTTATTAGAATCTGCCTGATTAACAGATAAGAAAAGAGGCCTTAAGCAGGCTTTTGGCACTGCCACAGTGCACTAAACCCAGGGACTATGCTGTAACTGTACATGATATTTTACAAGGAGTTAAGCAGTAACTTATTGTATTAACAGGGCTTAATATACTGTATATCATGTGATATTATATCCAATAAATGTGGTATTTCTTTGCCCACTTATTTTAATTATTCTTTTTTAACCTAGATTTTCTGTTCAGTCATTTTTATGAATGTATTTTCTTTATATCTATTGACAAAAAACAAAATAGCACAGATATGTAGACTATAAATCCAATGCAGCAAACATTTAATATGAATCACATTTACAATTATATAGTCCATTTCTATATAAATGGATTTCAAACGGCAAGGATATCTCTCAGTCTGTGCCAATGAGCATTGTCTCTATTGATCTGGAATGATTAGTGATGTAGCTAAGCAAAAAGCTATTTCCCCAGTTTGGTGCAAATAAATAGGGTTATCTATTATGTGTCATAAATTTACAATGCAAAGGAACATCATCAACAGGGGAAAAAACAAAGCAACATTGGCAATATGTTACTACCGTACAAAACATATATTAGATTGCAAAAATATTTTGAGTTTGAAAAAATCATTATCAGTTTAAAGGAGAAGTCTTGGCAGGATATTTTTTTACAAAAGGGAGGGGTAGAATGAAAAAAAACAAGCACTTATCTCCCCAGCTCCAGCTCTGGTGGCCGCATACCACCGTTCCATTCCACCAATCCCCGGGCACTTCCTGGTTTGAGAAGGGACCTGGGACATGATGACACCTGACCCCTGATTAGGACATAGTCAGAAGTCAAAGTCAAGAATCAATTTTACACAAGTTTGACAAGTAACTTCTAATACCTACTTCTGACTTCTAACTACTGACTTTTGACTTCTGATAACTGCCTACTGACAAATGATTTCTGACAACTGATTAATGGCTTCTGACAACTGAATTTGGACTACTGACCACTGACCCTTGACGTCTGACTTCTGACTCCTGACAACTGACACCAGATTTTGACAAATGACTTTTGACTACTGACAACTGACTTGATACCTGATACCTTATACCTGGCATCTGATAAAATCATGTTTAATATGTGATGTTTGTCAGTAGTTAAGTTCCTGATGCCAGTAGTTAAAGGGGAACTCCGAGTAGAGGTTAAAAAAAATTAAACTTCTGCAAAAACATATAGCATTACTTACCTATCTATCCCAGTTTTGAAACTACCAAAAATCCATTTGTTTTGGGGGGTTTTGTTCTGTATTGTGTTTCTGTCCTTCCTGGTTCAGCAGTTCCCAGAATGAAATGCTTTCCCTTAGCTGATCATCACAGTCCCCCCACCCATCGCAATCAGTAAAATGCTGCACCTGCTTCTGGCTGGTTAGAGATGGTGAATCAGTCAGGGGATTGACGGATCCAGCCGAGCCTTCTGTCTGCATCATCAGCCTGTCCTTAGCAAACACACACAATGTGAGACAGAGGCATGAAATATTTGTCTTCTAAGGTGGGAGAGCAGGAGACAGTGTGAATTGGCACAGGGGCCATTTTTTTTTCACTTCCTGGATTTCTATCAGCTACCAGTGTGGCAGAACCGCACAGATACGGTAATACATTATATATACACATCTATATAACTTTTAATGTACTTTTAATAGAAAACAAGTGTTTTATCCGGAGTTCCCCTTTAGGTACCTGTTTGAGTTTCCCTTTCACTTCAATTTCTAAGCAGCCCCTAGCTTGCATTATTCAGGTAACACAATTAAGTGATATCTGATCTCTGACTTGTCAGAATTGAGGAGTCAGAAGTAAAAAGTCCTATCTCACTTGTTCATTGCATACAGAGCTGAGTTTTAAGACATTGTTTCAGTTTTGCAAATAGCTGACCTGGAGCAGAGAAGTTGCTGTTTAAAAACTCAGCTCTATATGCAATGAACAAGTGAGACAGGACTTCTCACTACTGACACGTCAGAGATCAGATATCACTTCATTTTGTTACCTGAATAATGCAAGCTAGGGGCTGCCTAACAATTGAAGTGAAAGTGAAACTCAAACTGAATAGGGACTTGTAATACTTCTGGCATTTCACACATAAGATAAAATATCACACATCATTTTATCAAAAGTCAGTAGTCAGTTGTCAGAGGTCAGTAGTCAGTTGACAGATGTCAGAAGCCAGTTGTCAGAAGTCAAAAGTGAGAAGTCAGAGGTCAGTAGTCAGGAGTCAGAAGTCAATAATCAGAATTCAATAGTCAGAGGTCAGAAGTCAGTTGTTAAAGGTCAGAGGTCAGTAGTCAGAAGTCAGATATCAGAAGTTGTCTATACTGAGTTATCCGAGTCAGGTGAATTCTTACTATCTCCTTAGCAGGGGTCAGGTGTAAGACTCGTGTAAAAATGATTCTTGACTCTTACTTCTGACTGTGTCCTAATATGGACCCTGTACAGGTGGCATGTACAAGTGGCATAAGTCATTCATGTAATATTTCAAAGCCTTCCAGAAATGCCAAGTTAGGGTGAATCTGCATAATACCTGAGCCCTTTGAGGTCTGAAACTACAGGCAGTGGTCCAATATGATGGTAATGTAAAGACTTCATAACTTTAATCAATCTTCTTAAAAGGCAATATATTCAAATGGCATTAAAAGGTCCAGTAATATCACCTGGAGTCACACATGAACAAAGCATTTAACAGCTTATGACAATTAGCCAGCTCCATTACAGGTGAGAGAGATGCAGGGAGGGGACTATTCATACAGCACACAGAAAGTGAGGGCCCTTTTACACGGAAAGATTATCTGACAGATTATCTGCCAAAGATTTGAAGCCAAAACCAGGAATGGAATTGAAAAGAGGAGAAATCTCAGGCTTTCCTTTATTACCTGATCTCTATTTATAGTCCATTCCTGGCTTTGGCTTCAAATCTTTGGCAGATAATCTGTCAGATAATCTTTCCGTGTAAAAGGGCCCTAAGAGCTTCTGTGTTACCAATAAAATGGTGAATACTTTATTTAGTCAACTTACAAACTTAAGACCAGAACAAGGACCTGTGATCCTAAAACTCATAGGCAGTCAGGGATTCTTCTTTTATATTTTTGCCTAGCCTAAAAGTTGCATAAATTAAGTTTCATAATTTCACTGAAAGCATTTAAACATACCTCCTTTGACCCCTAGGCGACCTAGGACGTACCGGCACGTCCTGGAAGTCTGTCCCCAGACGACCCTGGACGTACCGGTACATCCTGAGCTATGAAGCTATGAAGCTTCATAGCAGGTGGGGGCAATCAGCAGCCGGCACCTCACCGTTAATGACACGCTGCAGCGATCGTGCTGCAGTGTGACATTAACTCCTTAAACGCCGCACGGCCACTGTGTTGAAGTGTAAGTGGCAGGGGGAGTCCCCTGTCAATTACCGATCGGGACCCCCGCAGTGTGACTGCGGGGGTCCCAATCGTTAAAACGGAGGTCTCTCACCTGCCTCCCTGAGGTCCAATCGGCACTCTGGTCACTGAGCCTGCACGGCCAGGCTCAATTAGCAGAGCACCGATAACACCGATCAATGCTATGCCTATGGCATAGCAATGATCAGTGTATAAAATAAAACTGTTATAAAACTGTTATAAGCGTCACAATAGGCCCATTTTATTAATATTTATTTGCCAAAAATATATATAACATTAGAGAATCTGTGTAAACCTGCATATGGATGTGTTCGGACTGACCTATAGAATAATTGTATCATGTCGCTTTTACCATATAGTGTATTACGTAGACACAGGAACCCCCCAAACGTTACCATATTGCACTCTTTTTTTACGATTTCACCTATTTATATCTTCATAAATAATATATTTGGGATTCCATCATACATGTTATGGTAAAATGAAAGACGCCATTACACAGTACAACTATTCCTGTAACAAACAAGCACTTACATGGCCTGTAGATAGAAAACTGAGAGTGCTAGAGCTCTTAGAAGGGGAGGAGGAAAAAACAAAAGCGCAAAGATCAAAATTTGCGCGGTCCACTGGGTCATTTTGGGCCTGGTCCTCAAAGAGTTAATCATAGCATGATTTTGTTATACCTGTCATTGTGCCATCAAGCACTCTGGGACTTTCAAAACACTCTCAGGAGCATGAACATTTCTGATCTTTGTTGTCTGATTTATTGAAATAATAGGGGGCATCCACACACAATAGGGCAGATTTATGACGTTTCTGTGCTTCATAGGGTGGTGGTGCACAATGTTGGCACTCTATCCTTGTAACTGTGTGCCAGGAATAATCTTTGCACCTTTGTTCTTTCTTTGTGAAAATGGGCGGTTTTGACTGCCCCTCAATATGGTATATTTTATGGCTTACTATCAGAAAGCTGAAAGTCAACATCAAAATATGAAATGCACTACAGCAATACTGTAGATCCACTTCTGCCTTCCGCTTTTTTTTCTGCAGCAGAAAAGCTGTAGTGTATCTGCAACATTTGTAACCTTATAGCACATAAAATTTCAAATAAAATGCAAACATGAAATTCATGCCACACTGGTCAAATAGTCTGCTTATGGTCCAGATGAGATTCTATTCAATCTTCAGAATGGGGCCATGACCTCATTGTTATCATTGGAGCAGTGAATCGTGCATGCACACTGCACTCCATTCATTGTATGTGAAGCTGGGGAAGGTAACCAAGCATTGTACTCAGCTATCAATGGCAGCTCCATAGACAATGAATGAAGCAGGACCATGCATGAGCGACTTATCTGCTCCATTGATACAATAGGTATTTTAACTCGGAATACCCCTTTAAGACAGCTGTAGAATCTAATTAAGGTGAATCAGCTTAATACAGTGTTTCTTACATACATGATTACATAATAGTGATATTTGCCATACATAAAAATAAAAGCCTATAAGGCAGTGATGCTAAAACTCCTTTACACTAGGATCTCATTCCGCTCACACAAGCACTATCTAAGCTGCATGCGTGGTTAATCTGCAGGTCCAGGCAAAGGACATCAATAATGACTCTGACCTTTTAAGTGCCAGTGCAATCCAAACTTAATAATTTGCTCTACAGTTTGAGGGCCAGAAATGAAAATATCACACAATAAAGGTCGAAAAGTTCAAGCTAAGATATGAACCATATAAAATTGATAACAGGCTGCAAAGTACCCAGCAAACCTCTAATGGCACCATTTTGTCATTGTGAATTAATCACTAACACTTCAAACCACTTGGGGGAAAGTGAACAGCTTTGTGATTGAAAGCAAGCTATGGCTATAGGTAAACTAATTCACTAAGCTGAACAGATTTCTGTAGCAGTCCTTACTTAAGGATGCGGCATTTCATCTACTGTCGAACTCAGTGATGTTAAAGAGCTTCCTCATTCCTGAACATAGAAACATACCTTTCATTACCTGGCTGACAGCCCACTACCATCTGTCAGCTATTTCAGCTGTTGCATCTTTTTTCATTGTACTGCCAGTGAGTTAAGCAATGCGACGTCTATGTCATCCATTTATCAGTATTCCACCTATAAATCATTTTTCCTAACCCTGTATTAAGGCCAAAAAAAAAGAATGTCAGGAGGAGGCAGAAAACAAAGAGAGAATTCGGAAATTTATTCCAAAAGATAGTCATTAACGCCTCTGAAAGTATTATCTTACCAGTGCCAATAAAATATTCATTATTTACAATAATTACTGGGAACCTTTAAAGTAAGTACAAGCTTCACAGCTCTATGGAAGAAGGAGTAGAAACGTAGATAGCAAAAATCTAAATATAGAATTTACACTACATCTGAGTGAATTCATCTTTGGGCCTTACAGGAAGCGAAAACTGAATAAATGTATAATTAACCATTTTTCTCTAGGCTCTTTTAAAACACCTATAAAAGAATTAGCAAGTACAGTATATGCAAATAATGGATGGCAACCATATTATACACACACATCAGTCATAACATTAAAAGGACTAAATTAAATCTCATTAATATTATTTATTTATCTTTAAAGCGCCCTTGATATTAGAGCATTTCTCAAGGGGTGGGATATAAAAAAGGGTACATCTAATACACAGGGCACAACACCTAATACCGTATGATATTTAAACCTCCCAGGTTTAAAAGAGAGGGGCAATTCCTGCAGCAGTTAAACTAGCTACTAGTATGTTATAAATAAATAATACCTTGGTGATTTTCACCACAAAGATGATTTAAAGGTAGGCACTGGAACTTGTATTAAAACATTTATTTACGTAGCAGCGCATTTCTAGAACGGTCTCTTTCTCTGTGTATAATACAAATGTTAAAATCACCACACTATTTAAAAAGAGTGCCACCAATAAGTGTGTGCACAACTGGGGGTGTGACATGCACAAAATACATCACTGAAGATATGGCATACACAGAAATACATAAAACATAAGTAACAAGTAATAAATGCTTTAAAAAATTACATAATAAGTTTATTATAAGTTCATCAGTAGGAATTCACAAAGACGCAAAGCTACTTACTCAAAGTGAGGCGCCCCCTAGTTGTTGGTGAGGCCCAGCTGGGGAGCCAGTTTTTACAAAAGAAACTTTGATCTGCACAGTCATTTTGCTGTTTGCAAAAATCTCCATTTTAGCAACATTATTAGTTTATTTTGTACTTACTTTATTAGTATATAGAGCATAGAAAATGGGTGAAAGGTAGTCCTAGTCACAGATTTAGAGGCCCAGGCACCCTCTTGGTCAGTCTGGTGGGGCCCAGGCATTGTCTTGGTCTGTTGGGTGAGGCTCCAGTAGAAAAGTTTGAGAAGCACTGCTGTAGAATACTGTGTTATAGCACCCAATATCTGAATCTGACTGTAACTGCCATTCTGTCTCCATCTGTCACTGCGGCGCTACCACAGCGCTACCACGGCGCTGGAGCTGAGTGGGGGTCTGCCTGCGTCCCACCCGTTCCCAGCCCGCACATCCTGGCCATTTACTGCAGGCGCCGGAGCCAAGTGGGGGCCAAGCCTGTGTCCTGCTCGTTCTCCCTGGTCACAGCTGGGGCCCCACTCACATCCCACCCGTCCTGGCCAGGCGCTGGAGCCGAGTAGTGGCTTGCCTGCGTCCCAACCGTTCACCGCGAGCACCGGAGCCAAGTGGGGGCCCAGCACGTTCTTCACCTGTATGTCATGCCCAGTCACCATGCTCTGTCTCTGTGGTGCTGGTGCCTGTGTGGTAGCCTGTGCTGTGTGTGTGGTGGCCTGTGAGATGTGTATAGTGCTGTGCGTGTGGTAGCCTGTGCTGTGTGTGTGGTGGCCTGTGCTGTGTGTATAGTGCTGTGTGTGTGGTGGCCTGGGCTGTGTGTGTGGTGGCCTGGGCTGTGTGTATAGTCCTGTGTGTCTGGTGGCCTGTGCTGTGTGTGTCTTGGTCTGAGCTGTGTGTATAGTGCTGTGAGTGTGGTGGCCTGTGCTGTGTGTATAGTGCTGTGTGTGTGGTGGCCTGTGCTGTGTATGTAGTGCTGTGAGTTTGGTGGCCTGTGCTGTGTGTATAGTGCTGTGTGTGTGGTGGCCTGTGCTGTGTGTGTGGTGGCCTGTGCTGTGTGTGTAGTGCTGTGAGTTTGGTGGCCTGTGCTGTGTGTATAGTGCTGTGTGTGTGGTGGCCTGTGCTGCGTGTGTGGTGGCCTGTGCTATGTGTATAGTGCTGTATGTGTGGTAGCCTGTGCTGTGTGTGTGGTGGCCTCTGCTGTGTGTATAGTGCTGTGTGTGTGGTGGCCTCTGCTGTGTGTGTGGTGGCCTGTGCTGTGTGTGTGGTGGTCTGTGCTGTGTGTATAGTACTGTAAATGTGATGGCCTGTGCTGTGTGTATAGTGCTGTATGTGTAGTTATGTGAGTGTGGTGGCCTGTGCTGTGTGTATAATGCTGTGTGTGTGGTGGCCTGGGCTGTGTGTGTAGTGCTGTGAGTTTGGTGGCCTGTGCTGTGTGTATAGTGCTGAGTGTGGTGGCCTGTGCTGTGTGCATAGTGCTGTGTGTGTGGTGGCCTGTGCTGTATGTGTGGTGGCCTGTGCTGTGTGTATAGTGCTGTGTGTGTGTGGTGGCCTGTGCTGTGTATGTAGTGCTGTGAGTTTGGTGGTCTGTGCTGTGTGTATAGTGCTGTGTGTGTGGTGGCCTGTGCTGTGTGTGTGGTGGCCTGTGCTGTGTGTGTAGCGCTGTGAGTTTGGTGGCCTCTGCTGTGTGTGTGGTGGCCTGTGCTGTGTGTGTGGTGGCCTGTGCTGTGTGTGTAGTGCTGTGAGTTTGGTGGCCTGTGCTGTGTGTATAGTGCTGTGTGTGTGGTGGCCTGTGCTGCGTGTGTGGTGGCCTGTGCTATGTGTATAGTGCTGTATGTGTGGTGGCCTGTGCTGTGTGTGTGGTGGCCTCTGCTGTGTGTATAGTGCTGTGTGTGTGGTGGCCTCTGCTGTGTGTGTGGTGGCCTGTGCTGTGTGTGTGGTGGTCTGAGCTGTGTGTATAGTACTGTGAGTGTGATGGCCTGTGCTGTGTGTATAGTGCTGTATGTATAGGTCTGTGAGTGTGGTGGCCTGTGCTGTGTGTATAATGCTGTGTGTGTGGTGGCCTGTGCTGTGTGTGTAGTGCTGTGAGTTTGGTGGCCTGTGCTGTGTGTATAGTGCTGTGTGTGTGGTGGTGTGTGCTGTGTGTGTAGTGCTGTGAGTTTGGTTACAGTATATGTAAATAATGGATGGCAACCATATTATACACACCCATCAGCCATAACATTAAAAGGACTAAATTAAATCTCATTAATATTATTTATTTATTTTTAAAGCGCCCTTGATTTTAGAGCATTTGTCAAGGGGTGGGATATAAAAAAGGATACATCTAATACACAGGGCACAACACCTAATACCGTATGATATTAAAACCTCCCAGGTTTAAAAGAGAGGGGCAATTCCTGCAGCAGTTAAACTAGCTACTAGTATGTTATAAATAAATAATACCTTGGTGATTTTCACCACAAAGATGATTTAAAGGTAGGCACTGGAACTTGTATTAAAACATTTATTTACGTAGCAGCGCATTTCTAGAACGGTCTCTTTCTCTGTGTATAATACAAATGTTAAAATCACCACACTATTTAAAAAGAGTGCCACCAATAAGTGTGTGCACAACTGGGGGTGTGACATGCACAAAATACATCACTGAAGATATGGCATACACAGAAATACATAAAACATAAGTAACAAGTAATAAATGCTTTAAAAAATTACATAATAAGTTTATTATAAGTTCATCAGTAAGAATTCACAAAGACGCAAAGCTACTTACTCAAAGTGAGGCGCCCCCTAGTTGTTGGTGAGGCCCAGCTGGGGAGCCAGTTTTTACAAAAGAAACTTTGATCTGCACAGTCATTTTGCTGTTTGCAAAAATCTCCATTTTAGCAACATTATTAGTTTATTTTGTACTTACTTTATTAGTATATAGAGCATAGAAAATGGGTGAAAGGTAGTCCTAGTCACAGATTTAGAGGCCCAGGCACCCTCTTGGTCAGTCTGGTGGGGCCCAGGCATTGTCTTGGTCTGTTGGGTGAGGCTCCAGTAGAAAAGTTTGAGAAGCACTGCTGTAGAATACTGTGTTATAGCACCCAATATCTGAATCTGACTGTAACTGTCATTCTGTCTCCATCTGTCACTGCGGCGCTACCACGGCGCTACCACGGCGCTGGAGCTGAGTGGGGGTCTGCCTGCGTCGCACCCGTTCCCAGCCCGCACATCCTGGCCATTTACTGCAGGCGCCGGAGCCAAGTGGGGGCCAAGCCTGTGTCCTGCTCGTTCTCCCTGGTCACAGCTGGGGCCCCACTCACATCCCACCCGTCCTGGCCAGGCGCTGGAGCCGAGTAGTGGCTTGCCTGCGTCCCAACCGTTCACCGCGAGCACCGGAGCCAAGTGGGGGCCCAGCACGTTCTTCACCTGTATGTCATGCCCAGTCACCATGCTCTGTCTCTGTGGTGCTGATGCCTGTGTGGTAGCCTGTGCTGTGTGTGTGGTGGCCTGTGAGATGTGTATAGTGCTGTGCGTGTGGTAGCCTGTGCTGTGTGTGTGGTGGCCTGTGCTGTGTGTATAGTGCTGTGTGTGGTGGCCTGGGCTGTGTGTATAGTCCTGTGTGTCTGGTGGCCTGTGCTGTGTGTGTCTTGGTCTGAGCTGTGTGTATAGTGCTGTGTGTGTGGTGGCCTGTGCTGTGTGTGTAGTGCTGTGAGTTTGGTGGCCTGTGCTGTGTGTATAGTGCTGAGTGTGGTGGCCTGTGCTGTGTGCATAGTGCTGTGTGTGTGGTGGCCTGTGCTGTATGTGTGGTGGCCTGTGCTGTGTGTATAGTGCTGTGTGTGTGGTGGCTTGTGCTGTGTATATAGTGCTGTGAGTGTGTGGTGGGCCTGTGTTTGTGTGTGTGGTGTGCTTGTGGTCCGGTGCTTGTGTGCTGTGTCCTGGGTGTGTGGTGGGCCTGTGGTTGTATGAGTGGTGTGCCTGTGCTTGTGTGCTGTGTCGTGTGTGTGTGTGTGTGATGTGCCTGTGCTTGTGTGCTGTGTCCTGTGTGTGGTGGGCCTGTGTTTGTGTGCTATGTCCTGGATGTGTGGTGTGCCTGTGTGCTGTGTGTGTAGCCCCGTTTTTTGTGTGCTAGTGCCATCCTCTGCCAGACCAACCCCCTTAGTTCTGATCCTCCAGTGGATGCTTCACCTACCAATGCCACGCATGGCACACCTTCAGCTCACACTAGGGAGGAAGAAGGAATGCCTGAGGACTGCAGAGCCAGGTGAGTATGTTTTCTTTTTGAATTGTTTTCCTTTTTTTATATTACAAATTCCAGGGAGCAGCAACACCTTCATGAGGGGCAATATCCACAGGGCTAGCATGGTGGGGTGGAATACTACAGGGGAAGGGTCTTACATCCTATGAGAGAAGGGGCAATTTACCTTTAGGAGGGGAGAGACTGCCTACACGGATATAACAATTTACTGGGGGGGGGGGGGGAGTTGGGGGATAACTACCTGGAGGACTACCTACAGGGGGATGCACAGAGGGGACCTACATACAGTATGGGGACACACAGGCACTCCATACTATATGGAAGCACAGAGGGGGCTTGTCTACTGTTTGGAGGAACATATTGAGCACAATTGCTTATATGGGGGCACAGAGGAGTACTGATACTGTGTAAAGCAATACACATTTGCGGTTTGTGTAGAGATGAGGACAATGTTTGGTCGAGGAACCTAAAATGTTTTTCTGCCCGATCCTGTGGAGACGAGTCATGTCTGAAAACGTTTTCATGATGGCCGGAGCCAGATGGAGAAGAAAAGGAAGAGTGAAGAACTTCGATTTGCAAAAAGGTCACAAGAAGAGACAAAGTCCCCTGTGAGTTACTAGATGTATTACTTAAAAAGTCTGCAGAACACAGTTGTCCCTGCTGAGGGAGAATATTGGCCATATATAGGAAATTTTATGTAGTAACAGTACAGTAGTATTATGCAATGGCAGCGTAGAGTGAGACTGTTGGGGGGATATGTAGGTTTGGAGTGGTATGGTGTCACTTGTCAAGGGGGGCCCCAAGTTGACCTTTTGCACCAGGGCCCATGACATTTTAGCTACGCCCCTGATTCAAGCCCTTAGGGGACAATGTTTTTATTTTAAAAATCCCAAAAACGTTACTCATTTTCAGTACTACAAACCTATTAGAAAAGCCTTGGGGAATGTGATTGATGGGCATAATAGTGAGATGGGTCGGATCTCTATTATGTCCGAGTGTCAAAGCCATGAATAATAATGCTCCTATGTCAGTTCAGGTGACAGTATAATGTTTGTATTGTTTGGCCTGTGTACTTTAGGCCACAGCTGCATCCAGCTAGGTAGATAAAAAAGCTGGATTGACAGGGTAGATAATATTTCACAGGAAACTCCTCTCTCAAAGACATAAATGTAAATTTAGTAACACCTTCTTGTATAGTCTGAAAACAAAGGCATCTCTTGCTATTACATTAATATGAGACTAATTTTGTTTTTCAAAATTATTGTACTGGTTTATTTGGACAGGTTTTTGTTTCCTTAGGGTATAAACCCACACACCGTATATGCAGCGTATTTACTGCTGCGATACGCAGCAAATACGCAGCAGATTAGATCTAAATAACTGAACACAGCATCAAGTCTTCACCATCAAATCTGCTGCAGATCTGCTGCGTATACGGTGTGTGGGTTTGTACCTGGGTAGGGTGCGTTCACACCTACAGGATCTGCAGCAGATCTGAAGCAGATTTGATGCTGTGTTCAGTTATTTAAATGAAATCTGCTGCCGAAAATCAGCTGCAGATCCTGTAGGTATGAACGCACCATTAAAGTTTTTTATTGATGGGTCTCTATGGAATGTAAGGCCTGGTTTGGGAGGTAATATTTCTTTCAAATAGGAATCTTTTATTACAATCGGCCACTGTTGGATCTGTTTATGCAAGTGGTTCCCAACCAGGGTGCCCTGAGAACCTGCCAGGGGTGTCAGGTGAGTTGGGTGGGCGTGTTAATTTTAACCCTTATAGGACCGAGCCAATTTCAATTTTTGCATTTTCGTTTTTTCCTCCTTGTGCTTAAAAAGCCATAGCAGTAGCATTTTTTCACCTAGAAACCCACATGAGCCCTTATTTTTTGTGCCACTAATTGTACTTTGCAATGACAGGCTGAATTTTTTTTATAAAGTACACTGCATAACCAGAAAAAAAATCAATGTGTGGTGAAATTGAAAAAAAAAATGCATTTCTCATTGAGATCTATGCTGTATAGTTATACAGTATAAATCAATGAGATAGCCCCTGGATTGCTTCCGGCTGCTGCAGCCGGAAGCAATCAAGTGCCGAATCGGGATCAGCGACATTACGGCACAGACCCCGGCCCGAGCCGGATGTGTGGATCGCTCTTCCGGGACAACGTCCCGGGGGGGTCGATCCACCCCGCTAAACACCAGGAATGGGCTGCAGTAAGTAATCGGATGCAGCTGTCAACTTTGACAGCTGCATCCGATTACTTAATTAGCAGGCACGACGATCAGACATGCCGCACCCGGGACCGCAGCAGTTCAGAGCGGGGCCGCCGCGCAGCACCGCTCTGAACATCCCTAGGCAGCCCAGGATGTACAGGTTCGCCCAGGGTAGCCCAGGGGTTAAATTGTCACTGTCGTTAAAATTTTTTGCAGAAATCAATAGTCCAGGCAATTTTAAGAAATTTTGTAATTGAATTTATTAGGCAAATATGCTATTATCTGCATTAAAAGCCTTTCACCAGGTCCCCCCCCCTCCTCTCCTTTCTGTCATCCACTGCTCATCATAAGGAAATCTCGACTGTTTTGATCCTGTCTGTGCTATGGAGAGGGGAGGGGGTAAGAGGGAGGAAGGAGATTAGTCGGCAGCAGAGAGCAGAGAACAAAGGATTACACCGCATGAAACCGCTGAAAGCCGCTATTCAGAGGTCAGAGAGGTAAGTGCTGACGTCATAGGAGAGAGCCTGGTGATGTAGCTGTAAATTAACTCTTTGTTGTCCTGTTTTGGTGCCTCATCTCCCTCTACCCCTCCCCTCTTCATAGACAAAAATGCTTTTTTCGGCTAATAAACCCAGTTTAAAAAGTTTATTAAAATCGCCTGTACTATTGATTTCTGCAAAAAAAAATTGACGACAGTGAGACTTTAAGCATCCATAGAAGCTGCGGCCACACAGCATTTATGGATGCTTCACTCGCTTTAATTTTCAAAAAAAGAGAATTAGGAGGTGTCAGAATCCTGATTCTCCATTTATTTTTATTAGCTGAAAAGCTTAATTAGCGGAACGCAGATCAAACAAAGTGCTTTGCCTTGTTTAGATGAGCGATTCGCTCATCTCAAATTATTACTATATGGGCACAGCAGGGCAGGGGCACTATTAATATGGGGGCACAGGAGGGCAGGGGGCATTTATACTATGAGGGCACAGCAGGGCAGAGGGCATTATTTCTATATGGGGGCACAATAGGTCTCACTATCACTATGTCGGGGTGCACAGCAGGGACATTATTACTATATGGGGCCACAGCAATGTGCATTATTACAATATAGGGAGCACAGCAGGAGATCCTACATATAGGGGAAACTCACATACCTACTCACTTTACTGCACATGACACCAAACAGTGAAATTACTACAGTTTGGGACCTGACAGGTGGGAAAAGGGAAATAAAGTTGATGGAGAAGTGCAGAGCCTAATATATCTGTCTGAAAGGTTCTGAAGAGATGAACTGTAGCTGGAAGAAACTGTAAAGGTGGTCTGGGACGGATGAAGAAGAAAAGAGAAAATGAACTTCTCAGATCTCAGATCAAAAAAGACATCACCTGTGAGTCCCTGAAGTACTTTTTTGTATTTTGTTGAACATTTTTTTAAGGGGTGCTCGAGATGAAAAGAGTTGGAAAACACTGGTTTCTGCTATTATAGGTAGTAATAAAATTGGCAAGAGAAGATTCTATATGCAGATGTTCGAGATATGCAGATGTTCAATAAGTTAAGTGGAATCCCTAAGGTTACTTGGCTTCTCACATAAAGATGCGGGTACAGGTCCAGATACTGAGCAAGGTTGATGGTGGCATTGTTTGTATTGGACTGATTTGTCTTCCAGGGTGGATCCAAGAAATCTATATACCTTAGATAAGTAGTAAAAATAAGGTCTACTTGCCTGACGGGAAATAGGGTAATTTGACAATTTGAAATGAATTGATCAATATATTTCCATAACACACATTATGAGACAAAATTTTGATTCTCAAAATTCTCATTTCAAAATAACCGTTCCACCACCATTATCTGCCATAGTAAAGAATAATCAAAATCTGAAGATTCTTGAGGGCTAGATATTCATTACTAGATAGATTACACTTGGAAATTTTCCTATATATCTTGCCTGAAGCTACCATTACATGGAAGATTTGTATATAGTCACACTGTGACTCGGCAGGGTAAAATCTAGATGGTGGTCTGGCATTCTGATGTAAAAACTCATCATTTGAATTGGAGGATTCTATTTGTTCGTGCTGGTGTAATAAAAAATGTTGCTTTATGGTTATTTTCCTAGTAAAGAAGTGCAAATCTAAAAATAATTTGAATGGGTTTATAGAGCATGAAGGGCAAAAGACCCCTCTGTAGGAGTGAAGTTTTATAGGGGCTTTATCTTAGATGACCTAGGACGTACCGGTATGTCAAGGTCTCCTGTCACCAAATGACCCTGGCCGTACTGCCGTAAAGTCACCCAGCTGGACTTAAACAGTGTTAAAAATAAAAAGTTTAATTGTTTTTAAAAATACCCCAAAGCCCCTCCCCAATAAAAAAAATTAAATCCCCCCATCCCATTATACATATAAAACATGTAAAAATAATGAAATGAATAAACATGTCATATACCTTAGAATGTGTAATTTTCTGACCTATTAAAAAATAATAATTGTGATCTCATACAGCGTAAACGAAAATAGGGAAAATGCCAAATAATTATAATTGATCAAAATGATCCAATCTATACAAATATGGTATTAATAAAAACTAGAGATCATGGTGCAAAAATGACATCCCACACAGCCCCATAGGTGAAAAAAATAAAAAAATGTTATGAGAGTCACATTTAATTAATAATTATTTGCAAGAAAAGAAAAGCTTTCATTAAAAAAAATTTTTAGAAAATCTGTGTAAATGTGCATATCTATAGAAAAAAAAGTATCATTTTTTATTTGTTTGTTTGTTTTATTTGTTTGTTTGTATCAGGTCACTTTTACAGTATAGACACAGGAAATCCCCAAAACTTACAATATTGCATTTTTATTTTATTTTATTTTTTTTCATTTTTTTTCCAATTTCACCAATGTTAATTTTTCTAAATAATATTTTTGGGGTTCCATCATACATGTTATGGCTCTAAGAAGGCGAGGAGGAAAAAACAAAAATGCAAAAATTAAAATTGGCACTGTCATTAAGGCCATTAAGGCTGGGTCATGAAGGGGTTAACATATAATTGGAAAGGTTACAAATTACAAATAATTCCTCTTCCTGTAAACAATACAGTGTGCAAGGCTATGCACTGCATGAGTTTTGGAAGCTAAAGTTTACCTTGGTGCAGATAAAGTTAATTTGTGTGAAGTTTTCATTGCAATAGTACTATTGTGTTATGCATTTTCTGACGCTATAAAAAAAATTCTGTCAGTGACGGCTTACATTCTTTTTTGGGATGTGAATTCTGTAAGAAAGGAACCAATGCATTCAGATCGGATTAAATGTTATCTTATAAATTAACCTCTCAATTGTTCTGATCTATTTCCGATAGGTCTTCTTTGGATGTCTAAAGGGGGTACTGAATTTGGTGGAGTATGTTCTAAAATAGTCAATTCAAGATCATCTACCTATTATCAGATGAAGATTTGTATTCATGGAAGGTAAGTAAAGTAAAAACAGGATCTATATTAGAAAGCGGTGGAGGATTAGTTGTTATATAGCTGGGTGAGCTCGCTGTAATATTATATTCTATTTGCACCTCTACTCTGTTGGAATTGCTAGATGCAATCGACAATTTTTAGTCTATGTCTGGCTGTTTTTAATAGCTCTCACACCTTTATTATATTTGCTGTTCAAGTACTGTTTAACCTTGTGTGGTGTAGCATATTTGGTCTTTTTTGGTATAACATTTTTTGTAGCCTGGGATCCTTGTTGGACTCGCGGGACCTCTTTGGCGTTCTTCTGTTTATGATTCCAGGCATGTGTTTTCCCTTCTAAATAATTAAGCCTGTCATTGGCTATTTTTAAAGCTTTCCTCTCAAGCAGATCAGTCATCAGTCTGCGCATATGGCCAGTGAGGTTCTGATTGATTTTATAAAAATCTTTATGTTATGAGAAACATTGCAGGTCTCCAGTACTTCACATAGCCTCCTTTGCTAAGATGTTACATAGAATAGCGTATGCACACCTCTCAACACAGTAGGTGCTTAGTAGTAAATGGTTCTGCAACCACAAAACGTCAGGAATGTAGGTAAACCACGGGACACTTCAGTTGAACAAGTGAAAATCATTTTATTTATGCAAAGTGAAAACAAAGTCTTTATTTAAACCAGAATGTATGAGAATATAGGTTATGAGACCATAAATCCTATTAGGCATTTGGCCCTTCCTGCTCCACCGGACCAGACTCTTTGTCCAGTATGCCCAAAAACCTTATGGCCTGAAGAAGGTCAGAGGAGCGTAACGTCAAATTACATTGCCATATGCCCCATTTACGGTCTCATAACCTTTATTCTCATACATTCTGGTTAAAACAAAGACCCAGTGCTTCATGCCCAGCCGGTGCTTGTGGATAGACCATTGCTGTACACGGGAACCGGGTGGCGGTTCAAAAAAAGGACTGCACCACTGGCATATCTGCACCAGCACCAGCCTGTTTATGTAAAAAGCTTATAACAATGTACCTGGTGGTACATTCGCTTTAATAAACTTTCGTGGGAATGTATTGTTTTTGTGCAGGTTTTGATGTAAGATTTTTAGGCAATCACTTATTTGCTAAAAATATTTGTAATTTTTCTTGCTTTTTTCACAAAAATTTGCAGCATTCCACAGAAATGTACTTTTGTTACATTGGTTTTCAGGTGAAAGCATTAGTAAATTTTCTCCCTTTTTTATTTTTTTTAGATTCTTGCATTGTAGGTTCACTGGCATTGCTGGAAAACATCTGATATACAATAATTCTACTCACAGAGATGTATTTTGATTCAATGTTTTATTCTCAGTAGGAGCTATACACCTTCAGTCAGTATAAGAGACATATTGCGTGCTTCTGTATTTACCTCTTATATTATTATCTAGGCTAATGCACTATAACAACCAGCAGCTTTGGGAATGTAGGAGATTTCAATGGAAGTTAACTAGGCAGCTCCCTAAAGCTTGATTCATACATCAAAGGTTTGTTACAGATTTTCATTTGGAAAATCCCCACCAAATTCCACAATAAAATTCAATGCAATGTTAGTGTTAGGACTCGGGCCGTGTGTTCGGCTCAGCGTCCATAGCAACCAGAATACTTATGTTTTTGCTATACTCTGCTCTGCTGCTCCTGGTTGTAGCAGTGTCCAGTGTTGCACTTCACCTGCTGATCATCACTAGGTGTTTGCGATCACAGTGATTTGACTGACAGCTGACTCGCCCAGTTAGCTGTCAGTATCTGGGTTGAGCTGGGACTTCTAGTCCTATAAGTCTTTCACTTTGTCTCAAGTTCTCTGCCTGTGATAGAGCCTAGTTCCTAGTGCATTGACCTAGTTTCTCCTGTGTGTATTTAGTGATTCTGACCTTTGGCTTTTGTGACCTCAACCTCGCTTTTTGGATTCTGACTTTGTACTTTAGCTGCCTGTACATAGCCGACCTTGATGGCTGACCATTCTATTTTTGTGTGAGTTTTTTGTCTTGTCTTGTTCTGTGTTTGCACCTGCTACAGTATAGGGAACGCCACCCAGTTGTCCTCAGTTGTTTAGAACTATTGTGACAAGTAGGTAGGGCCAGCTAGGGCGGGTGTCAGTTTTAGGGCTGCATTCATCTCTTGTCTTCCTAGACCCCTACCTGACAGTTAGTAAATGGTATTGCAGCAAACCTCATTCACACAGTTACTTAATAATAGCTGCTACCTAAGTGTTCATATTCCCAAATTAATCACAAATATTGAATCATTTGGAATATATATCCTGACTTGGACTGAGCGATTATAGAACTTAAAGGTTATTCCATATCTGGAGCTGAGTGCCAAGGTAATGACACAGTCATTAAAAATACTGTGGAGTCCAAGAAAAATAGAAACATACATGTGAACAAGACCAAGCTCAGTGCAGCCTGTTCTGATGAAGAATAGCCCTGCTTAATATGCCGCTACAAGAAGATGCAAACAGCTCTGCTGCATATATCATGTATCAAATATATATGACCTTTACTGAAAGTAAAACTAGTGAAACTCATTTTACATCACTAAATATATTATAGTAATAAAGTACGAATTAAGTGTCATAAAAGTAAAAATTCAAATACCTGGCATCCACCCCCCTTTTATCATTTCACACAAAGCATCTGAAGATATTTTACCCAAGTGTTTATTTATCATACGCAGCCCACAGCATTTCCTGCTTTACATTTTGTGCCGCTGACTGATTTAGCGATAAAGTTATATAAATTATTTAGACAAGGCCACATTTTTATCTATTATTTTTCGCATTTTCCAAGGGCACCAGAGCCCTGGCCCTGGTTTGCTAATAAATATTAACTGGATCTTGGCCAAGCACATTATCAGTATGGACATAGTGTTACTTTGAAATGCTATTGCTGTCCTTGTATCTCCAGCCTTTTACCATACTCATCATTTATATTTAGATTTGAACTGCCAGATGGGACTTTAAAGCCGTGCAGTAGTTCTAAGATCTTTATCAACCCTGAATATGTATTCACATTAACGGAGTGTCAAATCCATAATATTAAGTCATATTTTCTGGTATACTATTCATTGGCTGTTCTGTAGAGCAGTCATGTAACTTTCTCAGCAAACCAGCAGAGATAGGGCAATAAAAGATGCAAACACTTTCTTCATGTAACAGTCTAATAAAGGTAACGTGTTACCTAAAGCAACAGTAAGGAAGGACCCGGTATCGTTTTACACCACTTTTCTAATCAGGGCATGTCATCCAGCTGAAAGAGGCCAATGCCTTTAACCCCTTCAGGACAATGCTAATTTTCTTTTTTGCGTTTTCTTTTTTTCCTCCATAGCGCTTGCATATTTTCACCAAGAGACCCATATGAGCCCTTATTTTTTGCACCATAAATGATAAAATTATACTTTGCAATAACAGAATAATTTTTTCCATACAATATTCTGTGAAACCAGAAAAAAAATATTTGTGCAGTGAAATTGAAAAAAAAAGAATTTGTTTTCATTTTGGGAGGTTTCGTACTTACGCCATTCGTTTTATAGTAAAACTGAAATGTTATTTATGTTCCTCAAGTCACAACAATATGTAATTTATGTAAAAAAAAAATTATCTGACACTTTAATGCTTTCATTTGTAACTGATTCTGCAGCACTTTACATACAAAATGTATGAAAAAGGAGAAGGATTCAGCTCACAGAGGTGTTTTCTTTTTTGCAGCAGCTCGAAGGGTTGAGGGTGCACGGGAATCCGGTGCTGGCCAGGCACTGATAACATAGGAGTTCAATGGAAGTAAGGTGGGGATCCCTGCACTCCAGACATGGTAATTAAACATAACTTTTAATGAAAGTAGATTAAAACATGGTTCGCACAGAATGACCAACGGGTTTTATGAGATTGCGCTTAATCATGGTCATTAAAAGTTATGTTTTAATAACCATGTCTGGAGTGCAGGGATCCCCACCTTACTTCCGTTGAGCACTTTACATAGTTTGTCAGGGCTCACAATCTAAATCGACCTATCTGTATGGTTTGGGTGTGGGAAGAAACCGGAGTACCCGGAGGAAACCCGCGCAAACACAGAGAGAACATACAAATTTTTTGCAGATGTTGTCCTTGGTGGGATTTGAACTCAGGACCCCATCATGTGCTGCCCAATAGTTCACTAATTTCAATGTAATAGCTGATCAGACTAACTTCAGTGATATCTTATTCTATAATTCTGTGGAAGTTACATTTGATTTTGCCACATAATGTAAATACTTACACAGTCACCACCCTGCTGCACCTGCTAGAATCAGAGATGACCTAAGCAACAACCCATTAAATACTACTGTAAATAGTGACCATGGCATATCATGGATTTTACAGTTGGAGGAAAATTTCCGCCACCCATCAAGCTGTACTGTTACAAATCAAGGAGCAGGAATCCATTTGTAATACACAGCTTGGACTCTGCTGCAACTGCTGTAGTAGAACATGAGTCTGATAACAACAGTTTAACCCCTTAGATGTCACGGTCAATAGCAACCACACCATCAAAGGAATTTGACAGAGGCATGGTGCTCCTTCTATCACTCAGTGGTGACCAGTGTAAAAGGTTTTTTCCCAAAAAATAAAAGTTAATAGAAATCTTTTTTAAAAATCCACATTATCATAATGGACCAAGAACAAAAGTTATTCATTCATATCATATCATGAACACCAAAATTTCTAAACCCCCAACAAAAAAGGCTAATCAATAAATTACATTTAGCAACAAAATAAAACCAATAATAACTAGTACTCATTCTACAAAAAAAAAAAAGCTATACCGCTACGCCTACACATAAAAATATTGTCATACTGAGGAACACTCCCTGGGCTTTTAAGCTGCTTTCACATTGATGCTTATATCTTGACACTGGAGAGATAAAAAAAAAAAAAGCATGCTTGGAATCCTAATGAGAAGCCCTATCTAGCTATGAGCTTATTTACACCCATTTTCCTGCTGATGTGTCTGCTTTAAAGGGGTTGTCCAGGCTTTCTTACAGAATCAGTGCAACTCTTCTTCCCAGTTCGGTGCAGTTTTGCATTAAAGTGGATTTGCATTAAAGTGAATGAAGCTGAATTGTAATACCACACACAACTTGATGGCAGGTGTGGTGCTGTTATTGCAAGGAAGTAGCTTTGCTTTTTCTTATCTTCAATAACCCCTTTAAGGGTTATCTTCTTCCAACTGAATTTACTTCACACATAAATCTAAAATCTACAATTAAAAAGTGACATTTTCAGGAGAGCTGTTACAATTTTAATGCAACTAAGGGATTAAAGACACTTTAATCCTTTGAAATTTTTATTTCATGGGACCAAGTTATCAAACCAACTGCAGTTGTTGATAAAAGTGTATAAAATCAAGGATGTGCTGTATGGCAGGAGTATAAGGCATACAAGTATAACATTAACTGTACATGAAAATACTCTAGTGTGTGGACAATTCCACTCAAGTAGGAATGCTAGTGTTAAAAATGTTCTTCATCTTCAAGGTATGTACATTTCCTTTATTCTTAGAGTGAGTGGTGCTATAGCATTCATAATATTATATAAATAAGCAGAGACTGGATGAAACCATCCTTAACTAAAATACTCATCAATAATTCATTAAACAACAACTACTGTTTGTTTTTTAAACCAACTCTTCCCCAGAGGTATCTGATGAAATTTCATGGGATTCACACAAAGCCTTTATCAGAGGCTGTTTTATTAGTCTAAGCGCCTATATTCACAGAGATAGAAGAAAGAACACAACACTTGCTTCAACAGATTTAGCAGTTAGAAAAATTACATAAACATTCTCTAGTGCTCCAACATCTCTCTAAATTAAACTCACTCCACTCTGAGCTAAAAAGATAAAGTCTCAACTCTCTATCTGCAAAGTTCTACACCCCAACACAACATTAACTTGTAAAGCAGGTAGTTCCTGCTACATGACGTTTCCCAAACGTCATTCTCTCCCTGCCTCCCCCCGCTGTCCCTAACAACGATCAGGCTGTGGGAGGAGGCTGTGTCACACAGCCTCCTCCCGCTGCCCCTGCCTGGAGGGGAACCACACATTCAGGCCAAAACAGGCTGAAGAGGCAAGGGGTTAAATATTTGCCCAAAGCAATAAACCCACAAAATGTATGATGACATATTTGAAACGCAGTACAGTGAATACCTGACTCTTTCTTTAAAAACTTCAAGTTGCCTACATTGACAGATGATCAACAAGAAATGCTTATCAAACCAAACAGGTATTAGAAATAAAACATATCCTACTGGGAAAATTCCTGGACCAGACAGTTCCCCTAGCCAATAATTGAGAAAATTTACATGAGTTCTTTTTCACACCTCCTCCCCACATTCAATAATGCCCTCCAGGGATCACCATCATCCATATGAATGGCTCATGCACGCATCTCACTTGTGCCCAAAGATGGTACAGACCCAACAAACTGTGGCAGCTACAGACCTTTTTCACTCCTAAACATTGACCTAAGACTCCTAACAAAAATGCTAGCCAACAGTCTAAAACCTTTTCACTCCTACTTGTTTTACCAGGACCGAGTGTTATTTGTGAAAGGTAGAAAAGGAAAGGATAATACTGCCAGGGTATTAGACACACTAATGCATTCCCACCACAAATCCTTATGCTTCATGAAATAGATTAGTTTACATTTTAAAATCAAATACTTTATTATAAAATAACAACACACAAAAAAGATTTGCAATAATAGAATAGACCAGCAGATGGCAGTGTACAAGCAAACAGGTAAAATTGTAGACAACATTCTATGGGCCGGTGTATTCCGCTATATGCTGAAAGAAGTGACATGTCACTTCTTTCAGCGGATCGCGGAATACGCCGGCCCACAGAATGGTGTCTATGGAGCCAGCGGAAAAGCGCGTGCCTGTGCGGGCGGACAGCTGACGGAATTCCGCTGACATTTTCCACGAGAATTCCTTAGTCTGAACCCACCCTTTGTGTGCATCCGTTTTGATCCGTTTTTCCATTGCTTTCTATTATAAAAAAAAGAGAATCATTTTTTTTAACGTACACAAAAACATAGTTGACCTCATTTTTGTGTTTGTTAAAAAAAACAGATCCATTTTGACCCATTGTTTTTATATAATGGGAGTCAATGTAAAAATGGATCAAAACAGATGCACACAAATGCATCTATTTTTTCATCCGTTTTTTGAAAAAAAATTATTGCAAAAACGCTGTGTGAACTCAGCCTAACACTAAACACTAGCAAAATTAAAAAGGCTTTTTGGAGCTCAAGTAAAATGGTCTTCATTTCAGGGAACATTGTCTCTGTAGACATTTCCTGAAAATAAGAAGTTGTAGTTTATTATGTGTGGAACATATGTCTCTTGGGATGATATCCACGCAGCTTCTACAAAAGCAGAGTGAACCTTCCCTTCTTCTGTTCCTCTGTAACTACAGGTGCCTGAAGGAATGACCACAAACCATTAACTTTATCACAGACTGACTGAGCAAACAGGGAAATTTAGGAAATCTACCAGATAACTATTACCAGAATATTCGCCGTGCTTAAACTTTTCACGAGCACATTAAAACAATATTTACCTTTGCATGTTACTGAAGTGAATGGTAAAGCACAGGTGGCATCACTTGATAATAACCGTGGCTGAGAAAGATTTGCCTTTGCTAAAGAAAGTATCAGAGCACCCATGCTTGTAGAAAAGAAATCCTCAATATTCTGTTTATGAAGTCTTCCGATAAAGCAAATGTGTTTTACAATGCACATCGAGCTTCCCAAGGGAATAATTTCTTTTTCTGAAGCCATTTGTATTTTTTCCATTCAACATGTAAGCTTTCAAAGACTTCTAATAATGAATTCGTACTCTTTCAGGCTCATTAATATGCATGTTATCTCTCAGTTCATTTGTCCCAGTATTTACTCTGAAGTTGCCTATTCGGCATCTTTATCTTTCTTTTGTCTCACACCGTCTCCTTTTTTTATTTCATCATCTAGCCTGTTTTTTTATAACTTTTACCAAAAGGAAGTAGTTACATCAAAGCTAATCTTATTCTAGGTAGGACGACAGCAGTGAAACAATTGCTTCAAATGTTTTTTTTTATGTGATAAGCCTGCATATGAGTTTTCTATTGGATTTATATATAATTTGCCTTTATTTTCTACTAAAAAAGAAAAAGAATTTTGAACATCATCTGTGGTTCTTATGCCAAAATGAAAAAAATAAACTTTTCAAATGTGAAAGCAAATTGCAGATAATAAATGATTCAGAGCACACAGAACCCAATATACATGTAAAAGTAAGACTGAAAATTATTTGTGACAGAATCTCTTATTTTATCCAATAAGGTATCATAACATTATTTTAAAGCAACACGATTATCAATGGCAACACAAGGCAGTGGCAATGATATGCCGGGGCTATGTGCTTATATATTCCTGTTCTGTGTTGCGCTGACTTTCTACATTTGCATTTTTCGACTATGGTAAAACATCAGATTTTGAGGCTCATTCCGGGTTTCAGAAACTGAAAATTTAGCATTTTTTTTTCATTTGGGACATTTTGTGTCTCTTTTTGCAACTTTTTTGGCTGTATATTTAGACTTTTTTGGGGCTACAGAAAAAGTACGGCCCTTTTTAAAAGGTACTTTTAAAAACGTAATTGAATGTATTTTTTAAATACATCCAAAATTGCATGCCAAAAGGTGCCAAAATGAGCTTGTATTTTGTCACATAAATGACCTAAAAGAAATACCTGGTAGTTTAAGGGGTACTCCGACATGAAGCAGAAGCACACCGCACTAAAAACCTGTCTGCCCCAGTTCTGTACTATAAATTTATCTGTTTGGGCATTCTTAGTAAGGTTGCAGCACCTGGTGCAACATTCTGCGTTAGGCAGTTAGGTGTAACCACAGCTCACTCTCCCTAAATGTCTCAATATATACATACTGTATAGTGGTGCCTTGGATTATGAGCATAATTCGTTCTGGGACTGTGCTTGTAATCCAAATCCACTCTTAAACCAAAGCAAATTTTCCCATAAGAAATCATAGAAATGCAGACAATTGGTTCCACACCCCGAAAATAATGATTTATTGTTCTGAATAACATGTAAAACAGATGAAACAAACATTCAGAAACAGCAGAATATGTGATAATATAAGTTACTGTACAGTAATGGAGAGGATGGGGAACACAGGGGCGGACAGAGACTGCAGGGAGCATGAAGGAATGAGCAAGACAGATGTGGGCACTTACATGCAGTCTCTCTGTCCGGGGAGAAAGGGGTTATAGCTATGGAGAGATTACCTCCACAGTCCTGTCCCCTGATGTAAGCCCCAGCCTGAAGTGGATCTGCTATGATTTGGAAGGTGAAGGAGACTTCTTGGGTCAGAGTACAGTGCTGTAGACCCCGCTATGCAGACCATGCCTCTACTCCACTCGCACTCCCACCCAGCACAGGGAGCTCTTAAACCAAAGCAATGCTCTTAAACCAAGTCACAATTTTGAAAAAATGTGAGCTCTTAAACCAAAACGTTCTTAAACCAAGTTACTCTTAAAGAGGACCTGTCACCCCCCGTGCCGGGGTGACAGGCTCCCAACCCCCAGGTAGATCCCCTTATACTGACCTGATCCTGCCGGGTCCCGCTCCCGGAGCCGGTCCCCGGACGGAGATATCCTGGTGAGAAGTCGGCGCGCACACTGTGGAGATAGGTCCAGCATCTATAGAGAATGAATGGAGCCGGACTCCATTCATTCTCTATGGACGCCGGACCTATCTCCACAGTGCGCGGATATCTCCGTCCCAGGAACGGCTTGGGAGAGGGACTCAGCGGGATCAGGTCAGTATTAGGGGATCTAGCTGGGGGTCGGGAGCCTGTCACCCCAGCACGGGGGTGACAGGTTTCCTTTAAACCAAGGTACCACTATAGATATATATATATATATATATATATATATATATTCGTAATAGAGGGTCACTGCAGCACTTAAAAGTAATTTAAAAAAAAAACAATAATGTTATAATAATAATTTATTTCACCCAGGCAGTGAACAACGTTTCAACTCCCCTTTGGAGTCATTATGAAGCTGTGCCTACCAATATTAGTCTTTGTTCTGAGTGCTGCATTTATATTCTACATATATATATACTACATATATATATATATATATATATATATATATATATATATATATTGTGGCATGGTGGGGTTGTAAGAGGCAGTTCTATGCCTCTGGAGTGGGAATTGGAGTTCAGGTGGAGCTCCTGCTTCAGATACTCCACTCCAGCCTTAGAGCTAATGAGGCTCTGAAACCCACCTGGTGGATCTATTAGAGACTCCAGAGCTTCCCAGGTGATGGCTCCCAGGTGAAGACTCCCAGGGTGGGAGAACACAGGCAGCGCTAGGCCTGTGGGAGCTGCACACAAGTCTGGGTGAGACCAGTGGAGCTGGTGATATTGAGCATTAGGCTCATAAGTGACAGTTAGGGAAGCTGTGGTGTTAGTCAGTGGCTAGACGGCCCAGGTTTTATTTTATTGGCAGTGTTGCCTATGTCTTTTGTTTTCTTTGAACGGATAAATAAAGCTGACTGAGGTCAGTATAAAGCATACAGCACTGACTGGACTGTAATTTGTGATGTGCCAACCGTCTCAGGCCCAGGAGATGGCGATCCCAGCGAGTGAGTAACCCCCAGATTGTCACTATATATATATATATATATATATATATATATATATATATATATATATGCACTACCGTTTAAAAGTTTGGGGTCACCCAAACAATTTTGTGTTTTCCATGAAAAGTCACACTTATTCACCACCATACGTTGTGAAATGAATAGAAAATAGAGTCAAGACACTGACAAGGTTAGAAATAATGATTTGTATGAAATAACATTGTTTTTACATCAAACTTTGCTTTCGTCAAAGAAACCACCTTTTGCAGCAATTACAGCATTGCACACCTTTGGCATTCTAGCTATTAATCTGTTGAGGTAAGCTGGAGAAATTGCACCCCACGCTTCTAGAAGCAGCTTCCACAAGTTGGATTGGTTGGATGGGCACTTCTGGCGTACCATACGGTCAAGCTGCTCCCATAAAAGCTCAATGGGGTTCAGATCTGGTGACTTCGCTGGCCACTCCATTACCGATAGAATACCAGCTGCCTGCTTCTGCTGTAAATAGTTCTTGCACAATTTGGAGGTGTGTTTAGGGTCATTGTCCTGTTGTAGGATGAAATTGGCTCCAATCAAGCGCTGTCCACTGGGTATGGCATGGCGTTGCAAAATTGAGTGATAGCCTTCCTTATTCAGAATCCCTTTTACCCTGTACAAATCTCCCACCTTACCAGCACCAAAGCAACCCCAGACCATCACATTACCTCCACCATGCTTAACAGATGGCGTCAGGCATTCTTCCAGCTTCATTTCATTTGTTCTGCATCTTACAAATGTTCTTCTTTGTGATCCAAACACCTCAAACTTGGATTCATCCGTCCACAACACTTTTTTCCAGTCTTCCTCTGTCCAATGTCTGTGTTATTTTGCCCATCTTAATCTTTTTCTTTTATTGGCCAGTCTCAGATATGGCTTTTTCTTTGCCACTCTGCCCTGAAGCCCAAAATCCCACAGCCGCCTCTTTCCTGTAGATGTTGACACTGGTGTTTTGCGGGTACTTTTTAATGAAGATGCCAGTTGGGGACCTGTGAGGCGTCTGTTTCTCAAACTAGAGACTCTAATGTGCTTATCTTCTTGCTTAGTTGTGCAACCCGGCCTCCCACTTCTTTTTCTACTCTGGTTAAAGCCTGTTTGTGCTGTCCTCTGAAGGCAGTAGTACACACCGTTGTAGGAAATCTTCAATTTCTTAGCAATTTCTCACATGGAATAGCCTTCATTTCTAAGAACAAGAATAGACTGTCGAGTTTCAGATGAAAGTTCACTTTTTCTGGCCATTTTGAGCGTTTAATTGACCCCACAAATGTGATGCTCCAGAAACTCAATCTGCTCAAAGGAAGGTCAGTTTTGTAGCTTCTGTAATGAGCGAGACTGTTTTCAGATGTGTGTTTTCTAATCATCAATTAGCCTTCTGAGCCAATGAGCAAACACATTGTACCATTAGAACACTGGAGTGATAGTTGCTGGAAATGGGCCTCTATACACCTATGTAGATATTGCACCAAAAACCCGACATTTGCAGCTAGAATAGTCATTTACCACATTAGCAATGTATAGAGTGTATTTCTTTAAAGTTAGGACTAGTTTAACGTTATCTTGATTGAAAAGTACAGTGCTTTTCCTTCAAAAATAAGGGCATTTCAATGTGACACCAAACTTTTGAATGGTAGTGTATATATATATATATATAGTGTGTGTGCATGTTTTCTGTTTATGAGTTTATGACAAGATAATGTTATAGACTAAAGGGGCTGGTCAGAGATGTTGCATCATTCAGGGGGTGGGGCTAGTTCTGAGAGACAGGATCCAGCCAAGCCTCCTGTAACAATAGAGGATGATGTGTTGTCTCAGAAAGAGGGAGGAGTTAGATAGCTGGAGATAATACACATTTTGTAGTTATTCCTTTTTCTATTTTCTGTCAGGGGTGAAGCAAGCAAAAACACACTGATGTCAGTACTTTATTAAAAACACTATAATGAAAAACAATGTGTCTTGGGATGACAGTTTTTACTAGATTTCCATTTCCAGGGAAATACATAGTGCTTGAAAAGAGTGCCCTTTTAACAGTGACTTAAGAGAAACTTGATACCCTCGTTTTAAGAGTGACTTTGGTACAGTCACTTAAGGAGCGACTTTGGTGCCAACCCTTTAAGAGTTAACTATATACTGTCCCTTTGAGACCAACTTATGTACTGTCCCTTTAAAAACGACTTAGGTATCACCCTTTGAAAAGCAACTGTCCCTGTAACAGTGACTTTAGTGCTATCCCTGTGAGAGTGACTTATGTGCCATCCCTTTAAGAGTGACTTTGGTACTGTCCTTTAAAGAGCTACTTTGGTACCATGCTTTTAGGGCGACATATGTAACGTCCCTTTGAGAGTGACTTTGATACGGACCTTTTAAGAGTGACTTTGGTACCTTCACCTCTGCTACATTACTGACTCACCTCTTCTACTTCACTGGCTCAGTTCTGCTACTTCACTGGCTCACCTCTGCTACTTCACTGACTCAGCTCTGATACATCACTGGCTCAGCTCTGCTGTGCCATGCGGGTATTGGCTCTGCTACATGTCTTCACTGGCTCAGCTCTGCTGTGCCCTGCGGTTATCGGCTCTGCTACATGTCATCACTGGCTCAGCTCTGCTGTAACATGCGGGTATCAGCTCTGCTACATGTCATCCCTGGCTCAGCTCTGCTGTGTCATGCGGTTATCGGCTCTGCTACATGTCATCACGGGCTCAGCTCTGCTGTGCCCTGTGGGTATTGGCTCTGCCACATGTAATCTCTGGCTCAGCTCGGCTATGCCCTGCGGGTATCGGCTCTGCTACATGTCATCACTGGCTCAGTTCTGCTGTGCCCTGCGGGTATCAGCTCTGCTACATGTCATCACTGGCTTAGCTCTGCTGTGCCATGCGGGTATCGACCCTGCTACATGTCATCACTGGCTCAGCTCTGCTCTGCAATGCAGGTATCGGCTCTGCTACATGTCATCACTGGCTCAGCTCTGCTGTGTCATGCGAGTATCAGCTCTGCTACATGTCATCACTGGCTCAGCTCTTCTGTGCAATGCAGGTATCGGCTCTGCTACATGTCATCACTGGCTCAGCTCTGCTGTGTCATGCGGGTATCGGCTCTGTTAGATCACTGGCTCAGCTATGCTTCTTCACTGATTCACAGCTTTATAATGGTAAAGATCATTGCTCGTTTACCATGACAATCTTACTCATGTCAGTGAGACAAAATCATTAAGGACCTTCTTTCTTCTACATCTTCTATTGGCCAATAGTGGACATGTGACTGTGTGGATGTTGTGAGGCACTGACTGACAAGACCTTAGAATTTCTATTGGCTGCTATCTTTCAGCTATTGGCATATGTGCTGTGATTGGCTGTTAGCGTTTACAGTGTGGCCATTATTTCCTATGGGCCATTATTTCCTATGGGAAATTAGGTGTCTTTAAACATAAATTTCTTATGTCACCGCCAAGGGCTTCGTAACACAGTTTGAATGGTGTCTATGTACAAAGCGGTTCGGGCTGTATTAATCACAGAGGAATAGCTGGAAGAAGAGGAAGAATACGGATGACAATATAGTGCTTTTTCAAGCACTATAATTAAATTAAGGTTTCTGATAACCCCTTCAAGTCCCCAGTTATAACTGTAAAGTGCATGGGATATAAAAACAACTTTTCTAATAAAATCGTTAGCATTCTATTGGAAAAGAAATCTGTTTTAAAATGTCTACTGTACTTTGTAGCTGTTTTAAGGCCCCAAAAAGCCCCACAGGCATCAGCAAACAAATGTAGTTTAAGGGTATGTTCACACAACTTATGTTTAGCATAAATCACGTCCGTTGTTGCAATTTGCATTTGTATTTGAATAAAGAGAATCCCGGCCAGAGCATATACAAATAGTAGGAAAGAAGGTCCAGAAAAGAATTTACTATATACACAGTATGTGCAATATTATAGCCCTGCAGAGAGGGCAATGTGATATATGTAATATTATTTTATAATGTATATGATCCTATAAAGCCTATTATCATTAGTGACACATGACATATTTAGCACTTACAGTAGGTTGAGGTCCAGGAACAGCTTTTGCACTATAGGCTCTCCACACTACACCTCTGCTCTCTCTGGTGATCACTATGATGTACAATGCATTTTTCAGGAACTACATCAACCTGATGCCATATGTAATTTTACATTAAGGGGTTATAAGGGCTTAATGTTAGTCAGTAACTATATGTCTACCTTGAAGAAGTACAGTATTTCCATCTCAGACATGAATGCAAGGGCACTGGCCTCCCCATTCAATCAGAGAATTAAAAGGAAGAAAAGCTTAGCTCATTTGCTCAGTTATTTCTGTAATATCATAAAACAACATGGAGAGAGCCTCACATGTTCTTAAAACAGCTGTGGAGCTGAAAGGGTGGAATCCACACCTATCAAACACTTATCGTAAATTTTAAGGATGAGATAGAAATACCCTTCTAACCTAGAGTCTAGTCTGTTGACAAACTGTTAATAAGTTAAACCTGTATTTTTCTTTCCATTTGGTGGAAGAACCCCTTTGAAGTGAATATGTGACAAATTAAGCACTTACTGAACTAATGACAGTGTTGCAGTTATTCCTTTATATACCATCCCTAAGTCTTTATCTTTCAGGCAGCGTTACAGAGTCAATGAGGTATTGCCTAGGGTCTGCCATGCACTTAGCCCCCACACATTCACAGCATGATGGACAATTTTGGGCACTGCTGAACCCTGCTAAAATCTTGTGAGAGTGCACCATAGATATTTAAATGCCATAACGCCAGTGCCTACTGTACCTTGACACTTTCAATGCATCTGCAATGTATTACAGGAAGAGACCACTCTCTGAGGTGTCATCCTATCTTCGTGCACACGCAGTAGGATTCTCAAGCCTCTGCCCTATGTTCTCAACGCACAAGCATGGGCAGAATGATAGCTCAGAGAGTGGTCTCCTTCTGTATGGACTGTGGTACAGGCACATTGAATGTGCACTTACATACTTGAGAGGTTTTAGAAGGGCTATGCAGTATAAGCCAAACTCTCCACTGTGGTGTCCCACCGCAGATGTTTTGTGTCTCCCCTTTGCACTTCTCAAAAAATCTTCTTACTCCAGGTTAAGTGGTGATGTAGTGCACTTTAAGGTTTCACAACTTATGTATTGCATAGCTGAAGTTAGGAATGGGTTATTGTTATTGTTGTACCATGTGTTCTGTGCTGACTTATAGGAGGTGCCCTTTCTTATTCTACCTATCCTTGCTCTCCACAAACACAACCAAGTAGGGGGAGTTAGTTAGTTCCGTGAGGAAGTTAGGTTCAATCTAGTTTGGTGTAGTCTAGTCTAAGACACATGTGGTCAGATGCAGCTAGACTGAGACAACTAGTTCTTTTAGTACTTCTACTTTACTATGCAGTGCTAAACACTACAAAGGGAGAATAGTCTAAAAAGTGCAGGGCAGTATCCCGATACACAAGAGGAACTAGCCTGGATAGGACAAAGCTTCCAAGAAGGTTTACGTATCCTATCTCGCAATGCAGGTAACTGGGACACCGGGGAGCTTAGCTTCACCCAGGTAACCACGACTGGGGCTTATATAACCCAAGGAGGACGAGTTACTCGACACTGTAGGGCAGAAGGTGGGCAGACTAAAGTCTATACACAGGTACAAGTAACTTCTGACTCTAAAGTATCCTCTCAAGTTCCAGCAGAGTACATTGCTACATTGGGTTAGGACTCCCTCAACAAACTCTTCTCCTCTACGCTACTCTACTCTACTTTCAACTCTTCAAGCACTGCTACAACTACCTTTCTTCTACTCTACTTCTTCAAGCACCTCCTCAAGCACAAACAAATTTAAGCACTTTGTAAAGATTTATCTATTTTCTACAGAAGTGTATTGTACCACTAAGAGACTGTACAGTAAAGCTGTCATCCTTTCCTATGCACAAAAGCTTTACACCTTGGGTTATTTTTCCCCTTTCTGTGGGTGGCGGTAGTGGCCGATAGTCTGGGTGGGTCAACTGCCACTCAGCACTACCGTGTCAAGAGCCCAAGAGGCCCATCACAAGCCGGCAGGTCATCCAACCATTTTGGGGAGTACAGCCAGCCACAACACAAAGCAGGTACCAACATCACACCTGTGTGCTGGACTAGCACTGGCGTCACAACAATACTACCTCCGGGGGAGCTGTACAGCAACACTGATAACATCCATTCATCAGTGCAAAAAGGGCGACACCACATCCACTTTGCTGCAGAAAGCAGAGCTTTGTAGAGCAGAGGCGTTGTGGGCCTTACAGTATGTACAGAAGACCCTGGGCCATGCCTCTCTGATCCTGTTATGCTGCATGCAAGTCCATTTATATAAAATACAAAGACAGAGATGGAATATAAAACTATTGAGAATGGAGCAAAACTGGACTGTGGCCAGGTACATTTACATTAAAGGGTTGTGAAACAGTAAAATGGCTGGATATATAACTACAACTAGACTCAGTGATGATGCCAGCACACATGGCACTTGAGCTAGCCTTAGAAGTCTGTTTAATGCATTTAAGGAAAAATAAAAATCCAGAAAGGATATAAATAAACATTGAATAAAGATTATAAATCTATTGTATCAGCTAAGTGATAAACACATTCGATTCAATAGTTATTACGTAGCCTACTGACAGTACTTTATGGCAAGAACAGACCCATAGGGAAAGGCACAAATACAGAAACTAAATTCTTTTTACAAAACACATTAAAAATCAATATATAAAAATAATAAAATACTAACTATGTTACAGCTTTAAAAGAGAATTTCAAATAAGGATAGATTCCCAGTCAGAGGATGTAGGTTTCATGTTGCATAGCTTTCCATAGAAATATTGATTTCACACAAATAATGTATTATCTGAAAACTGCAGCAGCAGAAACATAGGCAGAGAAAGCAATCAGTCTGGGAGCAGCTGAAATCTAGGGTTAAATATCTGCAAGCAAGATTATAAATAAGCTCCGCTTGAGACCTTGGGGCATCGGTTGCATTACCAGAGAAATGTCATGGAAACAGCAAAAAATGGCCATTTTTATAAGAGAAGAATAAGCAATCAGGCACAGGCTAGGAAATGCAGGTGCTGTACTCATGGAGGTCATACCGCTGGAAGAAATTATGGAAGAATTAATAAATCAATTTGCTTGAAACCATTGTCCTTTCCAGGAGTGTCCTAATCCTTCAAAGATGTGTATAACAATTACATGATACAAAGCAGCACCACTTTACCGGAAGGTGCCCTTACTGTGGATTCAATTATGGCATGATTGTTTCTTGAAATTTTACCCACTCCTGTCTTATCTGTAAGCAGAAGAAGAATAACACTTTCCAAGTGAATGCAAACACAGTATCACTGACATGTTTATTTAAAGGTTGAGTATTTACAATTGCAAATGTTGCAACACTGCAATGTAGAAAACGTACAATAAACTACATGCAACATACACTATGATCCGCAGGCAAATCAACGTTATCAACAGTAACCTCCAATTAAGTTGCTGAAACAGCAATTAATGTGTAGGGAACCCATTATAATCTCTATATTTGGAAACTATATACCTAGCAATTTTCTGATTCTGTTTTGTTTTCACTAACACTACGGTTAGGTTCACACCACATTCGCTTTTTAAGTCATCAAGATGGTTTGAAGTGTTGAATATAAGCCCCAAGGATGTGCATCATAGCTTTATAGCCAACTACACTGCAGTATGAGGCATCACAACATATACCACATAAACATATGTCTAAAGAATACGCTTTTAGGATATGTCTGGGGCTGATTCTCTAATGTCTGCGCCCAATGTTCCAACAAACGGCTGTATTTACAGCTCACACTGCCCTAGACACTAAGCCTGACTATGCCCACAGATAAAGGCCCATTTACCCTTAGTTATCACCATCATTTACTTGCTCTTTGGGACGTTCATCATTGATTATCAATTGTGATAAAGTAAAAAATAATGGTTTTCAGTGGCACAATTGATAAATGTAAATGCCGCTCATAGGGACTAGCGAATTTACAGTATGAACTAAGTGAATCAATGCGTTCCTATCTGAATTCTTCTCATTGGGCTGCGGGGCTTTGAAGTCTGATGGGAAAAGATGGATCCTGTCCTAGGAACCTGGGAAAATTTTCCCAGCACCTGGGGAGGAGCAGCACGGAGCATAGCAGACTTCAATAGCATGATGACAAGAATGCAGATAGGAACAAAGCGATTCATTTTGTTATTTGTAGGGTGGCCTAGAACTCCGAGCATCTGGTTAAAGATGTCCGTGCAGCCCTTGACTTTAGTATAAAATAATAAAGTTCATACCTGTCCAAACTCCCCGGTATCTTCATGGCATCTGCCTGCTGCCACTGCAAGAACTACAGAGCTGATCTCTGAAGTGACAGGCTGCTTAGCCAATCCCTGTATAATAATGTATAGAGGTGAAGGAAAATTGTAAGGTCTGCTAAATTATTTATTGCTTTGGAGGCAGGTTCTAGGGCAGTTCAGGGCTTATAGTGTGTGTCTTCTCAGCACTCCATGTTGTCCATGCGTGGACATCCTACAGTATGGCAGATGAGAGCTCAGGAGGAGGGTAAGGAGGCAGCTACAGGAGGATGCTTGGAGCAGCACAGTAAATGGCCGACATTAAAATCACAGCCCCTGATTTTGATTTATTCTTAATGCTCGCTTTCATATTCTTATAGCCAGGAAGAAATATTTTTAAGACCTTAAGGTGGTAGATGAAGATTTGTGGTGTGTAAAGTCTTCACACAATCTGGCATGATCATGTGACTGCTACAGATTCAGGAAAGTCTGTGTGTTAAAACATCCCCATAGCTGCCAGGAGTCTAATGAGTTAACATGCCTTGTGGTTGACCTTCTAACATCTCCAGTGAGATAACTCTTCCTTGTCTGCACAGTCTGTACCAGCAGTGGAGCTGCAAACAGACATCCTCCTGCTCCAATCATTGCAGACTTCTTGCTGTAGTGAAGCCTGGGGAATGCTGATCCTGTCTTCCTACTTTCAAGCAGCTTCTTTCATGTGTGGTGCAGGAGCACCCAGACCCCCACCAACATAAATTTAACTAGCAGGTTCTTACTGTGAGTAGCTGAGTGAAAGAGCAGGAAGAGGGAGACTGCCCTACAGAGATGAACAGCCCTGGAGGTGAAAGTACTTGCTGCACAGCCTACTGAACTGGTGTGCAGCTATGATGTAGGGAACGGGAGCCCAGATTGAAGACAGGGCCAGCCCACCAGGGGATCGGCTCCTCTGGCATTTTCCCAGAATGCCAGATTACCAGTCTGGCCCTGCCTATGACTGAAAATTACCACTATACTATTAAACTACTATATATATATCTCTATATCGATTTTTATAAATGCGGTACCATAGACCCCATCTTCATGCTGCTAAAGTGTACCGTTATGTAGGGCAGCCTTATCGCTTTATGTAAAGTCTAAGGGGCTATATTATAACCTTTACATACTGTACTTACGGATTGGCACTGCAGAGCTGGTCATTTACTATATCAGAAGAACAGGGCGACACATCTGAGAATGAATGGCACCACTCGAATCAGCGTGGCAGCGCCAACTCGTAAGTATAAAAAGCTTATATCAGCACATGTGCTTATACATTCGCTTTCTGAATAATGGATTTGCAGCAGATTTCAGTGCAAAGCTCACAGAGTGAAATCCGCTGCTAACCACCTGAGGCACAACTACGGCTGAGGTTCTGCCCGTCCACACTGCAAGGTTTGTTTGTCTTTCAAGTCTTCATCAGGATCTGGAGAAGTTTCTCGTAGGTGATCATGCTCATGCATACACCCCACAGTTGTTGTGTGACAGCATTGGTGGTTTTCTCTCTTCTTTCAACACGCAGCCAGCCAAACTGCATCGGAACTTGACAGCAGAGTCAAATTCTTATTAGACTGAGCACAAGTCTTTTACAAGTTTCCTACCTAAAGACTGCTACTTGTAGTATGTTGGAAAGTAATGTGTTAAAAAGTAATGTGTTGTTGCTGGCTGCATACTGTTACAATATTATGCACATCTGTCTGGTTGCTGTGTGTGGCTGGCCAGTCTGGGTCTAACATGAATGGAAAAAATTAAGCAGCCTTAAAGTTGTAATGGCACACTGGAGCCATATGTTTAAGTCTGTAAATTGAATTTAAAGGGAACAAATCATGACTGTGCTGATATGGCTTCCTGCTGTACAATATAGGTATGCTGAGCAGCCCCCTAAAGCCACCAGCCACGACTGCAGCAGTAACTTTACAGCGGGAAAGATTAGTGTTATTCCTCAGCGTGAGGATGGGAGAGGAACGGAAACTAACCCTGACTAGTTATCTGAGCTCCCCGAACCCCCTTCCCCCCCCCCCCCCCACCCCGCAGATGACTAGTTGCTGTCTCTCTCCCGTCCTGTAAAGCTACTGCTGCAAACACAGCTGGTAACTACAGAGCTGTACTGTGCAGTAGGCAACCATATCAGCACAATTGTGCTGATTGGTTCCCTTTAAGGTGATTTTCTCTGCTTTTTAGAGTGTTCCAAGAAGCTAAGCATGTAACTTTAAAGTCAATCGGAATTGTGAAGTCTGTATCACCAATCTTAATGGATAATGTCCCAGCTTGCAGTGAACCCAGTGAGAATATGAATTCACAGTCTGAGGCAGTCTCTTCATCTGCAGCTATAACATTTACTTTTGCACTGAATCCCTTGGTGTTATTTTCTGTGGTTGTAATTCTACACACAGCTATAAAATGACCCATTTTTCCAGAAGCATAGCATATCTTATTCTCTACCACAGAGCAGTGCTGATTTGTGTGCCCCTCTCTGCCACATTTACTGCAGGATACAGGTACAGTTCTCTTTGGAAAACACTCTTTTCTACTCCTGGTGTTCCTATTATCATAGGTAGATTTGGAGATTACTTTAACTGAAACTGCAGCCTCTTTGTTTTCAAGGTTTACAGCCTGGAGCTCAGACAAATCAATGGTTCCTGCAATCTCCTGCAAAGCAACAAGTGTCATGCTGGGTTCTCTTAGTAATCTCCTCCTGGGGTGCAGAGAGGGGCATTTCTCAGTAATCGCCTCATGGGGTGCAGAGAGGGGCATGTCAGGAATGTGCAGTAGCCTGGTGTGAACTGAGCCTGTTTTTGCTTTTGGGTGACACACCCACTTGCTTCTCAGCATCCAGCAATGCAGGAGTTACTCAGAGCTCTGCTAGACTTGATTGCTGCAGCTGAGCAAGCCTTTTGATTGCCTTTTTCCTCTGTCCGGAACTTGGAGGACCAGAGCGCTGGTCCAATGGGGATCCGGACCGGGCTGTTGGTCCTCATAAAAGAAAGCTGAGTCAGTCTCTCAGCGCAGGCTATTAGGCTCATACCCTGATCCCAGCTCCCCCTATCTATTCCTGCGATCCCTGTTCCTAATTCCTCTGCTTGCTCGCCTGTTACCTGACCTCCCGCCTGACCTTTGTCTATCCAGTTGTTACCTGACTTTGTACTACGTTACTTTGTACTGGTTTGGACTTTGGCTTGTCGACTCTCCCTTTGTGTTGTTTTGTCTGTCTCATTCTGTGTTGCACCTATACCAGAGAAGGGACCACCTTCGTGGTTGTCTGCGGCTACCTAGGGCCATTTGAGGCAAGTAGGTAGGGACAGTGGGTGCCTGTAGGGCTCACTGTCGTGTCTTGTAAGTACCTCCCCTGTTCTGACAGGGCATTTCTAAGTTATCTCCTCCTGAGGTGCATTTCCCAGTAATCTCCTCCCAGGGTGCAGAGAGGAGCATTTCTCAGTAATCGCCTCCTGGGGTGCAGAAAGGGGCTTTTCTCAGTAATTTCCTCCTGGGGTGCAGAGAGGTGCATTTCTCAGTAATCCTCTTCTCAGGTGCAGAGGAGGGCATTTCTCAGTAATCTCCACCTGGGGTACAGAGAGGTGCATTTCTCTGTAATCGCCTCCTGGGGTGCAGAGAGGGGTGATTTCTGAGTAATCTCCTCCTGGGGTGCAGCGAGGTGTATTTCTCTGTAATTTCCTCCTGAGGTGCAGAGAGGGGCATTTCTCAGTAATTTCCTCCTGAGGTGCAGAGAGGGGCATTTCTCAGTAATTTCCTCCTGAGGTGCAGAGAGGGGCATTTCTCAGTAATCTCCTCCTGGGGTGCAGAGAGGGGTGATTTCTCAGTAATCTCCTCCTGGGGTGCAGCGAGGTGTATTTCTCTGTAATTTCCTCCTGAGGTGCAGAGAGGGGCATTTCTCAGTAATTTCCTCCTGAGGTGCAGAGAGGGGCATTTCTCAGTAATCTCCTCCTGGGGTGCAGCGAGGTGTATTTCTCTGTAATTTCCTCCTGAGGTGCAGAGAGGGGCATTTCTCAGTAATTTCCTCCTGAGGTGCAGAGAGGGGCATTTCTCAGTAATTTCCTCCTGAGGTGCAGAGAGGGGCATTTCTCAGTAATCTCCTCCTGGGGTGCAGAGAGGTGTATTTCTCAGTAATTTCCTCCTGGGGTGCAGCGAGGTGTATTTCGCTGTAATTTCCTCCTGAGGTGCAGAGAGGGGCATTTCTCAATAATCTCCTCCTTGATTGAAGTGTGACTTTAATATTAACAAGAATGGTTGGTTTGAGTATGTAAGATTGAGGAATGCCTTGCGGGTTATGGTATTGGAGGGGACATTCAAAGTACATGGTAAAAACGTTCTGATAGATAAAATAAGAAATGAGCCCTATCAAAGAAAGTGCGTATCAAGAGTGTATAGAAGTCTTGTGGATTTGAATGCGGGTAGGGTAAAGAGTAAACAAAAATGGGAGACTGAAATTGGGGAGGTAGGGGAAGGTCAATGGTTGACGATATGTTGAAATTTGAAGAAAGTTTCGCCTGTGGGTAATCACAAGGTAATACAGTTTAATATTATACATCGTTTATACTATACTCCTATGTTTTTGGCTAGGATAGGGAAGAGGAAAGATGATAAATGCCCAAGGTGTAGTAGGGGACAGGCGGGGTTTGCTCATATGATATGGGATTGTGTGGAGTTGGCCACTTTCTGGGAACAGGTGTTTATAAGAACCTCAGAGAAGGTTGGGGTAGCTTTACAGCAATCATTAGAGTTGGGGGTTCTGGGGGACACCTCGGAGATTAAGGCAAATGAGAAAGTTAAAGGGAGAATTATTAGGTATTTTTTCTATGCTGGATTACTGATTTCCAGAAGGTGGTTCTCTCCTCAGGGGCCGTCCATTGAAGAATGGGATGGGTGTGTAAAAAAATTTGAGAGATTACGTGGGAATTCTATTAGAAGATAATATGTGAGAGGGGGGAGAGGTTTTGTTTTGGTCCTGACGCCGCGGATTTGTTTGTTCTCTTTTGGTAGACCTCCAGGGGTGGGATGGGGGGGTGGTGGGATGGGGTGGAATGGGGGGTTGGGGTGAAATGGAGGGTTGGGGGGTTTATTTTTCCATTGTTTGTTGGTCATGTGTAATTTGTAAATTGTGAATTATTTTTGTGAATTTGTAAAGTAGTAAGTTAATTTAAAAAAAAAAAAAATAGGGAAAAAAAAAAATTTCTCCTCCTGAGATGCAGAGGGGGGCATTTCACAGTAATCACCTCTTGGGGTGCAGAGAGGGACGATTTCTCAATAATCTCCTCCTGGGGTTCAGAGAGGAGCATTTCTCAGTAATCTACTTCTGAAGTGCAGAGAGGGTCATTTCTCAGTAATTTCCTCCTGAAATGTAGAGAGGGACGTTTCTCAGTAATGTCCTCCTGAGGTCTAGAGGGGGGCATTTCTCAGTAATCTCCTCCTGAGCTGCAGAGAGGGGCAATTTCTCAGTAATCTCCTCCTGAGCTGCAGAGAGGTGCAATTTCTCAGTAACCTCCTCCTGGGGGGGGGGGCAGCGAGGTGTATTTCTCTGTAATTTCCTCCTGACATGCAGAGAGGGGCATTTCTCAGTAATCTCCTCCTGAGGTGCAGAGAGGTGCATTTCTTAGTAATCTCCTCATGGGGTGCAGAGAAGGGCATTTCTCAATAATCTCCTCCTGATGTGCAGAGAGGTGCATTTCTTAGTAGTCTCCTCCTGGGGTGCAAAGAGGAGCACTTCTTAGTAATCTCCTCCTGGGGTGAAAAGAGGAGCATTTCTTAGTAATCTCCTCATGGGGTGCAGAGAGGGGCATTTCTCAGTAATCTCCCCCTGAGGTGCAGAGAGGGGCATTTCTCAGTAATCTCCTCCTGAGGATCAGAGGGGGGCATTTCTCAGTAATTTCCTCCTGGGGTGCAGAGAGGTGCATTTCTCAGTAATCCTCTTCTCAGGTGCAGAGGAGGGCATTTCTCAGTAATCTCCACCTGGGGTACAGAGAGGTGCATTTCTCTGTAATCGCCTCCTGGGGTGCAGAGAGGGGTGATTTCTCAGTAATCTCCTCCTGGGGTGCAGCGAGGTGTATTTCTCTGTAATTTCCTCCTGAGGTGCAGAGAGGGGCATTTCTCAGTAATCTCCTCCTGAGGATCAGAGGGGGGCATTTCTCAGTAATTTCCTCCTGAGGATCAGAGGGGGGCATTTCTCAGTAATCTTCTCCTGTGGTTTAGATAGGGACATTTCCCAATGATCCCCTCCTGAGGTGAAAAGAGGTGCAATTTCTCAGTAATCTCCTCCTGGGGTGCAGCGAGGTGTATTTCTCTGTAATTTCCTCCTGAGATGCAGAAAGGGGCATTTCTCAGTACTCTCCTCCTAAGGTGCAGAGGGGGGCTTTTCTCAGTACTCTCCTCCTAAGGTGCAGAGAGGGGCATTTCTCAGTAATTGCCTCCTGGGTTGCAGAGAGGGTCATTTCTCAGTAGTCTCCTTCTGAGGTGCAGAGAGGGGCATTTCTCAGTAATTTTCTCCTGGTGTGCAGAGAGGTGCATTTCTCAGTAGTCTCCTCCTGAGGATTAGAGGGGGGCATTTCTCAGTAATCTCCTCCTGAGCTGCAGAGAGGGGCATTTCTCAGTAATCGCCTCCTGGGTTCCAGAGAGGGGCTATTCTCTGTAATCTCCGCCTGAGGTGCAGAGAGGGGCATTTCTAAGTAATCTCCTCCTGAGGTGAAGAGAGGTACATTTCTCAGTAATCTGCTGAGGTGCAGAGAGGGGCATTTCTCAATAACCTGATCTCTGATTATCTCCTCTGTTACAGTCCCAAAATCACAAGACTTTGCAAGATATTTCAGTCTCATCACATACCTGTCAATGGTTTCCCCCACTTCTTGCACAGCCTGTCTAAACCTATATCTTTTATATGAAATATTTTTCTTTAGACCGAAGTACTCACTCAGTCTGTTCATGGCTGTCTCATAGTCTGTAAGTTCCCCGGTTTCTCCCAGGGTTCCAAAGATGTCCTGGACTTTTGGCCCAGCTGCAGCATGGCTCTCTTCTGAGCAAGTGCAGACACTTCTGTTGCTGTAACATAGAACTGGAACCCCTCTTTCCACTTGTCCCAGTGCGGTGACAGACTGGTGTGATCTCCAGACATCTGCAGACCGCCGCTATCTACCATGGGCCCCGCTTAAAGTTCCCCCCACACGGCACACCAACACCCAAGCCCCCCTAACCCACCCACCCGCACTTACCTTCTTGCTGTCGGTGCGTGTAATAGCTCCGGCAGCAAGCAGGGAAAGAGGAACCAGCAGGGCTGACTTGCTCGTGCATTAATAAATTGCCCACCCATAGCTTTTCATCTTTCCAATATCAATTTATTATGGATTCTGCACAGTTTTGCTGTTATCTAGGTGCATTCACCCCTTCTGGATGCAGAGAATAATCAAAACTAAGTCCACACTGCTCCCTGCTCCAGGCCCCCACCCTCCGTGTTGGGATCATGTAATCTCTGTCTCTTTAGTGGGCTGGGTTAGTGCTTCTAACCTTGACCACTGAAGTGAAGCAAGACAATGAAAGCAGCCTTCACCCGACTGTGTATCCCCCCCAGAGCTCCCCTACACTGTGTATCTCCCCCTCAGCTTACCCGCGGCTGCCCTCACTTTGTACTCCCCAAGAGTTCAACCATGGCTGCCTGCACAGTGTGCCCCCTGACTGTGCCCCCCCAGCTCACCCGCAGCTGCCCGCAATGTGTGCCCCCCCGGGAGCTCATCCATGGCTGCCCGCATTGTGTGCCCCCTGACTGTGACCCCCAGTGCTCACCCACACCCGCCGCTTTGTGTGGCCCCCCCGGAGCTCACCAACAACCACCCGCACTGTGTGCCCCCTGACTGTGCCCCCCCTGGAGTTCACCCGTGGTCAACCCCACTGTGTGCCCCCCGGAGCTCACCTGCGGCCGCCCACACTGTGTGCCTCCTGACTGTCCCCCCCCCCAGAGCTCACCCGTAGCCAACTACACTATGCGCCTCCAAGGAGCTCAACCAGAGTGCCCCCTAACTGTGTGCCCCCCCCCCAGCTTGAGCTCCCCGCAGGCAGTGGTATGTGGATATCAGCTCTGCTACATCATGGACCAATCAGGCATAAACAGTGCATCATGGGAGATGTTTGCTGGCCGGCACCATCTTGGATATATAGATCGGCTTTTAGGAAAACTTGTAACTCAGAAATGGCAGCAGCTAGAAAGACAGGAGATGGCTCAAAATACTCATGGGGACTTGGTGAATAGGAACAACCAGGTTTAGGAGCATTTTTTTTTTAGCTTTTGGGGGGAATACTCTTTTAATTACACTTTTTGGGAAAGGGGTGGCAACTACTCTGGGGTGCTGCCCATGACTAGTCATTGCTCTCTGCCTGGCAGCACGCAGCATGAGAATGAATGACAGGCAGAGAGGCAACTAATATGTCTCTCTGCCTGTCAATCATCTTCACAGAGGACACTGACAGGTAGAGAGCTGTGACTAGTCACAGACGGCTCCCTGCCCAGATGACTAGTTGCTACCACTCTCCCTGTCTTGCACGACAGAATAAAAATCCTTTTTCCCCAATTTAAAGCTACGTCTGCAGACACCTTGGGGAGCTGCACAGTAGATCTACTGTATACTGTGCTGCTGGGAACCATATCAGCACAATCATGCTCATTTGTTTCCTTTAACCAGAGCTGGAAGCTGGGCTATGACTGGCTGCTATGAGCAGTTTACACCAGATTTTATTTGAAACCCATTGATAAATTTGGGCCAATACATTTTTTGCTGTAAAAAGATGTGTAGATTCAAGACACAATAAATAACAAGGAACAAAATGACCTTGTGAACTCGGCTTAAAGAGGAGAATTGCTCTTTTCTTCCTTTCTCTTCCTTTTTTATGTTGCCATGTGAATAGATAGGTTGAAATCTTTGAATAACCCCTTTATTCTATGGCTTCCGTCTTTTAAACTGATATGAACATAATCTAGAATACAATTTTCCATCTGTACAGTGTGTGTAATTGTGCCTTAAATGTGGAAATTCTTTGACAACCAATTCATACTCTTGTGCCAGAACTATGCACACATCTTAATATGTAAAATGTTTTCTATGTAATAATCAAATAACCAAAACATAGCTGGATTTCCATGCTCCTGTTAAGTTCTGTCCAACCGCTAAAGATAAAGCAGAGATGTAAGCTGTGTGTATTGCTGATATGCTACAATACTCCTACCCTTGCATCCCCCAGAAGACAGCCTAATGTCTTCAGGGCTGGAGAGAGGAGCTTTGTTCCTTAATTTTCATAAGGGTCTATTGTTCTTCCCAGAATAGCACCATTTTACTTTGTTGTACGCATAATAAATATTTCATTTATGATGCATTTATTCTGTCTCTTGTTTACTATATAGTCTTGGTATATATCTATATAAAAGTGCCCTTGCATACATTCAATACAGCATCATCATTATTATACACAATACCTTGACTTCAAATATAACAGGATTAAAAGTATAAACTCCTACGCATCATATATAAGCATTATGTACTGACAGGTTACAGTTTGTCAATTTTAACACAATAAAATACACATTTGCAGCACAGTAAAAAGATGTATCTAGTTCCTGGTCATAATATTCAGAGTAATTCTGGACACCTGTAATATCATTGAGCCAGAATGGCTTATACACACACACACACATACACAGCTGTTGCTGTATCACAGCCATTTCTTGCCAGTAGACTAATACGCTGGCTGCTGATATCTAATCATCATACTACAAAGACATCATTGTTATATATATATATATATATATATATATATATATATATATATATATATACATGTATTATTCTATCGCTAAACATATGTAAAAGTGATATATGAAAAGACCAAGGTGCATCTTCTGTCTACAATTGCTCCCATTTCGGACAGCATTTTCAACCACAACAGAACAATATGCACATGGACAGAGCCGACAGCAGATCTGCTATCATTGAGTCTATCTCCTATTATGGATAAATATGAAATCTCATATAAACAAATCTGTCATGTCCTAGAAAGACCAAACATTCACATTATAAACAGTGAATCAACCATTACAAAATCATACAACACTGTGCAATGGGAATTGGAAATAGTCAGATTATACAGCAAAACATTCCAACAGTGCTGTTCCATTGGCTGTGGGCCTGGCAAGTGCAGATTGATAAAAGGTTTTATTACAGCTTTGGCATAAAAAAAAACCTGTTGCTGGTATACATGCTTATGCTTTTCCAATCTGTTGTTTGTGAGATTCATTTCGATTTTTTTTCTCAACTTAATTATTCCAAAAGAGTTCTGAAGGGTTCCAAACAGGTTATAGGCTGCTTCCTAAATGTGCGCCATTAAATGTGCTCCTATTATATTTTCTCCATTACAAGAGAGAACAAAATCATAAACTGCAAACACAATGAGGAAAATGCATTTCTCAGTTTAAAACTGTAACAAATACAAATAGCCAGTAGACAACTTCATGTCTACAATCAGCTTATCTAATAGTACAGGGAGTTTATTGGAATGTTCTGCGCTAGAAGCTACCTGAAATTCAACATGCTGTGCCCTTTATACAATGGCCACAAATTGCTAAATCCATGTGTGACATAGCTCAATGTTTCCATAAGTAAACAGCAATCCTCTATAATGCTTGCTGCAAAATTGGTTGTATTCTCTCTAGAAAGAGTCCTATTTCCATAAGTTATTTATCTGCAGCAGGAGAATACTAGGAGGGGAGTAAAAGTCATGGGTTTGCTTTTTCTCTTGGTAATAGAGGGTCGGGGGACTTGCTCATCAATCTCTCTAAAAGGTGAAAAACGTGTTGTTTCGCGCACACACACACACTCACAAAATATATCACAGAATCAGAAAATTCAATCTAAACCTAATGGAAACAGATGGTAATATACATTTTTATACAGAAACATAATACCGTAGAGCTCAGCATCAGACATCTCAGCTATCACATGCCAGTCATTTTTCAAGATCTGAGTGTATTTCAAACACTACCACTGATATAGATCTGGTGTATTTTTATTAGTACAACAACCTTAAGGCTTTCTTGCTGGGCACCAAAAATAATATATCACATTACCAAATGCAAAGTCTACCTAAATATTAAGACTATTTCAGTTAATTGTAAAAGAAGCTACAAGCCTTAATGACAACCATATAGAACATTCAGCAAGTTCTTTCCCACAAGATTATTTGTATTTGTATTATTTCTTTTCATTATATAACTTTTGTAACATAACTGTTCATGGAAAATGCATCTAATCTTTCAAAAAGGTAAGTCTATTTTTTAGTAAATGCTTCACACACACTTCACATGCACATGCAGTGGCAAATACCCTACAATCTAATATTTATTCAGTTTGTGAATAAGGTTTTGTAGAATCCTACATTACATATGTACCATGTAAACATATCCTAACAGGTTAGATATATGTTAGTATTACTATAAACATTGATCAATAGGGATTTAATGACCACAAAGATTACAAATACACAGGTTTGGGATGTAATTCCTGGAAGATCCCCATATTTGGAATTTTGAAGCAATTCTGTAAACACCAAACCACCCAACCCAAACTGCTTGTACCATTCACTTGACAAAAGTAAGTCCTTCACGAATGTCTTTTAAAATGTACTCAGTGTCTAAAAAATTATGTTTCAATCTGCAGTAGCAGAGTCAATGAGGCATGACCTAGATGGCCAGTGCCCTAGACCTGCAATACCTTTCTTTTTCATTAGGAACACCCCTGGGATTTCTCCTATTTATTGTTTGACAGAGCTTTGCCACATTGACTCAGCTGCTGCATATGAACAATATTTTTTTACCCTAACCAAGGCACAAGGCACATTTTAAAACACATGGCCAGGAAGGACTTGCTCTCATCAAATAGATGGTATCAGCAGTTTGGGGAGGTGGGTTGGTGTATACATTATCATTTTAAATAAAAAAAAAAACACAGCCCATAGAATGTACAATTTAAATTATAATCCAGAGAAATATTATGGAATAATAGGGATTATGTTAACTTACAGTTGCTAGTTTTTGGACATCGTCATCAGATGCTCCTAGTGAGGCAAGGCCAATTTCTTGGGAAAATTGGGCAAATTTTGGATCTGCAAGTAACGGAACATGACCAAGCAGCTCATGACAGGTGTCCCTGGTAAAAATGAGTAAATAGACAAGCAGCTAGTAAGTCTACTACATTGTCTGCTATTTTAGTATAGTGTAAATTATATGTATATACATAACAAAAGCACAATCATTTAAAATTATGTCATATAAAGCCATACATTTGCAAACAAACACAATGGAGGAGATTTATCAAACATGGTGTAAAGTGAAACTAGCTCAGTTGCCCCTAGCAACCAATCAGATTCCACCTTTCATTTTCCAAAGAGTCTGTGAGGAATGAAAGGTGGAATCTGATTGGTTGCTAGGGGCAACTGAGCCAGTTTCACTTTACACCATGTTTGATAAATCTCCCCCAATGTCCATTTTTAATGTTTACACCAATTTGCTGTCACTCTATAGTCCATGATTGCAATGTCACATCATTATAAAGACACTGGAATACACTAGTGCACTAATGCTACATTCACACGTTCCGCGCACAGTGTGTATACTGTATATGGATGATGTGCTAATGACTTCAGAACTCCCGGCATGATCATTCAGGAGCCCACTGCACCATAATGAGACTGGGTTATTGGTTTCATCATGAATGCTAAGAATTGTCTGAATCATAACACTACCTGCTGCATGAAAAAGGGGCACCCAAAAATTGTGATGTTTACTATATAATTTCAGGCTTGATTTACTATAAATACAGTAAAAGTGTAGCAAGCAGCTGAATCCTCACATTGCTGGCATAATCTTCATTACCAAGTAAGCCACATTTTAATGTATCAGGCCATGCTTTTCAACATAGTTGCTGACTTTTCATAAGCACCATCATGGAGATACCAAAGAACGCAAGAATTTGTATCATGCATCATGTATCATGTATCATTTATATCATGCAAAATCTTTTGCGATGACCTGCCCATTTAAATATGCTTATATTGCTGCAGCTGCTGCCCAGAGACTGATTAAGTGTGATAAAAAAGTGCCACCTGTGCATTTTGAGCTACTTGCTATATTATTTCCATCAAGGGCATTGCTATAGTCTTAAAAGATCAGAGGCACACATCACATATACATTAGGTACGTAGGTTGCTTCAAAAGGTAGACAGGTCCCCAGTAGGTAGTCCCCCCATTAGGTAGATTGCTCCTGTAGTTAGTTTCCTATATTAGGTATGTGGTCCAGCTAGATAGTTTCCACTATTAGGTGCACCCAAAAGCTTATTTATCCCATTAAGTAGGTTTTCCCAGTAGGTAGTCCCTTTCGTTAGGCAGATGCCCCCAATAGGTAGTTTACACATATGGTAGGCACTCCACAACATAATTTCCACCTTTCTGTACGTTCACATAAAGTAGTTATCCCCATTAGGTAGGTACCTCTATTGTTAGTTAACCCCATGGTATACGTTTCCCCAGAATATAAATTGCCTTATTAAACAGGTCCACCCTCACCAAAGAAATAAAACAAAAACTCACCTTCACCCAGCTCCCAGCTGTCCTGACTAATGTGTAATCCAGGTTATTAGGTGATTTTTCTATCAAACTGCTTTGGGAATTACTTCCCCCTTTAACCCTTAGAAGACCTGTCCAATTTAAATTTTTTCGTTTATTACTACTTGTGTTTATAAGGCCATAGCCGTTGCAATTTTCCCCCTAGAGACCCAGATGAGCCCTTATTTTTGTGCCACTAATTGTACTTTGCAATGACAGACTTAATTTTTGCATAAAATATGACGTGAAACCAGAAAAAATTATGTGTGGTTCCCATTGGTTCCCATTCCCATTTCTTATAACGCTTTTATTCTTTGGTCCTTAGGGCTCTATGAGGTGTCATCTTTTGCGCCATGTACTTTCTATCGTACATTGTTTGCATATTTGCTACTTTTTTTATCACTTTTTATCACAATTTTTCTGGATTTGATGCGACTAAAAGTGTGCAGTTTTGCACTTTGGAAATTTTTTGTGATAACGACGTTTACTGTGCGAGATCAGAAATGTGATCATTTACTAGTTCAGGCGATTCTGCCAAATATTTTTCTTTTTATTTATTTTTATTTATAAAATGGGAAAAGGAGGGTGATTCAGGCTTTTATTAGGGGAGGGGATTTTTTATTGATAAAAAAAAACATTTTTTTTCACACACTAACTAGAAGTCCCCCTGGGAGACTTCTAGTATAACTACAATGATCTCTCATTGAGATCTATGCAGTACAGATATTTTGCATAGATAAATGAGAACAATAGATTACTGAGCCAGGATCAGCGTCATTACAGCGCATGAACCCCATCCGGCTCAGATGCGGGGACCGCTCCTACACGATCGTGTCGTGGAGGGGATCCCGCCACTAGACCACTAGGTATGGGGGGGAAAGGCATTTAAACGCAGCTGTCAATTTTGACAGATGCATCTAAATGCCTTATTAGCGGGCACGGCGATTGGACCATGCCAGCTATTTGCCACAGTCCCGGGCTGCAGATAGCAGCCGGGATCACAGCGATTCAGATTGGGTTCACCGCGCAGCCCCCCCCCCTCTGAACTCCCCTAGGGGCGCCATGAAGTATAGTTACATCATGGATCGTCTAGGGGTTAAGGGTGCATTCACACGTACAGGATCCGCAGCAGATTTGAGGCTGTGTTTAGTTATTTAGTTACATTGATATCTGCAGCATCAAATCAGCGCTATCAGATCTGCTGTGAATCTGCTGCAGATACTGTGCATGTGAATGCACCCTAAAATAGCATATCAAACATTTGTAATCGTTTTAATATAGGCAACTACTTTGAGATCTTGGTTAAACTTGATGGACATGTGTCTTTTTATAATTGTACTATGTAACTACACTGCAGTTCTGTGCACACAACTGCACACTTTCATTTTTTGCTCAGTAAAGTTATTGAAAAATGCCAGCTGCTTATCAGATCTGCGATCAAATGAAGCAGATACATTATGAGATACCTAGCTTGTACTTGGAACATTAAACTGCAGCTGTCTAGGATTCCAAATGAGGATATTAGCGTCTCTTCGACAAAAATGCCTTTCTTTTGCTCCTACTGGGTAGACATAGGCTATATTTAGACTGTATACAGATTTATTTAGTATGTTCTCTATGCTTCTATCTGTCATTTATTATTTAGAACCTATTGCTCTAAGGGGAATGACACATATAATATATAGCGATATGTCACATCACTTAGCCACAAACATTTAGGCTCTTAGCAATTCACTTCCAACTATACAATTAAATTTACAAATGCAATTTCAGCATAAAAAGCTTTTGTTAATCAAACCCACTCCACAGATATATGGATGCCAGCATAAGCACAGCAAATTGCAATATATGCAAAACAAAAACTAAACTGCAATTATTTTGAGATATTCTCTGGCAATTCATTGAATGTTCCTATACAATGTTGATTAACTAATTGCATTCCTGGCTGTAAAATTTGCATTCTGTAATTTAAAGCAAAAAATAAACAACAGCAGTTATAATGCTAGTTAGTGTTGGAATTTACATAAGGACTTTAATTTGAGTTTCATTAGAACTTGTTATCCATCTTTTTATTGTAAGGACACAAATATATTCCTGAGCAAATATAATTGCGTCCCTTACTACCTAGGAAGTAAATTACATTCCTGAAACAGTGCTGTAAAGCTCGTCTTGCTTTCAGAAAAGCTAGCGTGTATGCCTAGCCACCCAAGGTGCTGATTATGTAGATTATACACACACATGCATAAAAAGTCTAGGTACCTACAAGCTCCCTGCTCAGAAAAAGAATCACACTAATTCCGGGTGTTATGAGAAAATAATAAGATTGTTTCATACAATTATTTGCCTTGAACATAACCCATAGCAATCAATGGGTTCTGTCATTTTCTAATCCTCTTGGAACTGAAAAGGTAAGATTTGTTGCTGTTGCTACGGGGGTTCATAGAATGGGTGCATAAAAGTTCATTTTATTATGCCTTTGATCTATTATACACATAACATGTATGCACTAATGGGAGTCTATTTGCAATGTACAATAATTCATACTTTTTTTTCTAAATAAGATCTAAAATTCCAAAAGTCGGCCAACATTTCTAATGGACAAAACCAAATAGAATAGTTAAGATGATATGGTGAAAATTCTGATCTAAAAATATGTAGGCAGCATATACTGTGAACTTTATATACAATGTCACAATAATTTGCACAGCTTCTGCAACTTAAAAAAATTCACAGATCACTGTAATTTTTTTTGACTAAAGTCGGGTTCACACTATGTGATGGGACAGTGAGGGGAGAGACAGGACTAATGGGACAGTGAGGGGAGAGACAGGACTGATGGGACAGTGAGAGGAGAGTAAGGACTGATGGGACAGTGAGAGGAGAGTCAGGACTGATGGGACAGTGAGGGGAAAGACAGGACTGATGGGACAGTGAGAGGAGAGTAAGGACTGATGGGACAGTGAGAGGAGAGTCAGGACTGATGGGACAGTGAGGGGAGAGACAGGACTGATGGGACAGTGAGGGGAAAGACAGGACTGATGGGACAGTGAGAGGAGAGTAAGGACTGATGGGACAGTGAGAGGAGAGTCAGGACTGATGGGACAGTGAGGGGAGAGACAGGACTGATGGGACAGTGAGGGGAAAGACAGGACTGATTGGACAGTGAGAGGAGAGAAACAGGACTAATGGGACAGTGAGGGGAGAGACAGGACTGATGGGACAGTGAGGGGAGAGAGAGGACTGATGGAACAGTGAGAGGAGAGTCAGGACTGATGGGACAGTGAGGGGGGAGACAGGACTGATGGGACAGTGAGGGGAAAGACAGGACTGATGGGACAGTGAGAGGAGAGAAACAGGACTAATGGGACAGTGAGGGGAGAGACAGGACTGATGGGACAGTGAGGGGAGAGTCAGAACTGATGGGACAGTGAGAGGAGAGTCAGGACTGATGGGACAGTGAGGGGAGAGTCAGAACTGATGGGACAGTGAGGGGAGAGTAAGGACTGATGGGACAGTGGGAGGAGAGTCAGGACTGATGGAACAGTGAGGGGAGAGTAAGGACTGATCGGACAGTGAGGGGAGAGTAAGGACTGATCGGACAGTGAGGGGAGAGACAGAACTGATGGGACAGTGAGGGGAGAGACAGGACTGATGGGACAGTGAGAGGAGAGTCAGAACTGATGGGAAAGTGAGGAGAGAGTAAGGACTGATGGGACAGTGAGGGGAGAGTAAGGACTGATGGGACAGTGAGGGGAGAGTAAGGACTGATGGGACAGTGAGGGGAGAGACAGAACTGATGGGACAGTGAGAGGAGAGACAGGACTGATGGGACAGTGAGAGGAGAGTCAGAACTGATGGGAAAGTGAGGAGAGAGTAAGGACTGATGGGACAGTGAGGGGAGAGTAAGGACTGATGGGACAGTGAGGGGAGAGTCAGGACTGATGGGACAGTGAGGGGAGAGAGACAGGACTGATCGGACAGTGAGGGGAAAGACAGGACTGATGGGACAGTGAGAGGAGAGACAGGACTGATCGGACAGTGAGGGGAGAGTCAGGACTGATGGGACAGTGAGGGGAGAGACAGGACTGATCGGACAGTGAGGGGAAAGACAGGACTGATGGGACAGTGAGAGGAGAGAAACAGGACTAATGGGACAGTGAGGGGAGAGACAGGACTGATGGGACAGTGAGAGGAGAGAAACAGGACTGATGGGACAGTGAGGGGAGAGACAGGACTGATGGGACAGTGAGGGGAAAGACAGGACTGATGGGACAGTAAGGGGAGAGTCAGGACTGATGGGACAGTGAGGGGAGAGACAGGACTGATGGGACAGTGAGGGGAGAGACAGGACTGATGGGACAGTGAGAGGAGAGTCAGGACTGATGGGACAGTGAGGGGAGAGTCAGAACTGATGGGACAGTGAGGGGAGATTAAGGACTGATGGGACAGTGGGAGGAGAGTCAGGACTGATGGGACAGTGAGGGGAGAGTAAGGACTGATCGGACAGTGAGGGGAGAGACAGAACTGATGGGACAGTGAGGGGAGAGACAGGACTGATGGGACAGTGAGAGGAGAGTCAGAACTGATGGGAAAGTGAGGAGAGAGTAAGGACTGATGGGACAGTGAGGGGAGAGACAGGACTGATGGGACAGTGAGGGGAGAGTCAGAACTGATGGGACAGTGAGAGGAGAGTCAGGACTGATGGGACAGTGAGGGGAGAGTCAGAACTGATGGAACAGTGAGGGGAGATTAAGGACTGATGGGACAGTGGGAGGAGAGTCAGGACTGATGGGACAGTGAGGGGAGAGTAAGGACTGATCGGACAGTGAGGGGAGAGACAGAACTGATGGGACAGTGAGGGGAGAGACAGGACTGATGGGACAGTGAGAGGAGAGTCAGAACTGATGGGAAAGTGAGGAGAGAGTAAGGACTGATGGGACAGTGAGGGGAGAGTAAGGACTGATGGGACAGTGAGGGGAGAGACAGGACTGATGGGACAGTGAGGGGAGAGACAGGACTGATAAGAAAGTGAGGGGAGAGACAGGACTGATGGGACAGTGAGAGGAGAGTCAGGACTGATGGGACAGTGAGGGGAGAGTCAGAACTGATGGGAAAGTGAGGAGAGAGTAAGGACTGATGGGACAGTGAGGGGAGAGTAAGGACTGATGGGACAGTGAGGGGAGAGTCAGGACTGATGGGACAGTGAGGGGAGAGACAGGACTGATGGGACAGTGAGGGGAGAGTCAGGACTGATGGGACAGGGAGGGGAGAGAGGAAAGTCTGAATTATTCTCTGTGGGAAAATAAGACATTCCCTGAAAATAAGACATATTGCATCATTGGGAGAAATTCGGGAAACAGGGTAGGCAGGTAGGTAGATAGATAGGAAATAAAGAGATATGTGTGTGTTTTTTTCCTTTTTTAAAAAACTTTAGTCTATTTTTTTGAATAAATTGGACATTGCCGTTGAAAATCCTTCTTATAATGTGTTCACCTGTGCTCCTGCAAGAATTTTTGGCTGATATGCAGATATTAAATTTCTCTACCATTACCATTCCATTCACATGAATTTGATTTTCACAGAAGAGAGACTTTAGCAACTGTGCCATCAATCTAAATAAAACTCACTGAGGCAGGAGAGAAAATATGTCAAATGTAACAGTAACGCCTTTTTCATACCAGTATTATTTTCTGATATCCTGGTCGTGAATTAAGAAGTAAAATATTACTACTCCAGTTTAGGTGATGTCAGCAGATATAGCCACAGACATCAAAAGTGCATGTATGCAGTTTACAATTGAGCACGTAAAGTTGGAGACTAAACTAAACTTTGGAGTGAGAAAGAAGAGTTATGCAGTATTGCAGAGCTTGTTTTAGGTTACTGTTAAACCAAATAATTGCTACAAGGTATTTCACGACTTTGGCCCAAATCTATGTTGACAGCTAAACAATAGTGTGACAGTGATTTGGTGTAGACTGGGGGGGGGGGCAGAGTCTGAAGAGTTAGTAAGTAGTAATCTGGAAGTACCAGTAATGACAGAACTGTACAGTAGATAGGCATGGAGTTTTGTAGGTGGCCCCTGGCCAGCAACTAGTGCTCCTGGGGGGCCCACACGGCTACCGATTTTGTGTTGTCTGACCTTTTAGCTGAATGCACTTGTATGCGAGGAGAACATACAGTTGAATGCAGCATGGTGATTGACAAGGCGAGGAGAGCATTGGCTCTCCACCCTCCCAAACACTGTTGTGGCCACAAGAGGCCGTTTCATCCCTTAGAGCTGCAGGACATTAGTGATGCCACTCGTGCACTCTCAGAGCAAGGAGAGAGTTGACATCAGAAGACTACAGTACTTTTTTCCCTTCGTTATAGAGGAGGAGACCCATGTGGGTGGGGCTAACTCCTGGAAAGGATGCTATCTATGGGGGTTGGGGTATGGGATGTGCTGGCTAACCGAAAAGGGAGTACCTAATTTGGAGATGCAATCTATTTACAGTGGTGGTGGGGTGTCTAACCACCAGGAGGAATACCAGGGAGATTACTGCTAGGGAAGGGGGTGGCTGCATGGGGAATACATACCAGGGGGATTACCTAACTACTTAGGGCCAGAGGGCCCTAACTACTACTACATGGAAACAGAGGGAAATAATTACTATATTGGGGCACAGAAAGCCTAACTACTATATGGATGCACAGAGAAGCTGAATTTTTAAATATGAAGGTACAGAGGGGCCTCACTACTGTATGGGGGTGCACAGGAAGGGTCTATCTTCTATATGGAGGAACAAGTGGGGATAATCTACTATGTCAGGGTGGGTTCACACTACGGAATTCTCGCGGATAAACTCCGCAGAATTCCGTCGGCTGGCCGCGCACCTTTTCGCCGGTTCCATAGACACCATTCTATGGGCCGGCGTATTCCGCTATCCGCCGAAAGAAGTGACATGTCACTTCTTTCGGCGGATAGCGGAATACGCCGGCCCATAGTATGGTGTCTATGGAGTCGGCGGAAAGACATGAGGCCGTGCGTGCGGACAGCCGACGGAATTCCGCTGAGTTTATCTGCGAGAATTCCGTAGTGTGAACCCACCCTTAGGGTATAGATGGTGGCCTTTTTACTATATGAGAACATAGAGGGACCCTAGGGCTAAAATTGGGTCTAAATACTACATGGAGGCATAAATTGGCTGCTCTCATATACCCTGTACACCATGATTATCGGTGCTGATTTTTCCAACATTTTTAACCCCTTTAAGACAGAGCCCTTTGGTGCACAAAAGTCCGGGTCAGATTAATGCAATGTCGCCTCCTCGCCTTCTAAGAGGCCTAGCGCTTTTATTTTTCCACCTACAGGGCTGGTTGGGGTGTCATTTTTTGCACCATGATCTCTAGTTTTTATTAATATCATATTGGTGTAAAAGAAAAACTTTGATTGATTTTTATACATTTTTTTGTGATAAAAGCTGCAATCCTGGTGCGTTTTTTTTTTTTCCCATTTACACCGTTCACCGTGGGGGAACAATAATGTTATTTTTTAATAGATCAGACAATTCCTCATGCTACGATATGTAATATGTTTATTTATTTTTTATATTTTTATTTTCATAATGGGCAAGGGGGTCTTTTAAACTTTTGTTGGGAGGGGGTTTATGAGGATTTTTTTTTAAATACTTTTAAAAACTTTTTTTATTACACTTTTTTTAAACACTTTTATTCACTGTAAAATATGCAATCACTAGATTGCATGTACTGGTCTATGCCCCTGACACTAATGTGAGTGGGATCGCTCTCACTGCAGTGATCCCGCTCACATCAGGAAGCCCCCGTATATATACATTCCTACTGCACGGGGTATGGGTATGTTATGGGTATTTTAATGTATTGTCATGTTTTGTAAATTATTAAAGTAATTATTCCATTGAGTTATATTGCAGTAGTCTGGCTTTTTTGTATATAGGTTATTTAGTATAGTTGCCTGGAACTGCATGGGACTATTTATTGTTATTACCCAGTATTTGTACTATACATTAACTCTACTGGTACTGCGGGAAAAACCTTCAGGTGTTGCCTATTTGATCATTGACCATCAGCTATGGTGTAGTCCTCATGCTGCCCAATAGATATTAGACAGATAGATATGAGATAAAGAGACAGAAGAATGGATGGCTAATTAGAAAACAAAAACAGCGCCATAGCTTCCTCTATGTTGTTTGTGGTATTACAACTTGGTTCCATTCTGTTTTAGTAGAACTGAGCTGAACTCCCACATTCAGGCTATGTTCACACTACGTAAAAGTACAGCCGTTGTTGCCATTGGCAACAACAGCCGTACTTTATGCAGTGTGGAACATTGCCTATTCCTCTATGGGATCCCAGCCGGAGCGTATACACATCGTATACGCTCCGGCCGGGATCCCGTACGGGGCCGCAAATAACAGACATGTCAGTTTTCTGCACGGCCGCAATTCAGGGAATTGCGGTCGCAGAAAGACCTGTCAGTTCACACAAGGAAGCGAGCGGCTCCGGCCACTTGCTTCATTGTGTGCTGTGGGAGGTTCTGATGCGGGCGCGCGCTGATGCGCCCGCATCAGAACCCTGTGGCAGGAAATATCATCCGGCCGGTACTTAAGTAGCGGCCGGGATGATCCGAGCAGAGACCGGCCGTTCTGTGAACCGGCCGGGTCACGGAACAGCCGGTCTCATACGTTGTGTGAACATAGCCTCAAGCTTTGGAGGAGAGTGGCGCTGTTTCTGGAAAAAGGCAGCTATGTTTTTGCAAAGCTGGATAACCCCTTTAATTTTTACATGGTTATATATTTAAAATGTAGAAAGTATTTTCCACTGTTCTCAGTCGCTGTTCCCTATGAATAATGTAGTAGAAAATACCTTTTATTATTTGGAAAGCATTGTCATCCACTGAGGTTGCCTATGGGTAACATAATTGGTTGGGGGCCCACTGAGACTCACTCGCCCCCCTAGGCTGAACCGCTTGCTATGCCCCTGGCCCTGGGGGTTGGCTCTATAGTGGGCTTAAAGGGATTGTGTCATTAATGGGCTTATTCAGGCTAAGAAAAACATGGTTGATTTCTTCCAGAAACATGATTCTTGTCTCCAGTTTGGGTGTGGTTTTCAGCTCAGTCCTATTAAAGTAAATGGAAATTAAAGCAATACCACACACAACCTGGTGGCAGTGGTGGTGCTGTTTTTGCAAGAATAACCTAAAACAGTTATGTAATGGTGTACTGCTCTCTGCAGGTTCTTCCTTCTCTAATATCCAGGGAAGGTCCCTTCATCCTGCAAGATGGGTACCATTGTCATCAAGTGGTGCTTCTCAGCACTGCCATAGCAACTTTGTGCTCTACTGGCTCATGAGCTCCAGGTGCCTTTACTACCCAGCACTGTTTGGTTCAGTTCACACACTCTACTTACAGCAAGGCTGTAGTAGACATTGGAGTCAATTAATTTTATTACATGGCCCTTATGGGTGACATCATCTGGACAGATTATATATTAAAGCGATTCTGTACCCAAGATCTGTTCTGAGGTCCATTCAACAGGTGATGCAGTTATTTTCCCAGAAAAAAACAACTTGCAGCCCTGTGTCAAATTGGCGTGGCCTAAAGTGTCTGTGCCCTAGGCCTGAACCGCCTCTCCGTCCTTCCTCTCTGTCTCTTCATTATTAGGAATGCCCCTGGACATGATTTCTCCTGTTCATCATTTGTCTAAACATCACCTGCCGAATGGGCCCCAGGACAGATCTTGGATTAAAAGCAGCTATCCAACGGTACAAGCGGTTTCACACTGCGACTTTGCAGCAAAATCTGCTGCAAATCCCTTAACTGTCACTGTTAAAGTCAGCCCCCTCAACCCCCGGGTGCATACTTTTTTTTTTTTTTTTTTTTTAAATATATATTTTTCAAGCCCAAAAATCCATTTGCTAAAATTACCAGGGACGCAGCCCATCATCAAAAGAAATATAAAAACATTAACACAACACCACCCTACCCCTGCCCGATATGGAGAGAGAAAAAAATAAAAAATTTTGAGAAAAGGGGAGAACCAATATTATGACAAACAGATAACAACCAGCTACTCCCACTGTAACCAGGTGTGCCAACGCGTGACCAGCTTCTGCCATCTCTTCCTCCCCTTATAATAAAGTATTTCATAATTACCAATTTTAGCCGTTAATCTTTCCCAACGCTGGACGGGGACGTGGCGGGGACGTATCCAACCAATTTCTAACGATCTCTACTCTCACTAAGTGTAATAGTCTAGCGACCAAAACTACATCCTCATTCCCAGAGATCCCCTCCATGTACCCCAGAATAACCAAACTGGGATCCATGGGGATGTCCATTTTTAATCTTTTCCCTATTTCCTTGGCTACTCCCCGCCAAAAGTCCCGTCTCAACCTACAATCCCACATTGTGTGAAAGAGTTCAACATCCTCCGTGCCGCATCTTAAGCAACACCTCCTGTCTCCATCTCGTCTCTGCATTTTATTTAATAATTTTGGAGTATAATATAAACCATACTTTACTAGGTCTGCGCTCCGGCTTGCTTCGGGGCCCCCGATGTCTGGACGTCCTGCTCAGCCAATCAGTGGCTGCAGCCGGGCAGCACACCCATTGGCTTAGCCGGACATCCAGATGCCGTGAGCCCCTAAGCAAGCCGGAGCGCAGACCGGACCACAGAGGGTTAAGGGGGCTTACTAATACATACTCGCAGCAGGATGAGAATCCTGCTGCAAGTATGTCATCTCATTGAAAGTGACAGGGAAGGATCCGCAGAGGATTTTGCTGTAAACTCGCAGCGTGAAATCCGCTGCTGATCCTATAAGAAAAATGTTAACGTCATTGGTACCCAAAAAACAAAAAGCAGCAGTAATGAAAACATGATGGTGAATCATGTTCTACCCATAGAGTTTGCACCAAGACTTCACCTAGCTGGCAAGTTTTTTGGAGGTGTCCCAGTAAATATTGTACCTAAACATAGTACACAGACTATGTAAGGGTCGTGCCTGACCCATTGCTACTGATAACTACTATTGCCTTTTGTGAAATGTTTCAGTAACATTATTATCTTCTAATCTAGTATCTAGTCTACATGGTGAATCATCACACCTTTCATTCTAAGAAAAAAACATTTTTTTGGATTTCATCCAAAACATATATATATAAATATTACAGCTGACTGCTCAAAACTTAGTTAATCTAAATCATTATCTTGGTGGATGAGATTTCAGACTAAAGTTGAAATTGTACCTAGATAAAATCCCAGAGGTTCACTCTAGACTGGAGTATGCTCTTATAATTGCTATTAGGTATAATTTAGCAAAAAAAAGCCAAATCTAACTTAAGATATACGGGCACTGCCTTCAGTGCAAAGAAAGAACTTCATCTAGAAAAGGAATGGGAGACATGTATTTTCCTATAATCAAGTGAACCCAACCTTTATTGATTTTCTTGGATAGAAAATGACAGATGTTGTTCATTAGTCGTATTGTGCACAGAGGAACCTTGGCATAATTGGATGTGCTATAATTTAAATGCTGCATCCTCAGCTGCATATTAATCTCCACAGCCTGAATTCTTACAGCTACAAATTACAAGCACAAAATACTTACGGCTCAGGTGTATAGAGAGGATCTGATCCATGTCTGATATATTGGGTACAGTGAAACACTCTATAGGCTAGACCAGCCAAGAAGTCTCTAGGGGAGAGATATCCAGCCACAGGTCGCACTGTGAATCCAGATCTTTCTATATAAAAGACAAGAACACTTAGTTAAACATCCATCAAGGGAAATGTTGTGCAAAAAATATTCCAGACATATTTAGTACTAAAACAGGGAATTGAATACACTAAAATTTTTCCATTAGGACTACAATATGGTTCTCCTGCGACATGTGCATCTGCATATAAAAGTATAATGCCTTTGTATCCAGTGGTGCTGAAAAGGCCTCCAGTCTTTCATGCTTTTCCATTAGTATCAGCCCTTTAGTTCGTCTGCCACCTAAAGTTGTGAATAATAATGTATATATCAAACCCCTTCCCTTGGGCTGGAAATCATAGGTGGCCACATACATTTTCTACAGAATAGTTCAAATAAACTTCAGATAGAGAAGAAAGAAATAAAAGTGGGCACACTGAACATATATTTAAGAGTGCAGCATAGTAAATGCTTGAATGATATATAGTGAATGAAATAATTGAAGAGATGCCAAATTCTGTATGCACTATATTCTGGGACTGGAATCTTTCAGCTAAATTGTCTAATCTATTCAATTGTCATAAAAGATCATACATTGTTAGTGTGTTTTCTCATATATCATGTCTACTCGCTGGAAGTTTTTTTACATGGTACAAAATATATCGGTTTTTCAATATTTTTTTCAATCTATTTCCTATTGACTTTTCTGTAAGTATCCCCTTTTATGACTATGATTATGTTCTGTAATATACAGCAGACTGAGCATTGCTTGTTGATTATAACGTAACCATGGGATGCATGGAGCAGACATTCACTATAAGGTGATTTGTCCCTTGCAGTACCACTGTTTACCAGAGAGCTGTGTGCCTATCCTTTTCCTTGATATCAGTGCAACAGTGCCATCTGCTGAGAGACCAAGTGCAGTATTTCATGCAATCTTATAGGAAGGATTTATTAGAAATTATAAGTGTATAAACCATTGGTCACATAAGTCAGTGCTTCTTAATTCCAGTCCTCAGGCCTCACCAACAGGTCATGTTTTGAGGCTATCCCATACAAAGGACACATGTGCTAATACCAGATGCACTGAGTATAATTATATCACCTGTGAAATACTAAGGAAATCCTTAAAACATGACCTGTTGGTGAGGCCTGAGGACTGGAATTGAGAAGCACTGATCTAAGTTATTCGTTTAAGGATAAGTCCACATAGGACAGAAATGCATTTCTGCAGTAAAATTACAGGAACAAATTTTTTTTTAGATTGTGGTGCAGATGTTTGTGGATTCGCCACTACAAAGTATGTAAATAGTGCAAGAATGTTATTGTGTTAGAAGTCCACATGTGCAATTGTTTGCAGTTTTTCAGCAACAAAAGTTATACCTTTTTACATACATTTTATATTTTTGCAGCTTTATTGCTAATTTTGATTTCCAAAGTCAATGGTGCAGATCCACAATTAATCCACAGCATTTTTGCAACATAAATTGACATGCTGTGGATTTAAAAATCTACCCACAGGTCAACTTAGTAAATCTGGCCAAGTAAATACTGGCATACTGCGGCACCAGTCTTGATAACTGTCCCCCTGTGTACAGTATATCAGATTTATTAAAATCTGGTACTGTCATACATTCTGGATTTTCCTCCTACAAACCCACAATGGATATTCTGCAGAATATCCATCCCATATAAACATACCCTTATTAATTAGGTGATAATTTGAGAAGCATAATGGTAGCATTTGTATAAAATATATAATTTTATACTGTCATTTTAGCTTACTTTATAGAGCCAGTGACCCAGCTAACAGCAAGAGGGTGCAAGGTGTGCAGTATAGCTGTCAGAAGGTTGAAAGCTGACAGGCTGGGTTTGACAGTCCCCCCTGAGTCTAGTTTGGGCCTGGGCTGCTGACAGCTGTACTGCCAGTACTGCCCTGATGGTGGCCCTGGAGTCCCGCCTTAGTCACTGACTGGCTTAGGGCATTTCTTTGCCCAGATCGTGACGTGGCAAGAGTGGGAGATGCAGGAACATAGCGGACAGGGCCAGCGTTAGGGGGAAGCAAACTGGGCAACTGCCCAAGGCCCCCATCCCCACGGCTTCATGGAGTGTCAAAAAAACATCCCAGCTCAGTGCTTCAAAGTATTTCCGCTGCCTGTGCCAAGTACTGAGCTAGGGTGTTTATTGATGTGATATCGATGGCAGAGGGGAACACGTCTGGGATCTGAGAGCAGGAGGAGATGACGGATGCTGCCCAAGACCTTCTGTGCCTGGCTCCAGCTTTGCCTCTGTCTCTTCCTGCAGCAGTCAAGTCAGTGAGCAGAAAAAGGGGAAGTGAGCCAGGCCCCCTCCTGCTTTTCATTACCTGTGGCTGCCTGCTTTCTTGTGCCCTGGGGGATTGTGATGGTATATGGGCACCTGTCTGATAGAGGCATCCTAGAAGGTATGTGTATGTGCATATATTGTGTGTGTTTGTGTGTGTATAAAATGAGTGTGCATATAGTGTGTGTATTCATAAAATGATTGTGCATATAGTGTATGTGTGTGTGCATGCATTAACTGAGTGTGCATGTAGTGTGCGTGTGTGTGTATGCATAAAATGAGTGTGTGTGTGTGTGTGTGTGTCTGTCTGTCTGTCTGTGTGTGTGTGTGTCTATGCATAGGCTATTTTCTCATAACGTTTTTTCATCTCCATTTTTGAGTTTAAAATAACGTCCATCACTTCGTTGTTTGCCCACCGATCTGTGCAATGACGGTTTTTTACATTTTTGGTACTTTATGTAGAATAATTGGCCTTTGGGTATGTTTTTAATTGAAAAGTCCATTGAATTAAATAGGAAAAATGGTGAAAGGATTGTGAAAAAAAAGAAAAACTGTGTGTGAACAGCTGAAAAATAATGTCCGCTGTATACAAAAGACGTCAGAAAATAATTGTCATGATCATTATTTTTATGTCCGCCACCTTTACTCTTTTATCGACGTTGTGTGAACATAGCCAGAGACCATCCATCTGCTAATGACCCCCCCCCCAGCCATCAGGAAAGAAGGATAGTGCTTAATGCTATTTCCTTCTTTCTAATCATGAATAGTGCACCCCAGTAAAATGGCTCATCTTAAAGGGAACCTATCACCACCAGACCCCCTGCTACAGCTCCGGATACTTACCCCATCTAGCCAAGTCCCGCGCGCACTGCAGAGATGAGTCCGATGCCCATAGAGAATGACGGCTCCATTCATTCTGTATGAGCATCGGACTCATCTAAGCAGCGCGCGTGCTGGGCTTCCGACAAGGATGGATGGACTTGGCGAGAAGGGGTAAGTATCCGGGGCTCTAGCGGGGGGGTCGGGCGGCCTTCACCCCGGCACGGGGGGAGGGGGTGACAGGTTCCCTTTAAGTAGATCTAGAGTTGTCAGAGAAGATGCCTGTCTGTCTCCTCCCCTTATCTCTCTGCCCCTTTTATCTATATTTTCTGAGTAACCTTTATTTAAAAATATGTAAAAAGCGAGTATACATTAAATCTCACCCTTCAAAAAACGTGCAACATCATCCAGCTGTGGAACATTATCTTCTCTATAGCCACAATACTTTGTTAATAAAGGCAGGTTCTTCAAGTATTCTCTACAGGCATGAGTCGGATAAAGCTTTGTAAGTTCTCTAAATACTGTGCCCCATGTCTTTATTTCTTCTGCTGTATACTCCACCCTTGGAATTGGATGTCCACTGAAAGTAGATAATAAAACATGAATTACAACAGAAGTACCAGCAGCACTGGTAAAGACATGGTGTTAACAATATATAATTCTAGGTCTGGCACCCAAGATTCCTATAGATCCTCTAAGGGTCCTATTAATGTGCCATTACTCATCCTTTTTGTGTGGCATTTTTCAGGCCTAAAAAAAACTGCCAACATGTTTTTTCTATGCATTTGCATTTCTTTCTGCCATTTTTTACTTTATGTGTGATTTTTTTTGTGTGTGTGCGTGGTTTAGACATTTTTGTGTGATGAACTTTTTTTTCCTCTGCCATCACTGCCATGACTTAGTTACTAGACCACACAAGGTGACAAAAAAGCCAGAAAAAAACACCATACACAGCAATGGCATTTTTCAGAACAATCCCAGTCTATGGTTCCTTTTTGGTCTGGCATATTTTTAACTTTATGTGTGATTTATTTTTTATTTTTTTTGTGGTTTAGGCATTTTTGTGTACCTAACTTTTTTACGTCTGCCATCACATGACCTAGTTACGGGACACAAAAGGTGACAAAAATGCCATACACACAGCAATGGCATTTTTGAGAACAATCCCAGCCTATGGTCCAAAAAACACCACAGTTTGCTAAAAAAACGGCACACCATGGGCATGCTGCATTTTGAAAAGCTGCCAAAGAGCCTCAAAAATGCCAGAAAGGAGAGAAAAATACCACCCCAAAAAAGCCATGTCTGTAAGGCAGATCATAAACTTCTATTGACCTAAGGTAGATGTGTGGCCAATTTCACCATGTAATAGGGCCCTTATAGTGTGTTTACACAGAGAGATTTATCTGACAGATTTTAGAAGTCAAAGTCAGGAATAGATTTGAAAAGAGGAGAAATCTCAGTCTTTCCTTTATGACCTGTTCTCTGTTTATAGTCTGTTCCAGGCTTTGGTTTCAAATATCTGTCAGATAAATCTCTCTGTGTAAATACACCATAATTACTTTTTTATTACTAATGAATCAGTAAACCAGTTCAACATTACATGTTGTGGTGCTCTGAGAATAAGCGAAAGATGGTGGTGGAGCCCATTTTCGGTGATCATGGACTAGCAGGGAGAAACAGCAGTCAGCCATGAGTTTGTTCTAACTGGTTCTAACAATTGGTGGGGGTGTTAGCATCCAGACCTCCATCGGTGAAAACCTTTGACATGCCTATTTAAAATTTTAACCCCTTTGCGTCAGTAATCTGTATATATACATTCCTACTGCATGTACCCCGTGCATTGGGAATGTATATATACGTTCCTGTACTGACGGGGGCTTTGTGATGTAAGCGGGATAGCTACAGACAGAGCTATCCTGCTGACATCTGTGCCCAGCGCCAGATGTAATGAGAGTCTCAGTAACCCCTTAAAGCGACTCTGTAGCCACTGTGGAACCCCCCCCCAAACTACTTATATCTTGTTGTAGCTTAGGCGAAGTCCTTTCTGGTGGTATGTTTTATAAAGCAGGTTAGGCTTTCATGAGGCAGAAAATCCAACTTTAGTAGCGGGGCTGCCGCATCTAAGAGGTGGGCCGAGAGCATCCGTGCCCTAGTGTAGTGCCGCCTTTGTGGTGTTGCTGGTCGTCTCCCCCTGCCTCCCGTGCTGCCCCCTGCCCGCCTTCACAGGGTTCCATGTAAATGCGCATGCAGCGTTTTTTTTCCACGCCGCCTCTGTGGTGTCTCCTCTGCCCGTCTTCCACGCACTGTTTAGTGAAGCTCTCAGTCCAGCCCCGGCGCACATGTTGGTGCACACTGTCTACGTCATCTTGTAGAGTTCTTGGGATCAGATCCCGCGCAGGCGCACTGGTCGCATCAGTGCACCTGCCATGTGACTACAGCAGTGCCAGAGTTAAAAAAAAACGCCACATGCGCATTCACATGGAACCCTGTGAAGGCGGGCAGGGGAGGCAGGGGGAGACGACCAGCAACACCACAAAGGCGGTGCTACACTAGGGCCACGAACGCTCTGGGCATGGCAGCCCCGCTACTAAAGTTGGATTTTCTGCCTCATGAAAGCCTAACCTCATTTATAAAACATACCACCAGAAAGGACTTCGCCTAAGCTACAACAAGGTATAAGTAGTTTGGGAGGGTTCCACAGTGGCTACAATGGCACTACAAAAGCCGCAATGTACAGCGATCGATCCGTTTAAGGTGCTCAGTGACAGATCAAGCATCTGTCACTAAGTGTGCTGACAGGCGGGGGTAAGCTCCTAACCTCTGTCCTGTCGGATCCGCGATCTATGTGTAGAGTCTGCTCTCAGGCAGGCTCTATACCTAGACCGCCGATAACACTGATCTATGCTATGCTATGGCATAGCATAGATCAGTATATGCAATCTAATGATATTACAATATATACAGTGGTGCCTTGGATTACGAGCATAATTTGTTCCGGGGCCGTGCTTGTAATCCAAATCCACTCTTATACCAAAGCAAATTTTCCCATAAGAAATCATAGAAATGCAGACAATTGGTTCCACATCCCAAAAATAATGATTTCTTATTCTGAATAACATGTAAAACTTATGAAACAAACATTCAGAAACAGCAGAATATGTGATATTATAAGTTACTGTACAGTAATGGAGAGGATGGGAAACACAAGGTCTGACGGAGACTGTAGGGAGCATGAAGGAATGAGCAGGACAGATGTGGGCACATACATGCAGCACTCTCTGTCTGGGGAGAGAGGGGTTACAGCTATGAAGAAATTACCTCCACAGTCCTGTCCCCTGATACAAGCCCCAGCCTGAAGTGGATCTGCTATGATTTGGAAGGTGAGGGAGACTTCCTGGGTCAGAGTACAGGGCTGTAGACCCCGCTATGCAGACTATGCCCCTCCTCCGCTCCCCCTCCTACCCAGTACTGGGAGCTCTTAAACCAAAGCAATGCTCTTAAACCAAGTCACAATTTTGAAAAAAAATGTGAGCTCTTAAACCAAAACACTCTTAAACCAAGTAGTTACTCTTAAACCAAGGTACCACTGTATATTACAATAATATATTTTACAGTAAATAAAAGTGTAAAAAAAAAGTGTAATTAAAGTTTAAAAGACCCCCTTGCCCATTATAAAAATAAAAATATAAATAAACATATTACATATTATAGCGTGCTTAACTGTCCGATCTATTAAAATATAACATTATTGTTCCCGCACGGTGAACGGCATAAACGGAAACAAAAAAACGCACCAGGATTGCTGATTTTATCAAATAATATATCACAAAAAAATTAATAAAGAGCAATCAAAATTTTTCTGTTACACCAATATGATATGAATAGGAATTAATAAAAACTAGAGATCATGGCGCAAAAAATGCCACCCCAATCAGCCCTAGAGACGGAAAAATAAAAGCGCTATGGCTCTTAGAAGGCGGGGAGAAACATTGCATTAATCTGACCTGGACTTTTGTGCATCAAAGGGCTCTGTCTTGAAGCGGTTAAACATTTTCTGAAATAAAACTTATACTTCAAGGCTATGCTCCCATAATGTCTTTTTAGACAGAAAAGTCTGTTTGTTGTTGTTTTTGTTGGTCGTTAATAATGATTATTATTATTTATGCTCGATATCATAAAATAATGGTCGTTATTTTAAAAACAACGGCCCATATTTTATCTAAAAAGAAGTTGTGGGCACATAGCCTAAAAATTATCCTTCTCTTATTTCTATTAGGCTATGTTCAGTTAAGTAAAATATAGGTAAAATACAAATGTAATTGTAAGGTAAAAATAAAAGAAACTGGACAGCAGTGCACACACTGTATAGAATGGCGGTCATAATGGAATAGAGCTGCCCAAATAATGAACTTTTTGTGCATGGACTGCCTACATCTACTGGGTTATGGCTAGGCCAATCCAAAACTTAAATATATTTCTCCTAGGCTTCAGTAATTGTTTTGCTACATACCCGAATTTTGGTTCACATGTAACATTATGAAAGATTGCCAAAGATAATTCCTGATGTACACCTATGCCTATGATCAATAGTACGGATGGAGATAGCAGTGACAAGCAAGGAAGCAGGTAACCTAACAAGATGCAGGGGATCATGGTGGGTGAATATGACTTTTTATATTTTTATAACAACTATATATTAAAACTATGTAATAACCCAGGAGATAACCCATTTAATGGAAAATTCAAGAAGCAAGAATGTTAGCATTTAACTTGGACTGTATGATGGGAAGCAAGGAGTTTAGGAGCTCTGCAACCGAACTCTGAACCCAGATGAACAACACAGAATTTGCAGGGAAACTAACAGCAGGGTAGATGCATGTAGGTAGTTTCCTTACCTTGATGCTCAGTGCTGTTTTTTTTTATTTAATAAGTTGTAGTTCGATATGCTAACTAGGTAGTGTGGTGCACTGGGGATGGTTCTCTCGCTTTCTGCCCCGGCTGGCCTGCCTCTCCTAATTAATATTGGGGCAGTGTTCTGTCACTTCAGAGCTCATCACTGCAGAGCTCTGGATCAATATTCATTAGGAGAGGCAGGCCGGCCGGGGCAGATCAGTGCACTAAGAGCGGTAGCCCCGTCCCCAGTGCACCAAACTGCCTAATTAGCATATGTATTCAACTACAAACTTAACAAAAAAGGCAATCAAGGTAACAAAACCACCTTCATCCTCGGGACATAACAGCAGGCAAGATGCTTCTAACCAGCTGTTAGCTTTCTTTTTAGGCTTTGTTAGCACATTATTTACATCAGTCTTTTGGTCAGTCTTTTTTCAACCAAAACTAGGAGTGAATTGAAAACACAATAAACTATGCAAACCTTTCCATTATAATTTTGCCCTGTGAATTTCACTACTGATTTTGTTTGAAAAAAGACTGACAGAAATACTATGTGTGAACATAACCTCAAAATAAAATAAATGCAATAATAATTTAAACCCAGTATATATTTCCTCAGGTTCCTTTTGTATAAAATGTCTATTGTGAACCAGTTCTGCAGTGATATAGAGCAACCAAACGACTGTTTGACCTCACAATATTTCAGTTTCTTAAGGAAAGTAGCAATTGTGAAGATATAAGAAAACAACAAGAACTTACTATTTATAGCTCATGGCCACATCCACAAAGTATTTCCTTCTTTGACGATATACGTTGTCCTTAAATCCCTTTAAAAAAAAAAAAAAGAATCCAAACTGAAGAAAATATGCGTAGAAGGGGAAATTTTTAACTAGCGCCACACATGTACACACACAGTAAAATAATACTTAATATAGCTGTAAGGTTAAAAATACAGACATATTTTTAATGTAATAATGAGCTTCATTAAAGTCACTGGGATAATGGCCATCAGTGCCATTAATTACGACTGTCCAAATAATTAAAGGGGTTGTGCAGTGAAAAAAAAATTCTTTCAAATCAACTGGTGTCAGAAAGTTATATAGATTTGTAATTTACTTCTATTTAAAAATCCCAAGTGTTCCCATACCTTTAACCCCTTAAGGTCAAAGGCAATTTTCGTTTTTGGCATTTTGCTTTTTCCACTTTATGTTTAAAAGGCCATAGCACTTAGCATTTTTTCACCTAGAGAACCATATGAGCCCTTATTTTTTGCGAAACCAATTGAAATTTGCAATTACAAGCATTATTTTTCCATAAAATATGCTGCGAAACCGGAAAAAAATAATTTGCGCTGTCAAATTGAAAAAAAAAAGGAATTTGTTTTGATTTCGGGGAGTTTTGCATTTACGCCGTTCGCCCTATGGTTAAACTGACATGTTATATATGTTCCTCAAGTCGGTACGATTACAATGATATGTAACATGTATAACTTTTATATTATCTGGTGGCCTGTAAAAAATTTAAACCATTGTTAACAAATATATGTTCCTTAAAATCGCTCCATTCCCATGCTTATAGCGCTTTTATTCTTGGGTCTATGGGGTAGTGTGAGGTGTAATTTTTTGCGCCATGATGTGTACTTTCTATCGATACCTTGATTGCGCATATGCGACTTTTTGATTGCTTTTTATTAAATTTTTTCTGTATTTGATGCGACCAAAAATGCACAATTTTGGACTTTGGAATTTTTTGGCGCTGACGCCGTTTACCGTGTGAGATCGGGAATGTGATTAATTAATAGTTCGGGCGATTACGTGCGCGGCAATACTAAATATGTTTGTTTATTTATTTATAGTTGTAAAATGGGAAAAGGGGGGGATTTGGACTTTTATTAGGGGAGGGGATTTTTTATTAATAAAAAAACATTTTTACTTTTTTTTCTTTACTGTAACTAGAAGCCCCCCTGGGGGACTTGTATATACACAGCACTCATCTCTCATAGAGATCAATGCTGTGTATATACACAGCAAAGATCGATTACATCGGTCATAGATTGCTTTGGCCTGCTGCAGGCAACAGCAATCTATTGCCAAGCCGGGATCAGCATCATTGCATCGCAATGCGGGGGGGAGATCCGTCCCACTAGACACCAGAGACTTGCGGTGTAAAGCCTCTAAATGCAGCTGTCAGGTTTGACAGCTGCATTTAGATGCTTAATTAGCGGCAGCTAATAGAAGCACTGCCTGGCTGCACATATCAGCCGGGATCAGGGCCATACAGAGCGGGGTCCCGGCGTATCAGATACGTCATGGGTCGCTAAGGGGTTAAGATATTATATATACTGCAGGAAGTATTGTTTAATTACATTCAAAAACAGTGCTCTCTGCTAACATCACTGGCCGAGTCAGGAACTGTCCAGAGTAGGAGAGGTTTTCTATGGGGATTTGCTACTGCTCTAGACAGTTCCTGACTCGGCCAGAGATGTCAGCAGAGAGCACTGTTTCTTAATGTAAATAAACAACATTTCCTGCAGGATATATAGTAGGTTATATGTATGGGAAGACTTGAGATTTTTAAATAGAAGTAAATTACAAATCTATATAACTTTCTGACACCAGTTGATTTGAAAGAAAAAAAAATTCCCTGGAAAACCCATTTAACATGTTTTTGCAAAAGTTTTTAAATTTGTTCTCATATTGTTTTATTGTCACCTTAAAATTATGACAATATTTTAGAATTATTATTATTATTATTATTATTATTATTATTATTATTATAACAACCATAGCCTCATAGACCACCAAACAAATATGAACAAGCGAACATGGTTGAGCTATATTTTCTTATACAATACTATTTTATAACTCAGACCTTCAGACTGGAAATCTGAACTGATGTAGCCAATGTCTCTTAAGATATATGGTACATTGACATTCCCATAGTCTTCATTATGCTAAAGTAATGTACTTTTACTGTACATTTAGCTGGGAAATGTCAGGAACCTACAGCTCCAGTTTTAGAAGAAATCAGTTGATTGCACTTTTTATATGTAAAAAATATATATACACACGACACAATTTTTTTATGATTGCAATCAATGGCAGAAAGGCATACAGTTCCATATGCTCTACTTATATTCAAGGCATCCTTTAAAACGAATAAAATGTGAATTTAGCCTAATCTTTTTTTCTACAACCTTCCTTGACCACCTCCGGGGACTCAGTGTTAGGTCTAATAACATGCAGTTTTTCTATTTATGTATATAAAACAGCCCATATATTCATCATTTCATTCTTTTCATTTCATTTTATTTTAATAAAATCAAAGTGTCTTTGTAATGTATGATCGACGTCTGAAAAGGAAACACTGTATAGAAAAAGAGTATACATTTGAAGATCTATTACCATATGAACTGTAATGTATCATATGATGTTTATAGCACAGGGGGAGTCCTGCAAGGTAATGTATAATAGCTGTGGCTGCAACTGTGTTTTGTTATTAAATATTTATGATCATATCAATCATCACTATTCGGATTCTTACACTTGGTAAGTAGATCGATAGATAGATAGATAGATAGATAGATAGATAGATAGATAGATAGATAGATAGATAGATAGATAGAGATATATATATATATATTATACTTCTCATCATGGTTTTGTTTTGACCAAATACAATATAAGGCCGGGTTTACACTATGTAACACACCAGCCAGTGTCAGTGAAGTTCACTGCGGTACCAGACGGATGAACCTCATGTCTTTAGATTTAGGCCATGTTCACATGGCGTATGAGACCGAACATTCTGTGACCTGTTCTGTGTCTCTAAAAAGATCATCTCTGCTGGTACTGCAGTACCGGCCAGATGATCTTCATGGCCGTAGAGTTCTGATGCGGGTGCATTAGCACATGCCCACATCAGAACTTCACACTGCACAGTATGAAGCAAGCGGCCAGAGCCGCTCGCTTCATAGTGTGCACTGACAGTTTTTTACGGCCGCTATTAGAGATGAGCGAACCGGGTTCGGGTTCGAGTCCATCCGAACCCGAACGATCGGTATTTAAATAGCTGGGGCTTCTGAACTTGGATAAAGCTCTAAGGTTGTCTGGAAAACATGGATACAGCCAATGACTATATCCATGATTTCCACATAGCCTTAGGGCTTTATCCAACTTCAGCAGCCACCGCTAATCAAATGCCGAAAGTTCGGGTTCGGATCGACTCGAGCATGCTCCAGGTTCGCTCATCTCTAGCCGCTATTCAATGATTAGCGGCAGCAGAAAACTGACATGTCAGCTCTTTGCAGCACCACTTGTGATCCCGGCTGGATTGTATACTATGTGAGAGCAGAAAGCCGGGTCCCCATGCAGCAAGTTGGACTGAAGACAGGTAATGTATACAGCGGAAGCCGGTTAAGGGGGTGGGTGATTTACATACTCTGAAAGATCCGCTGCGAGTATGTATTTACAAGGAGCTGCCAGTACCTTAGATCGTAATGGAACTCGCTACAAAATTCGCAGCGAGATTTCCTCTGCAATCTGTCCTGTGTGAAGCTGCCCTAAAAGTATACAATACAATGTATTTTGGTATATGGTGTTTTCCTGGCTGTTTTGGGTTGTGATTAGTGTTAGGCGGACTTGCTAAACTGTTTAGGAGATTGTTTCCGAACCTGAACGCTCCTAAACACTCAGCATTTGACTCTTGGTGGCTTGGAGAAGTTGGATGCAAACTTCTCCAGCCACTGGGGGTGAAATGCCTAGCATTTGGGTTAGATGAAGGTTGCCAAACCCAAACAGTTTGTCAATTCCACTCAGTACTAGTTATGATGTTTTTTCCTAAGAAAATATTAAGAAAATCTAAAACGTTTTTGAAAAATTTTTAAAACGCTGAAAAAAGAGCATGGCCTGACCTGCTATGTGAGAGGATGTGGCATTCATAGTTCCTGTAATTTCTCCTGTGCACTGCACCCACTGATCCTAAAGCAGTGGCTTTTGGTAACTTCTGACATGCCATCAGACATAGCAGAAAAGGAATCCAACAGCATCCAATTGTTTGCAAAAGGTTCCAAGCTTTTATTGCATTATCGAGAATACAGCAGCAATGTTTAAACCACAAAGGTCAGGCTTGACAAAGACCTTTGTTGTTGAATGTTGCTGCTGTATTCTTGATAATGCAATAAAAGCATAGAACCTTTTGCAAACAATCGGATGCTGTTGGATTCCCTCTCTCCCACATATTGATACACTGGCATTTGGGATTGCTGGTCATCTGGCGTGCATCCACTTCTACACCAGCATTCAAAACTTTTATCCACAGTGCTATTGGAACCTACTTTCTTCTTCCGAGTGAGTGGGATCACTAGGGTGGCCAGGAAAAATGGCAATAAGTCCATGGAAGATGGCAACTTGTTTAAAACAATTTTTCAACAACAAAAAACAGCAAAAGCCTGGACCCAACTTTAATTTGAAAGCTGCTGCCCTAATTATCTGTTGAGAAACCAGCTACTAATACAACCCCAAAAAAGTTGCAACTCGCAGGAACGAAGTAGCAGGGATACAACGAGTCAATCTACATAGAAACATAGAAGACTGTCGGCAGAAAAAGACCACTTAGCGCATCTAATCTGCCCTTTTAGTATTTTCTTATTATTATTTTAGGAGAGATATATGTTTATCCCAGTAATGTTAAATCTAGGAGTCAGAGTGAGGAGAATGAGAGAGACACTCAAGCTAGTTCTATCACTGCTGTTCGCTGGGCCTGCTCTGAACCATGTGAGGAATGAAAGTGAAGTACAGGGGAGAGGTATTCCAGTAAATTCTGTGAAATTCTATTTCCTTGGCACAAATTAATCTATCCAATGAGGAGCCAACCAAAAAAGGTATGTGCACAGCAATAGGCCATTGTAGCTCTTCTTTGTTGTTCCTAAATACTCTTATGGGCAGCATAAAAAAGGACATTAATCACATACGCCACAATCTAAAAAGCTTTAATGACTGCATTGGTGCAGTTGAAGAAAAAGTTAAGGTCTCCATACACCTTAGGCTTTTATTAGCTATGCCCACCATTTGCGGTGGGTTCGGACATCAATCTAAGGTGTACAGGGCTCTCCCGACTGTTCACCAACAGATGATGTCCGTGGAGAAAGGGGTAGGGTGTGATGGAAAACTACCGCCCAACCCCTTTAGCTATGGAGAGATTACCCTTCCTAACCCCATAAAGAACACAGGAATGCTCAGCCATGCCAAACATTCCTGTGTATGGGGAGTTCGGGGGATAGTCTGGAGAGATAACTTACGGCTAAATGATTGTTTGGTCATCAGTTATTGAAAGCGTATGGCCGCATTTAGTATTTAGATTTAGATTCTATAATGACAGGGATTGTTCCACATGACTGGTGCAAAGATAATGTGGTACCAATATTCAAGAAGGGGTCAAAGGATGATCCTGGAAACTATAGGCCTGTAAGTCTAACTATCTATAGTGGGTTAAGTATTTGAGGGGTTTGTAAAAGATGCCATATTGGAGTATCTTAATGAAAATAATCTTATAATGCAGCATCAGCATGGGTTGATGAAGGATCGGTCCTGTCAGACTAATCTGATCAGGAGGTCAGCTATAGACTGGACCTAGGGGAAGCTGTGGATGTTGTGCATCTGGACTATTCAAAGATATTTGATTCTGTGCCGCATGAAAGGTTGGTCTACAAAATGAGGATGCTCGGACTAGGGGAAAATATATGTAAATGGGAAAGTAACTGGTTGAGTGATATAAAACAGAGGGTGATTATTGATGGAACATACTCTGGTTGGGTAACTTCTTCCACTTCTTTTTTATATGTTTATTAATGACCTTGTAGAGGGGCTACAGAGTAGAATCTCCATTTTTGCAGATGATACTAAACTGGGTAAAGTAATCAGTACAGAAGAGGATAATATCATATTACAGAGGGATTTTGAGAAGCTGGAGGCTTGGGCCAAGAAATAAAAGAAAACTGTTCCCAATGGGGCAAATTTGCTAAGGCTGCAGTTCCAGACTTTTGACATCAAATGCAAAATTCTGAAAAAAGGTGTGTGTGTGTGTGTGTGTGTGTGGGAATGGTAATACAGAAAAGAAACTAAGAAACAAATTGTTGTAATCTTAGCAATATACAGCAAATTACAGTCTACCATAAACAGCAGTCTTTATTCAACTGAGTTATTACCCTTACTCACAACACTCCAATGGCTAAGGTTTCTTACATTATGTTTATTTTTCCTTGCACTATGCACACAAAGTCTATAAAAAAGGTTTGGGCCTTATTAAAAGTTTAATTGAACCTGAAGAACTGGTGTTAATGCTTTTTCTTTGGTCAGTCGGTTAAAGTACACTTCTGACAAAGAAAACTTAGAAGGTCCTTTAGATGTACTTGGAAAAAGGGTTGATAATCCCTGTGTTAAATCACAAACTTTTGTGTGGTGTACTGTGAGAAATTGCTGTAAATGGGTTATAAAACATCAACGGTATTATAATAATACAAGCTTTATTTCTACGCGGCATGGAAATTTCTCTGTAAGCAGAACTTTAAGTAAAAACAGTTCCAGTGAATCCTTTACATTTTTATGTTTCCTCAGATTAGGATGTCAAGTGATTTAACTGCATTATAAACTATGAAATATCACAGCAAATTTGAGAAAAGTCTGTTTTTGTTATTTAAGAGTATTGCACATATACTGTGCAGTTTTTCGGCGCTGTAAAAGAAACACATACAGGGGCTTAAAATATGCTATAAAACACGCACACAATAAGTAGAGATGTTGTAAATGTCAGCGCTCTGCATACATTTCTTGTTATTTGCCGAATACAAATGAGCTTTTCATTATTCAGCAAAAGATGGAAGATATCAATCTTAATTTGAACCCCTTTTATTTTCCAGATGTTGCAGGCAGCAAAAAATATCAGCTGAAAAGGAAATTGCCACTTTGAGGCTGAAATTAAATTCCGATAAGCCAGTCCACTTCAAAGTGCTGACGTGTTTGAAGCTGAACACCAGTAGCGCATCTCTCCGTTTTGTATATGCTTGAAGAAAACCATTTTGCTCTTTTAAGTACTGTTGTAAACTGGCCTAATGGAATTGGACAGTAAATATACAGTTTCCCAGTATCTCCCACACAGAGACCAAGGGGAATAAATGTTGGTTTAAATGATTGGTGGGATAATCCCGAGGGGTCTGACCAGTCTGAAGTAATTCTTGATTAATCAGCATCAGCGCCGACAGGGTGGACTGTTTATATGGACTGTCATTAATCTACCGTGATCTATAAAGATGGCAGGCAGCTAAATAGTGGAGCTTATCAAAGTAATCCCTATACTAATTACGTCTGGCTGTAAAGTAATATTTATACGACTCTGATTAATCTACTCTTTGCCATCCAATTGACAGACAATAATTCATAGAAAGCCAATCTTAATAGAAGGGAAAGAAATTCCTGATCTCTTCTTGTCAGCGGAGGTGGAAATATCCGATGTGTTTTTATAGAGGTTTATGAGGTAAAGAGCCCAGCTGCGCACTGTTTAAGAGCTGAACATTTAAAGCCATAACTTATAAACCACCTTTTCCCTTTTTTTTCCTTCTTTTTTTTATGTTCCAACATTTTACGGTTGAATTACAAGCTTTCCAGGTTTATTGTTTGTATACCTATATAATGTCCTAACTCATGCTAATCCTGTCAGAGGGAAGCTCAATGAAATCACAGTTGGCATTTTCTTCAGAAATCATTGTTTGCTGTGTTACACAGCCATGAGTCCATGAGTTATAAGCCTTGCTTTGAGACTAGAGGATGAGGTGTAAATGTGATGCAGTAAAGCTGGGGCATATGACATTTATGTAGAAGGCAAGTAAGACTAGGACTTATAAGTGCTTCTCCCAAGGCTCAGTGCTTGCTTGTTTAGAAGCAGCTGACAGTCAAATGCCCAACAGCCATAACCACTGTGTGCTTCATGTTTTTTCTATGAAATTCTCTGCATACCTGACATGTTCTCATTACTGATTCACATAAAGATTACACACAACAGCAAAGTCTAAAAGGCATCTCTACAAGATATGGAAGGCAAATACATAGCTTACTGGTGTACAGTGTGACAAACCGCCCTACTGTTTTCTTGTTCAGTGAGCCTTGAGAACCATGGATATAGTTCTTATCTTTCTCTCTTCAACTTGTATTGTATGCTCTTACTGTTAATAAAAATAGATTTTTATGATTTTGAATTGTATGCTCTTACTAACTGATACCCCTTCCTCTGTATCCAACTGTACATAAGTGTACATATATATATATGTTTTGTCGTCTTGTATTTAAATCATATTTTCACATTTATCATGTTAGTTTATTATTAGGTATACTTTCGGTATCATGCATATCCTGTATTTATACAATGTTCATTCATTACAGAGATCCATTAGCCTGAAGAAGGTCCGGGAAGGGCCGAAAGCTTGCTTTACTATTATGGTCTCTACTGCATAGTATCTCATATTGGTCGGAGTATACATTATTTTATCACTGTAAAATAAACCTTTCACTTCTGCATAATATTGAGTGCCGTGGACTTTACCAACCGTTCCATGACCTGTCCAGGTCACAGAACAGCTGGTGTCAGATAAGATCATCCCGTCCGGTACTGCAGTTGATCTTTAGCGCCGCTGACTTCTGATGTGAGCGCATCAGTGTGCGCCCGCATCAGAACTCCTCACTGCACACAATGGAGTGTGTGGCCGGAGCCGCACGCTTCATTGTGTGCACTGACAGGTTCTCTGCGACCGCTATTTAATAAATAGCGGCCACAGAAAACTGACATGTCAGTTTTTTGCGACACCGCTAGAGATCCCGGCTGGAACGTATACTATGTGCATACGCTCCAGCCGGGAATCCATAGATGGCAGCTTAACGTATATTTTCGTATTAATCACGGCCGTTGTTGCAATCGCTAACAATGACCATACTTTTACAAGAATATACGTTGTGTGAACATGGCCTTGCATACATTTTATACACTGCATACATTTTATTGTGTGCACTACTCCTTGCTATATTCACAGGGCTGTCCACATTTGTACCTGGCCCAGCAAATGTAAGCTAAGCAGCAATGCTGTATACACCCCACATTACATAGCATTCATTGCTAGATTTCTGTGAGAGCACCCAGCCCAGAAAATGGTAAGTGAGAGGTGATTCATACAGCACTTTGTGCGTCATTGCTCATTGTATAGGAGCCTTTGATAGAAGGGAGTCCAGCCTTTGATAAACACTGATCCCAAGCAGGGCCGGCCTTTGGGGTGTGCGACCTGTGCAGTTGCACAGGGCGCATCACTCCTGGCCAGCTAGGGGGCGCTCTGGCAGACAGAGAGCTGCACATCTAACTTATACATAGGAATCTCTAGGTTAGATGTGCTTTGTGTCTGCCGGAGCGCCCCCTTCAGCTGTCCGCCTCCCCTCCTCCCATGCTGGTTGCTTTGAGGCGCTCCTGCAGACAGGCAGTACATCTAGCTTAGAGATTCCTATGTCTAAGTAAGATGTGCAGCCAGTGGGGAGGCCCTTCCGCCCACCAAGCTTGCTGGGGACCTGGAAAATTACTGTTCCAGGTTGTCCCGGTAGGCTCCGCCCCCTGCCGACAAGCCCCCGCCCCCGGCGCCGACCGCAAGTGGGACACTGAGTGCACAGAGCCTTTATCATCCTGCTGAGAGGCTGCAAGAGGAGGAAGATACAGAAGGAAGGGGCAGTGAGAATAGCAAAGGGAGATAGCAGCAGCCACATCCATAAGTGTGCTGGGAACAGGCTAGTGATCAGCAGCAGCCTGTACTCAGCACTGATACTACTGCACTATGCTGCTGGCTGGAAGGATTCTTTCCTGGGCTACTAACATTATATGGCATTTGTGATTGCCAATTATTCATTTAGCAATGATTTATCATAGTTAGTATGATGGAGGTCACCCAGCTTTCCCAGCATCCTGGATGTCAGTATAATGGAGGTGACCAAGCTTTCTCAGCATCCTGTATGTCAGTGTAATGGAGGTCACCCAGCTCTCCCAGCATCCTGTATGTCAGTGTAATGGAGGTCACCCAGCTTTCCCAGCATCCTATATGTCAGTGTAATGGAGGTCACCCAGCTCTCCCAGCATCCTGTATGTCAGTGTAATGGAGGTCACCCAGCTTTCCCAGCATCCTGGATGTCAGTGTAATGGAGGTCACCCAGCTCTCCCAGCATCCTGTATGTCAGTGTAATGAAGGACACCCAGCTCTCCCAACATCCTGTATGTCAGTGTAATGGAGGTCACCCAGCTCTCCCAGCATCCTGTATGTCAATATAATGGTGGTCAACCAGCTCTCCAAGCATCCTGTATGTCAGTGTAATGGAGGACAGCCAGCTCTCCCAGCATCGTGTATGTCAGTGTAATGGATGTCATGCAGCTCTCCCAGCATCCTGTATGTCTGTGTATAATGGCGGTCACCGAGCTCTCCCATCATGCTGTATAGTAGTCAGTTTAATGGAGGTCACCCAGCTTTCCCAGCATCTTGTATAGTAGTCAGTATGATGGAGGTCACCCAGCTTTCCCAACATCTTGTATAGTAGTCAGTATAATGGAGGTCACCCAGCTTTCCTAGCATCTTGTATAGTAGTCAGTATAATAGAGGTCACCCAGCTTTCCTAGCATCTTGTATAGTAGTCAGTATAATAGAGGTCACCCAGCTAGATAGATAGATAGACAGATAGGCATTGAAACCTACTTATGTTCCCTATGGGTAACATAATCGGTTGGGGGCCCATTCAGACTTGCTCGCCCCTCCCCTAGGCTAAACCCCTAGCTACGCCCCTGTGTACAATTGTCTGCAGGAGTGCCAATCAGGAAGGCCACGGCTGGCCGCGGAGGCAACCTGTCCCCCTGTGTGCTGGTAAGTACCTTTATCGGGAGTCGAGTGGTTTAGGGTGCTGGGGTTAGGGGTGGCGCTTGTTGTAGTAGGATTTAGTCTATCATATGTAAATCCTTCAGCTTCAGCCTGGTTTGATTGTGGGGGTTGTCTGGAGGGGTGGGAGGCTTTGGGATTTAGTGTATGTCACTATTAGGGGGTATCAGCAGGGGGGGGCGCCAAAAGAAAGTTTCGCACAGGGCGCCATATACCCTAAGGACGGCCCTGATCCCAAGTCCCTCTTCTTACACAGACTGGTTCCCATGGGACCCCCCTCACAAAGGATCATAATACATGGCATAACGGAACAATAACTAATGCAATCTCAGTCCACCTTTACAGATTTTTGCTTAGCATCACAAGCAAGAGTAATAATGCTTACACCAAAAAGCATCAGAGAGCTGGAGACAGACTGCAGGGAACTAAAATGAGAATGTGTGCTCAGGGATGGAGAAGTTGACCAGAGTTTGACCAGAAAGCTAAAATTGAACTTCAGGTTGTAAAACAAGGCAAAGAGCTACACACATTATGGGCCAGTAAGTGATACACTACCAGTCCCAGTAGATATACCCTTCATCCATTAGGTATATTATATCATCAAATAGACATTTGCAACTGTAGCTGTACTAATAAGGAATCTATTTCCTTAAAATTTTGGTTAAAACAATGACTTTGCCCCTCTGCCATTTTGTCTCGCACCCCCTCCTAATAGTCTGTAAGCTGATGCATGCGAGCAGGGCCCTCACTCCTCATGTATGGATAATTATATGTAGATCTCTGTAATGTCTGATTTTTGTCTATGTATGTGCCCCCAGAATTGTAAAGTGCTGCGGAATCTATTGGCGCTATATAAAAAAATTATTATTATGGCAGTAACTAGAGTCACTAGCGCTGAATGCACTCCTACAACAAATAATATACACCTCAAGGTTTAAAGCTATGTTGTAGTTGTGATTGTTTATTATATATGTTATAATATCATCTATCATCACGTACCACATATATCATACTTACAGGGTGGTCAGCATCCAATTCAGAGCCATACATGAGCACTCTGTGGGAACATTTATCAAGTTCGGAGATCTTTCTTGGAAACCACGGAACTCCATCAAGCTCTACTGGAAAGAAAGAACAAATATTAAGCTTAATAATAAAAGAAGGGCTTCAGCAAAAACACCTTTTTTCCTCCTTTTCTTTTCCTGTTCTTCCTTCACAAAAACACTACAAGTAAAAATAATTCAATCTTCAAAATCAAGACTAAAGGTGTTACTGTTAGCACATATTAATAGGTGGCTACAAACCTGCTGGTGGCACCTGAAACGGTTACAATGAATAAATTGTGAGATAGCCCACTGTGGTACAGTTATGATGCCCCCCCATCCCCCAGAACATTACAGCATGTGCTCCTTACACTTGGTCCTGGCATCTTGGACCTACAATGCTGCATCTCTATCGAAAGACTAATTACTATTCTGTGTGAAAAACAACATTCATATCAGTGATATATTTTACTACATACATTATGGGATTACTACTAAATGTTTGGACCACACCGGGATGTACTGGAAAGAGAATGAGATACAGGTGCCACCTAAATCTGGCACCTGTATCTACCTACAATACTTCAAGTTGCACTGCCTGAAATAGGACATAGACTTGCAACTAATTAACATATGCTTAATTATGCTTTCATTTTATTGTAACTGTATTGTTATTGTTTTGCTCCTGGTGGTTTGTAATACTTTGAGAATTGTTAGGTATTAAACCTTGTAAAACAGCCTGTCCAGCTGCTTTTGGGTTCCACACTAGCTTCCGCGAAGTAAGCAGGCAGAATGGGCCAGGGGGCGTCAATCTATCAAACATTTAGACTATGTTCCTCACAGTATTTTGGTCAGTATTTTGTAACCCAGACCAGGAGTAGATCGAAAACATAGAAAAGCTATGTTCACACACTGTTGCAATTTAGTGGATGGTCTTTATGAAATTGAAAATAACGTCTGTTATGTTAAAGCAACGGCAGATGTTTTGAAATAACGGACATTATTTCCCATTAAATGGTGGCCATCCACTAAATTTCAACAGGGTGTAAATATAACCTTTCTGTGTTTTCAATCCACTCCTGGTTTTGGTCACAAAATACTGTGTGGGAATATAGCCTTATGGTGTATCCTATAGGTGTGCCATACATTTTCCAGATTGGAATGCCCCTTTAAGATGAGAAAACACTTTTGATAGCTGACTGTCCTTTTACTAAAAAAAGATATACCACTACACTGTTTGTTAAAAAATCATCACCAATAATCCAGGTATAAATAATTCCTTTAAAGGTTATAAAATTGAATTGTATTGCTACAGAAACAGATATCTTGCCTTCATCTTCCCGCCATTTTCTTTCTGCAGGGTTCAGTGAAATTACATTGGGTTGAAGCTTTAAGAGATGAATTAATTCCTGGGCTTTTTTTTTTGTGCATTCAAATTCAGCATAGATCTCTGCCTCCAAGCTGCCATTTTTGGGCTTTCTTGATTCTATGTGAATAATGTTCACATATTTTTCCTAAGGAAACCAAAAATAAAAGAAACAACATGAGACAACAAATAATGACCCCCTGTTGCTATATTATAAATAGCATTCCCTTGGAATGCAAATAATAGCGTAGCGATGCTGAACACTGGAGAATAAAACTGCAGGTTTGTTCTTTAATGGAGCTTACTTTGTATTAACTAGTTTACATATGTCCCAACACAAATCTACTGAATACATATTAGTCTGGCTGCAAGTTCTACTTAAAGCGACAGACTCATTTTCTATAATAGCCAACCATAGTAATAGTCAATAGTAATAATGTAATAGCGTGAAAGCTGGCCCTGACACTAATAAATCTTGGAGAAAAATAACAGAATTACTGACACCAAACCATGTTATATAACTAGGGAATGGCAAGAGAAACATACTAACGTTCACTTAAGTAATCACTTTATATATTCCCGGATCTGTATTTACATAGTAACATAGTTCATAAGGCTGAAAAAAGACATGTTATTTTGCAGTGTTAGTCCAGAGAAGAGAGAAAACTCCTGCCTGGCTCCACTTCCTGACATTTCTAATATAGTGAAGCTAATAAAGACATTTTATTACTATTTCACTTAAATAGTACATGTAGAAGTTTGTTTTAAATGTCTCTATATTATCCTCATAAATACATATTGTTGATTGAATAGGTAGAGAATTTTCTTAACCTTTAGTTTTACTCTGAATATGATCATATTTAGAGAGAACATATGTCTTACATTTATCATCATACAAACAGCCTATATAAAGAGAACAAGTTTTCCAAAACATCACAATAAACATTTAAAGTAAAAGTATATACCTCATGCGATCCAATTTTTTGTGACAATCCAATGGAGTTTTTTTAAGCCATGGGATTGTGATGCAGAACGGTATACCCGTTCATCAGGGTGAAATTTCCATATACTGCATATGACTGAAAGAGTGTGCAGCTAATGAGTTCTAATAATAATAGTGTTTGGCATTGTCACAATGATTTATAGGTGACACTAAGCAGTTGATCTATTACACAGGGTACTGTATTTGGCATTACTGATATGATTTTATGGAGATCAGAAGGTGTTCTTTTTGGCCTGTGCATGTAGTTTTTAGCCACTTATTCTAAAATGTTCCAACGATTTGATGAAGTAATCTGGCTTCAAGGTTCCAGTTTTATCCATTCCCATTTGACCTTCCACATATGAATAGCATTTATTTTATAAGTTACACTAAACTCCTAGCTAGGTGATAACTTGGGACATCTCTAAATAATGTCCCTCGTGGGTAGATGTTATGTTAATGTAAGAGTTTTATAGATGAGAACTTTTTATAATAACAAAAATAAACGATAAATATAAACATCAATAGATACACAAATGAAGCCTCGTGAAAGCTCTGCAGTGCCTTAGCAACTCATATCTAAAAGAGCAGAAGAACCACAGAAGCTCTAATCTGAAACAGCATATATAGACAGGTATTTTCATAAGATATCCCCTTTAATAACTCATGTTGCCCAAACATGTCTAGCAGTATGTCCGAACAAAAATACTCTCACAGGACCTGCTGCTCTGTTTACAATGATCAGGAACCATGGTTGTTTGTTGCACACTCAAAATTTGCTGCTACCCTAATATTGGGGGAAATTTATCAAGGTGTGTTACAGTAAAATTCTCTTTGTTGCCTAAAGCAATCATTCACAGCTCAACTTTTATTTTACTAGAGCAATGTGAGAAATTAAGGCTGAGCTCTGCTGAGGACAACAAAGAGAATCTATACCAAAAGTCAGATTGATAAATCTTACACTTATACTGGGAGGAATTTGTCAATGGTTTCTTGAGAAATCTAGTGTAAAAAAGATGTGCCACTTAATTTTTGCACAAAACACAAGAAAAGTCATAAATGTTGTGCATGTAAGCAATTGCTCAAAAATTGCAACATTTTTTGCCAGAACCTACACAAAACCATTAACAAATTCCCTCTTGTGTCTATGTAGCTTTGCTTGCTCTTCTGATACTGTTGGAAATCTGGTTGACTGGACAGCAGTGAACTCTCACAAAGTAATTCCCAATACTCCTCTGAAATGAAGGTTATCTGATTTCCACATGTTTTCTTGAGAGAGATTAGAAAAGCTTTTGCCAGAGCTTTCTCAATAGATGGCATTTAATTCTGTTCCTAGCTCTAGGTATGTTCCTTATGCATGAAACTGTAGTGTCCCACTAAGTGTTTACTTTTTCTCTTCTTACACCTTTGTGAAACTGTAGCTCTCTAGTGTCACAGGTTAGGACAGGAGGCCGCTGTTCCTTACTCCAACCACTTGATGTCCCACTTTCACAGCACAGCTCAAAATAACACTAGGTTCAGCTATACACACACTTCCATTTTACAGTAACTACTTCCCATTAGTTAGTTAGTGCCTGGCTACAGGCCAGACAGGAGTTGTTTGTAGTTGTTTCTCACACTAGCTTCCCAACCACTATAGGTTGGTAGACAAGACCCCTAGGGAAACCGGGACAGAGACCAGGGACTCATGCTACCCAATAGGACGGAAATCCGACACTGTGGGGCAGAAGGCAGTTAGGTAACTAAGACACATCCATACATGAGTATGAGAAATCTTCAAACACTTCACCACATCCGGGCAGAGTATTTAGTACATTAGGCAAGGGCCCTCCTCCCTATCACCTGTTACTCACCTATCCACCTGCTGGAGTATTGTATTGATTATTTTTGCACTAATTATCTGAGCACTGTTTGTAACTGTTTGCACTAGATACATTTTTCAAGTAAAGTTTAAAGTTGTTTAAAGTGAAAAGTGTATAAAGTATAGTCATTTTTTTCTACATTGACACAATTTGTTTCGATTTACCTTGGACGCATGGAGGGCACATGAACTCACCAGATCTGAGACAGTGAGTAAACATAAATCTTCTCTACCACAGACCTGTTTTACTCTGTGCTAGTAGTCGTTGCCATACATATTGCTGCATGTCAACATGATATCTTCATGTCCTTGTTCCATATCTAAAGCCCCATGGCGTGCTCAAAGACAGCAGGTGAATTTTGTGTGCACGTTTCGCACCAAACCCAAGGCTTGTATTGGTGATTAATTTTGCTTTTGTCTATTATTGATTTTTAGGTATGGTACCATACATGTATACTATTCAAGGGGGCACTCCAGTAAAGGGCCTTTTTTTTATATATGCCGGGGATGGGTTGCTTAAAATAATAAAGGACACTTACCTCCCTGGCTCCTGCAGTGCTGCCAGTATTTTACCACTCTACTGAAGCAGTGTCCTACCTCTGTCACTGCCTGGGCAGGCCTACAAGGTCATGCCAACAGGTCCCAAAAGTGGCCAAACAGAGAGATAAGTGTACTTTAGTTTTAAACCACCCATTCCAGGGAATATAGCAAAAAAGGCCCTTGTCCCGAGTATAGTTAGATTTTTTGCTGTGAAAATTTAAATTGACTAAATGCACCAACATTTTGGCACACAATTTGGATGTAAAGTAAGTCAGCTAGTAGTTGTCAGAAACTTAAACTAGATAGCACAAATTTTGAGCATTACACAATACTTGCAATACAGCAAAATATACATAGCTGTCATTGGCATCTTCTTACTGACTGCAGAGTTGAAATTGTGTGACACATACAATACACTATTTTGTACAACTAAGACTAATCTGTGTGGGATGTGCTCAATATGTTAAAAAAAATTATTTCATTAATAAATCCAAATGTTAGCCACCCCTATAAAGCCCAAATTCGAAAGTAATTGGGCTTCATGAATCTAAGACCCTAAAGAGAAGGGTCACACTGAGACGATTTGTTTAATTAGACAGGTACAAATGCAGCTCATCTAACATCTGAGGCAATATTCATCCGCACACGAATTCTCCTGGAAAAGTGCAGGGCTATCAATCTTCTAAATGACAAGCCTCAGGCAACAGGACTAGTGGAACATTAGAAAATCAGGCTATATCCTAAACAAGTTACAACTTCTATTTCTGCAATTCTGCACCGTTAAATACAAATACAGACATGCATTAATTATTAAACTATATCTCCTAAAACTGTATTTCACTGTGAGATTAATAACAAGGCTGACTATTTCACTAGGACAGGACATTAGAACCATGCCCTTAAAAAGGAGAAAAAAAATGTTTTTAGATCAACTGGTGTCAGAAAGTTATACAGTTTTGTAAACTACTTCTATTTAAAAATCTCAAGTCTTCAAGTACTATCAGTTGCTGTATGTCCTGCAGGAAGTGGTGTATTCTTTCCGGTCTAACATGGTGCTCTCTGCTGCCACCTCTGTCGGTGACAGGAACTGTCCAGAGCAGTAGCTAATTTTCATAGAAAACCTCTCCTGCTTTGGAGAGTTCCTGTCATGGACAGAGGTGGCAGCAGAGAATAACGTGCCAGACTGGAAAGAAAACTCCACTTCCTGCAGGACATACAGCAGCTGATAAGTACTGAAAGGCGTAAAGTTTTTAAATAGGAGTCATTTACAAATCTGTATTACTTTCTCACACCAGTTGATTTGAAAACTTTTTTTTCTCCAGAGTTCTCCTTCAAACTTGTGGTGTAGCTGGATCCCAGCTGCACCCCAAAGTGCCAGTGGTGGTTGTCTGAGGTTATACACTGTAAGTACCTTGACACACACAATCAAAATACCATAGACACCTATTGTAGCAGTCTGACTAGGGGGTTGCCAAGCCATAGCACAGACTAGCTGGGTGCAGTATTTGGCTGGGTCGCAATGGTAGCACAATTGTCTCTAGTGTACCAAACTATCTTTGTTAATGAGCTGTTTTAGCTATAAAAAATGCATGCGAATGACTTCTGAAACTAGAACTGTGCAGTGGCAATCAACAGGTATGGTGGACTCTTTTGTTTATTTTTTTTCTTAATTTATTGTTATAATTTTTTGGTACAACAGTAATCATTTAAGCCTGTTGCTTTCAAATGTTGTTTAGACGTTACCAGAAGCTTAGTTATAGATGGTTGTAGAGATGGCATTTACACCCAAACTTTGGTGTCTACAGGGGCCAGAAAAATATCTGTTATGTAAAACGATAACAGTATTATAAATCCCAAAGTGAGGGATGGGAACCTGAGACAGAGTGGGGACCTGAGTGGGTGGGGACCTGAGACAGACTTTGCATTGGAGCCCAAGAGCTTAAAATTGGAGCAACAGGCTTTGTCTGCAGCTTTATTTTGACAGAGGTGCTGTGTGTATGGAGCCCTGAACACAGTATGCAGGGAGTTGGCAGTGAAAGAAGCCTCCAGCTCACCTTCAAGCGACTCTGTACCTACAATCTGCCCCCCCCCCCCCCCCCCCCCCCAACAGCTTCTACCTTCAGATAGCTGCTTTTAATCCAAGATCTGTCCTGGGGTCCGTTTGGCAGGTGATGCAGCTTTGTCCTCAAAAATAACTTTTAAACTTGCAGCCCTGTACCAAACAGCTGTGGCCTAGATTGTGTATGCATTAGGCTGGCACAACCTCTCTGTCCCTCCTCATCATAAGGAATGCCCCAAGCAGATTTTCCCCTATTCATCACCTGTGTAAGCACGGTACATGGGCTGGATCGTTAAGGCACCTGCAGAGGAATAGGAAAAATAGGAAGAGTGTGGGGAGGAGGGACGTAGGGGTGGTGCAAAGTTAGGGCACAGATACTGTAAGCCACGGCCGTTTGGCATAGGGCTGCAAGTTTAAAATCAGTTTTTTAGGACAATAACTGCATTACCTGACAAACGGACCTCAGGACAGATCTTGGATTAAAAGCAGCTATCCAAAGGTACAAGTGGTTTGGGGGGGGGGTCATATTGTGGGTACAGAGTCACTTTCATTGCTGATCTGCACTCCTTAGGAGTAATCAGCTCCCTCCATCTCACACCAGGAGCCAGACCTTACCAGTAGATATCAGAGTGGCATCTGCAGAGGACAGCGCTGGAGGAAGACAGGAGTTCCCATAAAAAGCAAACTGTTTGGTTCTTAAGTCTCAGAAGCACAGGGATTTTTGTTTTAAATGTATGCACACATTGGGGGACATTTATCAAAACTGGCATACAAGTACACCAGTTTTATAAATAAAGCCCCACACCCTTCTCCCTGGCCGGATTTACTAAGAGGGTCTCGCCTCTTAGTACATCCTCCTCCCTTCCTTGTTGCACTCTCACCCACCCATCAGGCGAGTGGGGGATACAACTGGCGAACACTGCAGAAAAGGGGCGATTCTGCCTCTTTTTCGTGGCGTACGCTTGGGCGCATGATAATAACTCCTCCTCATTGTCTTTAGCACACATCCACAAGTCACTGTATATTTTGCTTTATATTTTTAAAGAGCATGTTCACCATTGCAGCTTTTTATTGTTTTAGTGCATGTAAAATAAAAATTACACAACTTTGCAAGTAGTTTTCTCTTAAAATGGCCTACAAATTTGTGTCTTAAAGTCCTCAGGCTAAGATATGTTAGCACAAAATAACTGATGGTACAGATGAGAGATGAAAAGGAAATCAAATGCAGAATAAGGCTATGTTCCCTGTCGTCCTATTGGCCTCACAATAGCTGGGGTGTTCTCACCCCTGTGGGCCACTAGGACGAGTGGAATTTTAATGACTTAAACTTGTAGCTCCTCCCACCCCTGTATATAGTGCCCCTCTACCTTCCACCTGTCAGTTTCTATTTTTCGTCCCTTTGGGTACGGGGGCGAGTGGTTAGCTCCGGTCCTGGGATCCGGGGCCGGAGGTAGCTCCGCTTTTGCCTTCGGGCATTCGGCGGCGGTCCGGCATCTTGTGGTGTCCTGGGCCGCTGTATATCGGAGCGGTCTCCATACCTGGAGGCCGCCATCTTTGCGGAGCCCGGGATCCGGAAGTGTCTCTGACGCACTTCCGGTTTCGGAAGCGCGATGCGCCCGTTAAGCTCCGGAGCTCCACAGATCGGCGAGAAACGCGGGTAGGATAGTCGGGAGGCCGGCGGCGCCTTCCTAAGGTACAGGCTCATTGCCCTTTCTGTTCTGAGGTCTGTGTTCTGGCCTATTCTTCAGCTCCGCCCCAGGGGGGCGTTAGGGGGCGGGGCTTGTAACTTTTGGCGCCAGTTTGGCGTTTTTAAACCCCACCTGCACTCAAAGCTCTACCATTGTGTCTGGATCTCTCTAGCTGGTGGATGTGCTTAGACAGCGGTGTCGCCTATAGTCTTCACGGTCTAAAGTAAGTGTTGCGCTTAGCTCATTTATGGTTTTAGCTATGAATACTTGTTACTCATTTTAATGTATGATAGATGTCTTCTAAAGAGGGTTCTGAGAGGAGAGCCTCTGATGGTCGAAAAACACTGTCCAAGAGAAAACATTTCTCATGTGCCGACTGTGATAGAGACCTTCCTGATGGATGGGAATATTTGAAATGCCATGAGTGTCGTGTTACAGCCTCAAGTGACGAACCTACCATACATGATGTGGTAGGTTAACCCCTTCCTAACATTCTGTTTATCCATTTAAGTCCATAAGTGGTACTTATATATATATATATATACCTATTCCCACAGGTGGTGTGGGTAAAGCAGTCTCTGACGGGTATCCAGGACTCTGTGTCTGAATTGAAAGAATCCTTCCAGAGTGCTAAGGAGTCAAGAAGGGATGAACGCCCTAAGTGTGTCTCGCCATCTGGACGGGAGTATAAGATTGTGGATGAAATTGGCTCATCTTCTGATGATGATGACGATATTGAAACTATAAGAACATATTTTCCTGTTGAGAAAATGCAAAAATTCATTAGAGTGGTTAAACAACAGAACGAGCCACAGTATGATGATGAGGATAGACCATCCACATCTAGAAGGGCCTTTGATGTGGATGATACGTCTATGCTCATGTTAAAAAACGAATGGCGCAAGCCTGAAAAGGCTGCGGTTATAAGCCGTAGATTTAAGGCTATGTTTCCACTGATGGAAGACAAAGCTAAAGATTGGCTCTCACCTCCTAAGGTTGATGTAGCCGTAGCTAAATTATCTAGACGTACCATGGTTCCAGCCGAGGATGGGTCCAGTTTAAAGGACCCCATGGACAGACGCCTAGAGGTATCTCTTAAAAGAGCCTACTCTGCGGCCTCTGCTCAAGGGGCTGTGTCTATTTCAGCCTTCGAGGTAGGGAAGGCCTTGAGGAAGTGGCTTATGAAGACACAGGATGACATAGAATCAGGAGTAGGGAGAGATGAGATACTGACTGCCTTTAAAAAGATTAATCTTGGAATAGATTATCTTTGTGACGCGGCCTCCCAACAGGTCAGGCTCGCCGCCAGATCTATGTCTCTCTCCACTGCGAGCCGTAGGGCTCTGTGGTTGAGGCCCTGGTCAAGCGACTGTTCCTCCAAGTACTATCTGTGCAACTTGGAATATAGTCCCGGGAGGCTATTCGGCACTGAATTGGACCAATTAATGCTAGATCTCTCTGATAAAAAAGGGAAGAGTCTCCCTTATGAGCAGAGGAAAAATCGCCGTCAGTTTCGTAGAGAGAGAACTCCCCAAAGAATGCGACAGTGGCGATATTCCACAAAGGGTAGAGGTGGCTATGCCAGTAAAAGAGGTGGACAGCAGTCCAAAGGAAACAGAAAGCCAGATTTCTGACTATCCCCAGCAAGTAGGGGGACGTTTAAGTTTTTTTGTAAAAATTTGGGAATCCAGAATAAAGGATCCATGGGTTCTCAAGATCATTCGGGAGGGTTACTCCCTTCCTCTGGAGTCCCCCCCTCCAGAGAAATTCTTAATTTCAAATCCTCCTCCTTCCCCAAGGAAAGAAATTTTGGAGAAGGAAATAAGGCTACTGCTCTCCAAAGCAGCCTTGGAAGAGGTCCCCCCTTTAGAAAGGCAACAGGGAATATATTCGCCAATTTTTCTTGTGCCAAAGCCTTCTGGAAGGTGGAGAGTTATCATAGATCTCAGATTCCTAAATCAGTTCATAATAAAAAAGAAATTCAGAATGGAAACGATAAGGTCTGTTCCATTTATCCTTTCACAGGGGGACTTTCTAGCGTCTCTGGATCTGCAAGACGCGTATTTTCAGATCCCGATTCATCCACAGTTCAGACGGTTCCTGAGGATTGCCGTGTATCTCGAGGGTCAGCTCAAGCATCTACAATTCAAGGTACTTCCATTTGGCATAACCACAGCACCCTTTGTTTTCACCAAGGTGGTTTCCGCGGTGGTAGCGGAACTCAGGCTTCAGGGAATGAGAGTCATCCCTTATTTGGACGACTGGCTAATCATAGCGCAGTCTGCAGACCTCCTAGACGCCCAGGTTCGTATAATTCTCCCAGCAACATCAAAAATATTTCTGGGATTTATCGTAGACACTCTACAGATGAAATTATTTCTTTCACCACAGAGGAGACTGAGAATCCTTCAGGGGTGTGCTTTCCTTGCAGTGCCAAGACAGGTATCGTTGAGGACACTAATGAGATTTCTAGGTCTACTGACCTCCTCGGCAGATGCAGTTCCCTGGGCCTTGTGGCATATTCGAGTTCTTCAGATGGAAGTCCTCCAGGCGTGGGACAGGGATCAGACTACGCTGGACAGGAAGATAGTATTATCTTCTCGAAGCAGACAGTCCCTGTCGTGGTGGAAAAATCTAAAGGAAGGGAAGAGTCTAGAGGAGCCCTGTTGGACCATAATTACCACAGATGCTTCAGGCACCGGTTGGGGAGCACACCTACAAGAACAACAGGTATCGGGAGTCTGGACCAGGGAGGAGGCAGAGCTTTCCTCCAATACCAGGGAACTGAAGGCAATATTTTATTCCCTCAGACATTTCTCTTCACAGATCAGACAGAAAGCGATCCGTATACGGACGGACAACATGGCGTCGGTTTGTTACATCAACAAACAGGGAGGCACGAGATCCCAGTCCCTTCTGGAAGAAGTGGGAAGGATCTTCAACTGGGCGGAAGGATGGATAACCAGGTTATCAGCATCCCACATCAAAGGAGAGCAGAATGTACTAGCAGATCGTCTCAGCAGGGGATTGACAGTGCCGGGAGAATGGAGCCTCAATCAGGAGATATTCTCAGAGATTGTGAAAAGGTTCGGAATTCCCCAGATAGATCTGAGGGCAACAAGACAAAATACAAAACTCCAGAGATTCTGCTCCCTTTACCCCGCAGACAAACCAGTGGTAATAGATGCCATGACCATACCCTGGACATACGACCTGGCCTACATTTTTTCACCAGTCTCAATGATACCGCGTGTATTGTTGAAAGTCAGGCAGGATCAAGCAGCTGTCATCACGGTGATTCCATTCTGGCCAAAGAGATCGTGGTTTCCTCTCCTTCTGCAGATGAGTCAGGGGAAATTTTGGAGACTCCCGCTGAGACCAGACCTTCTTCTACAGGGGTCTCATCAATGCAAGAATCTGAAATCCTTCAACCTAACTGCCTGGCTTCTGGTAGGTCCCTATTGAGAACCGAGGGTCTCTCAGAAAGGGTGTTGGCTACGCTTTCTCACTCAAGGAGTGAGGCGACCAACAAATCATATACAAGAATTCAAAAAATTTTCAAACTTGGGCAACTTCTAGACAGGTGGATGCTCAAAATCCATCAATCCCACAGATTATGGAATTTCTTCAAGATGGATTCGATAGGGGGTTAAGACCTAACTCTTTAAGAGTTCAGGTAGCAGCCATGTCAGTCTTTTTGAACAGAAAACTGTTGCAAATACAGGAGGTAAGAGACTTTTGCAAAGCGGCAGACCGATTAAGACCTCCAGTAGTAAAATCAGTTTCACCCTGGAACCTAGTTTTAGTCCTCAAAAGTTTATGTGCAGCTCCATTTGAGCCTCTTCAGGAAGTGGACTTAAAATACTTAACTTTGAAAACAGTTTTTCTTCTAGCTATTTCTTCAGCCAAACGCGTTGGAGAACTTCAAGCCTTGGGCTCTAAAGAACCATATGTCCTATTTCTCAACAACAGAGTGGTGCTCAAACTGTTGCCTTCTTTCAGGCCGAAAGTTGCTTCCTTTTCTAACCTTAACCAGACCATATCTCTTCCAGTATATTCTCCTGCGCCTAGTGAAGACGGTATGGATTTTTCTTCCCTGGATGTAGTGCGATGTCTGAAAATCTATCTGCAGAGAACAGCCCAGTTTCGCAAGGACGAAAACCTCCTAGTCCTTTTCCAGGGAAGATACAGAGGTAAGAAGGCTTCCAAACCCTCCATCTCTAGATGGATATGTGATTGTATAAAAATCAGTTATAACATGTCGGAAACTCCAGTTCCGGAATTTCTGAGGGCACATTCTACCAGGTCTGTCTCTACCTCATGGGCAGAAAGAAGTTCCATTCCCATGGAGAACATCTGCATGGCGGCTACATGGTCTACCCCCATCACATTTCTAAAACATTATCGGATTGATTCCTTGCTTTCAGCTAATACCGGATTTGCAAAATCGGTTCTCAGTTCTGTGTCTGATGTCCCACCCTAGGGGATTTGTTGGTTGCTTGCTAATTCCCCAGCTATTGTGAGGCCAATAGGACGACAGGGAAGTTAACATTTATTATGTTAAATTGTTTTCCCTTAGTCCTATTGGCATCACAAGAGTCCCTCCCTTTGAATAAAGTTGACTTGTTAATAAACTGACAGGTGGAAGGTAGAGGGGCACTATATACAGGGGTGGGAGGAGCTACAAGTTTAAGTCATTAAAATTCCACTCGTCCTAGTGGCCCACAGGGGTGAGAACACCCCAGCTATTGTGATGCCAATAGGACTAAGGGAAAACAATTTAACATAATAAATGTTAACTTCACACATAGTATTTTGATTAGCATTTTTGTCAGTATTTGTAGCCAAAATTAGGAGTGAAATTATAATCAAAAGATTTGCACAGTTTCTATGTTTTCAACCTATTCTTGATTTTGGTTGAAAAAAACTACCAAAATACTGACTGAAATATTGTGTGTGAACTTAGCCTAAGGGTATGTTCACACTGAGTAAATCAGGCAAAAATCTGCGGCGGAACTCTCTGCGACAGAATCCCACCTGCCTCAGTGTCCTTCAGCCTGTCTGTGGGAGAGCTTGTGCGTTTCCACTGCTCTCCGCTCGAATAATTGATATTCTGCGCGATTTACTCAGTGTGAACATATCCTAAGACTGCATGGATTTATAATCTGTTACCATAGAGATGAATAGGTCTGCAAAAACATTGTATACATATGAGCTTAGTATTTGTTTTTATTATTATTATGGACCGCTTGCAAAGTTGCTTTATTTTTCATTTTTGATGCATTGTTCAATACAAAAAAAGTTGAAAAGTTAACTGCTTTGTATTTCTATTATTTACAGTCCCTTTAAAATAAAACTAAAATAATGTTACAAAATAGTGACATTTCTGGGTCATGTACTAAAATAGGATAATTTGGCTATCATTTCCCACTAGTAATAAGTGCTGATTGCAGGCAATGAGCAGAAAATTGTTTTGTTTCTTTCTTTTTTTAGCATGCAATAAAACTAAACATACCTTAAAGATTTTTAAAGTTTGTAGTAAACCTCCAACTTCATTTTTCAAAGTGAGGACAACTGCTGTTTTCTCTATTTCAGCAGCTGGTTCGGTTTTGCTACATTTGTTCTCATCAATTTTCACAGCATTCAATTTGTCACGCTGAAAAAAAAAACAATAAAAATAACAATAATAATAAGCTGATTGAACAATGACAAGCACATATTTAATATCAAGTAGACAGAAGCATAATCTTCATAATACTTCAGATTTACCTTATGGTGACCCATCAGTTAGAGGAATATTATGTTTATGATCTAAGGAATATGGCAATATTTTTATATTTTTAAGTAGGTATTTGTGTCAGCCTAGAGGTAGCACACACATTGGCATTGGGGAAAATACCTGTGTGAGGGCTGACACAACAGTCCAAATTGCAATTTAGCGCCATTCACTTCAATGAAACAAAGCAGCAAAACCCCGCTCAAGCTGGAGACAAGAGTGGGGCTGTCTCTGGAAGAAAGTGGCCATGTTTCTGTAGCGCTGTATAACCCCTTCAATATAGTTCTTATGACACATGAGACATGAGTGTTCCACAGGGTTGTCCCAAATTTTGTAGGCTTGCACAGTGACAAGCAGCAGCACAGTACTGTAGGTATTGGTGGTGGTAGTAGTTTTCCTGGGGCACACCTTGTAGTGTCCCGCCTGTGTCCCGGTATTTGGGGTACCCAGGATGACATAATGTAAAAGGAAACAAGACACTTGTATGATGTGCAGAAGCCACAATACTGTAATTACCTATACTGTAAGTAATTAAATTCTTTCACTGTCAGAACGGGGAGGTAGGGACAAGACAAGAAAGTGGGCCCTGAACCTCAACCCATCCACTGTCCATACCTACTTGCCTCAATCGGCCCTAGGCAGCCGTGGAAAACCACAAAGACTTTCCCTATATTGTTGCTATTGTAGTGTAAAGATGTACAGTGTTAGGGCAGAGCTGCTGCTGTATGTAATATGGAGAGGAGAGAGGCTGCTGTGTGTAATATAAGGAGGGGAGAGAGGCTGCTGCTGTATGTAATATGGAGAGGAGAGAGGCTGCTGCTGTGTGCAATATGGAGAGGAGAGAGGCTGCTTCTGTGTGTAATAGAGAGAGGAGAGAGGCTGCTGCTGTGTGTAATAGGGAGAGGAGAGAGGCTGCTGCTGTGTGTAATAGGGAGAGGAGAGAGGCTGCTGCTGTGTGTAATATGGAGAGGAGAGAGGCTGCTGCTATGTGTAATAGGGAGAGGAGAGAGGCTGCTGCTGTGTGTAATAGGGAGAGGAGAGAGGCTGCTGCTGTGTGTAATAGGGAGAGGAGAGAGGCCGCTGCTGTGTGTAATATGGAGAGGAGAGAGGCTGCTGCTGTGTGTAATATGGAGGAGAGAGGCTGCTGCTGTGTGTAATAGAGAGAGGAGAGATGCTGCTGCTGTGTGTAATATGGAGAGGAGAGAGGCTGCTGCTGTGTGTAATATGGAGAGGAGAGAGGCTGCTGCTGTGTGTAATATGGAGAGGAGAGAGGCTGCTGTGTGTAATATGGAGAGGAGAGAGGCTGCTGCTGTGTGTAATATGGAGAGGAGAGAGGCTGCTGCTGTGTGTAATATGGAGAGGAGAGAGGCTGCTGCTGTGTGTAATATGGAGAGGAGAGAGGCTGCTGTGTGTAATATGGAGAGGAGAGAGGCTGCTGCTGTGTGTAATATGGAGAGGAGAGAGGCTGCTGTGTGTAATATGGAGAGGAGAGAGGCTGCTGCTGTGTGTAATAGAGAGAGGAGAGAGGCTGCTGCTGTGTGTAATAGAGAGAGGAGAGAGGCTGCTGCTGTGTGTAATATGGAGAGGAGAGAGGCTGCTGCTGTGTGTAATAGGGAGAGGAGAGAGGATACTTCACCTCATGTCAGTCACCACTCTATATATTTCTTGCTGAGGTAACAGAATCCTGCCTCATTGAAACCCCACCTGTAGAATGGCTACTGTAGTGTATATGTAACCCAGAACTGCAACTCCTAACATGTGCATGTGTGATGTGGTTTGTAGTCTTACAACAGATAAAAGTGTGAAAAAAACTAGTGTATTTGGTAATATAAGTAATTGGCAGACAGTGAGCCACCATGCTGCTCAATAGACACTTGTAGTAATACAGACATTTCCCTGCCTATGGGCCCTATTCCACAGGACGATTATCGTTCGCATAATCGTTAACGATAAACAATCCAAACGACCGCTATTGTGAAAGACCTGAAATCGTTCACCTATTTGCATGGAACGATAATTGTTACTTATGATTGTTCTTGCGGTTGTCTTGTTGTCGCTATTGTGTTCGTCACTACTGCGAACGACCAAACGACGTCTTATTGAATGCGAACAATTTACAAGCGAGCAACAATAAAACTAGGTCCAGGTCTTATTAAACGATCAACGATTTCTCGTTTGGTCCTTAATCGATAACTTCTATTCAAACAAACGATTATCAATTAGATTTGAACGATTTAATGATAATCTGAACGATAATCGTCCAGTGGAATAGGGCCCTATGGGTAAGGAGGGTGGAGATTGATTCAGAGAGGAGAGGGTAAAGCTACAGGCTTGGAGAGTTGTGATGTCACTGCCGACCCCTGTGACCTTGAAGTTCTTTATGTAAACAAACACAAATCCAAAAAGTAGCAACAGAGGAGGCAGAGACCAGTGACACAGAGGCAAAAAAAGGTTAGAGGAAACCACTAAGGGAAAGGGACAGATTACAAATTATTCACATTTCAAATAAGAAAAAAATGTTGGACAACCTCTTTAAGATTACTTGGTGTCAATGTCATTCCTTACCTGGACTACTGGCAACTTTTAGCCAGATCTGTGGAATGTCTAAATCAGGATATGTCCACTACCCAAGATTTCGTCTCTGGGATGGGTAGTAAACTGGGTTACATAGTTACATAGTTAATACGGTTGAAAAAAGACACATGTCCATCAAGTTCAACCAAGGAGGGGATGGATACAGAGAAGGGGGAGGGGTGATAGGTTCTATACATATGCATTTATATTACCTTGGTCTAAGAACTTGTCTAGCCCTGTTTTGAAGCCCTCTACTGTTGTTGCTGTGACCAGATCCTGTGGTAGACTGTTCCACAGATTCACAGTTCTCATGGTAAAGAAGGCTTGTCACCTCCGGAGATTGAACCTTTTTTTCTCCAGGCGGAGGCAGTGCCCTCTTGTCCTTTGAGGGGGTTTTACCTGGAACATCTTTTCCCCATATTTCTTGTAGGGGCCATTTATATATTTAAATAAGTTACATCTTAGAAAAATCTTAGATCTAAAGCTCTCCATAGTGAAAAGATACCTGGGTGTCATTATTGATTCTTAGGAAATTAAACTCTTCCTTACTCCAGAGTGGAAATTGAGAAGTCAGGAAGGGTGCCAATTTCTGAAGGTTCCTCATTATGTGTCCCTCAGAACTCTGATGTCTTTTGGGTTGGGCTGCCATCCGCCACAGAAGCTTATCCTGGGTACTACAAACACATGAGACCACTAGAAGAAGAAATCTTTTAAGCTTGGAACCGGAGGACCATGGATCTGGACAGGAAGATCAGACTTTCCTCTGCAGTAGCATCTTCTCTTTGATGGTGGTTGGAGGTAAAATAACAGAGCCTGCCTAAATGATATTCTGTGGGAGAGTCTTACCATAGACACCTCTGGCTCAGGTTGGGGGGTACACCTTGCAGAACTGACAGTTCACAGAACATGGTCATCTTTAGAAAAAAGCCTCTCTTTTAACAAGAGAGACTTAAGAGCTATATCAAAAGCCCTGCTGCATTTCACTGAACTTCAAGATCGGACAGGAGGGGTACAACATAGGACTGGCAACATATGAGGAGTAAAGGAGTAAAGACAGACAACATTGCATCTGTCTACTACATAAACCGAAATCGAAAGACCTTAAAGTAGAAGTGGGGAAGATCATGGGCAGAATTAAAGGTACCATGAAGGTTTGCATTATTATACAGAGGTGTAAAGAAAACTCCGCTTCCTGCAGGACACACAGCAGCTGATAAGTACTGAAAGACTTGAGTTTTTAAATAGAAGTAATTTACAAATCTATATAACTGTTTTGACGTACCACTATTAGTATTACTGTCATAAAAGTTAGATATTATCATAACATTTAAGTCCTATTCTAACTGTGGAGATCAGAAAAACCTCTGACCTTAGTTGATTATTAACTCTTTGTATGCCTAGATCAAAGCTAACAGGGGCATATAATGGCAGAGACTGAGATTAGAACCCTCCACTTCTGTACTATATACTATAGTTACACAGGCTAACGTACTGACATATACTGTAGATATGGGCCAGCACATTACAATTGAAGCCAAGCCAATATTAACCCCCTCCAACTTGAAGGAAATGAATAGAGGAATTTAATATTTAAACATGAGTTAGTGTAAGTCATAAGAAACAACAAAGCTTCTACATGTTTTCTATCCCACATAGAAACAATCTGTAAATGTCTGTATTATTTATGATGTCTGCAATGTACAGTGGGAAAAAAGTAGTGTAGTGTAGATTTCTACATGTAGTGTATGTCACCCACCTATACTAAAGACTGTTGTGTGAAATGATGTTCTTAGTAAATGCATGTGCCTTCAGTGAGTGTGAATACTTCTGTTTAAACACAGGGTGTAAAAACCTGTACTGTTACAATGTAATAGCCTGTAACAGTCCAAAATGTTCTGTATATTTGTATTGTAGAATAAGAAATGAGCAAATGTAAAGTAATAATGAAGCAAAGCACTTTGTTATCTTGACAATCCACTCATCAGCTTGCTTCCATTTAACTGATGCTAAGAAAAGCTGGATCCAGTCCTGGGAAAATTCTCCCAGTTTTCCAGGACTGGATCCAGCATTTCCAAGCACCCAGGGAAGAGCGTAAGGGAGCGCTAGTCAATTAAACGGACGCAAGCTGATGAGCGGATTTCAGAGATAACAAAGTGCTTGCTTTATTATTACTGTTAATTCACTCATCTCTATATAAAATCAATGCTGACAAACGTAGCTCCTTTAAGTAGAATAATCTGAAGATAGAATAATGCAGAATTTGTATTTTATTTAATTCCATATTTACAATCATCGAAATAATATAGATTACTTCTTAAAATGACACAGAACAATGGCAAGTGACTTCTCAATGCTATCTGTGTACATCTATTTATGTGTACAAAGATTAATAGGAACTTCTAAGTTATAATGATTAACAATTAGACTTCCCATGGATCCTGCTCATATGAATAGTAAAATAGGTCATGAGCCGCAGAAGAGCAGGCTTCAAATTGCTTGTTTCTCAGCTATTCATCAACTTAATTCAGCCCTTACTGTATTAACTATACACCTGGTATAAAGCCATTTCCCATTACACCACTCATAAACGTGCTTTATACCAAATAGACAATGTCATTTCTATGCATTCTTCTAATAATTACATGCTATGAAAATGATATTCTTTTCTCAATAATTACGATTATGTCCTATAAATAATCATGCCACAGCACAAGCCATTGCTATGGATTGGATATTCTTCATTTTAATCATTATCTGCAGGAGAAACAATAATCCAACTACATTCAAAGAAATGATTAAACACAGGGAAAGGTTTGAAAGCGTGCCAGGAAACCCAAATATTTGCAAACACGCCCCCCCCCCCCCCCCGCTCCCCCAAAAGTGTAAAAAAACAAAAAAAAACACCATAGTATAGAAAGGTTATTCCTCATACAAACAGTTGTTTGTCAGCCTCATCAGGATTTAGCAGCAATGATAAGAAAACCTTTCCTTTAAATGCTCATTAGGAATCTACTTCCAATGATTAACTGACTCCAGAGATGATCATTGAACTTTCAACTAAATGTCAGTGCACAGTTATTAATACAGCCAGTCCTCTGTGATGCAATAAATCCCCTGCATATATCATCTATTTGTTCATGCTTCAACGTTACAAACATTTGCAGGTTGAAGACATTTTAACTCTTGGTCAGATTCCAAGTTTCCATATGTCTTTCCACACTTTTAGTTAAGTTATTCTAAAGGTGCTAAGCTTCTATCAACACTGTTAAGACTATGTTCACACTACGTATAGAGACCGGTCGTTCTGTGACCCTGGGTCACGGAACGGTCGGTCTCTGCCCGGATCATCCCAAAGTACATCAGCGCGCGCCCGCATCAGAGCTTCCCATAGCTCACAGTGAAGCGAGCGGCCGATGGCAACAACGGCCATACTTTTACGTAGTGTGAACAAAGCCTTAAGGTGTATAGAAGCTGTACCTACAATTACAGTGAACTTGTCTGATGCAGGAGAAAAGTGGATGAGGGATGAATGTATGATTTATTGCTTAGTACTGTTGCCTGCCTTTAACACTGGGCCACCATCTGCAATGAGTTAGTTTGTTTACTCCATATTTTGATGCTTGATGGGACTATTTAACCTTCCACACAGAACACAATATATTTTTTTATTTAATAACAGCCATTGTTGCAGATTGCAAAACTGGCCATTATCAAATGAAAATATACATTGCATTGATTTCAACGGAATCCCGGCTGGAGTGTATACACTCCGTCCGGGATTCCTTGCTGCCTCACAAAACTGATGTGTCAGTTTTGTGCGGCCGCTATTCATTGACTACATTGTTGGCTATGGTAAATTGGAATGTGGCACAACCGTATCTGCTCACATTTCAATTTAAGGCTGGGTTCACACTACGTATATTTCAGTCAGTATTGTGGTCCTCGTATTGCAACCAAAACCAGGAGTGGATTGAAAACACAGAAATTCTCTGTTCACACAATGTTGAAATTGAGTGGATGGCCGTCATTTAATGGCAAATATTTGCTGTTATTTTAGAACAACGGCTGTTATATTGAAATAATGGCAGTTATTTACTGTTATATGGCGGCCATCCACTCAATTTCAACATTGTGTGAACAGATCCTTTCTGTGTTTTTAATCCACTCCTGGTTTTGGTTGCAATATGAGGACCACAATACTGACTGAAATATACGTAGTGTGAACCCAGCCTCAAAGAAATTATCTGGCCGGTTCTGCAGTACCGGCTGGGATGAACTTCCCTGACAGCAGCCATTGTGCGACATGGTCATGTCACAGAACGACCGCTGTCATACATAGTGTGAACCTGGCCTAATAGTACATCTGCAGTTGATTCAGCAAACCTATAAGGGTCAGTATACATTTTGTTTTTAGCATACTGGTATGGTGAAAATCATAGCCTAATACTGTCTTTAGGGCATCTGATATACCAAATCTGCAGGAATATCAGGGATTAGAATCACAAAGTGTTCTTACAAAAACTTATAGGATGTAAGAGGCCAAAATCACAGTGTCCTCAAAATAAATGGTAGGGTGTAAGCCTAACAATAAATGATTAGGTGTCAGGGGCCAGAATCACAGTGTCCTCACAATTAATGATAGGGTGTCAGCCTTACAATTCATTATAGGATGTCAGGGTCCAGAATCGCAGAGTGTCCTCACAATAAATTATACTGTCAGGGGCCACAATCACAGAGTGTCCTCACAATAAATTATATTGTCAGGGGCCATAATTACAGCTTGTCCTCAAAATAAATTATAGGGTGTCAGGGGCCAGAATCAATGCTTGTCCTCACAATAAATTATATGGGTGTCAGGGGCCAGAATCACAGCGTGTCCTCACAATAAATTATATGGGTGTCAGGGGCCAGAATCACAGCGTGTCCTCACAATACGTTATAGTGTCAGGGGCCAGAATCACAGAGTGTCCTCACAATAAGTTATAGGTTCAGGGGCCAGAATCACAGAGTGTCCTCACAATAAGTTATAGTGTCAGGGGCCACAATCCCAGCGTGTCCTCACAATAAGTTATAGTGTCAGGGGCCACAATCACAGTGTGTCCTCACAATACGTTATAGTGTCAGGGGTCAGAATCACAGAGTGTCCTCACAATAAATTACATGGGAGCCAGGGGCCAGAATCACAGCGTGTCCTCACAATAAGTTATAGTGTCAGGGGCCAGAATCACAGAGTGTCCTCACAATAAGTTATAGTGACAGGGGCCACAATCCCAGCGTGTCCTCACAATACGTTATAGTGTCAGGGGCCAGAATCACAGCGTGTCCTCACAATAAATTATATGGGAGCCAGGGGCCACAATCACAGTGTGTCCTCACAATAAGTTATAGTGTCAGGGGCCACAATCACAGCGTGTCCTCACAATAAGTTATAGTGTCAGGGGCCACAATCACAGGGTATCCTCACAATAAATTATATGGGCGTCAGGGGCCACAATCACAGCGAGCCTTAACAAAAGGTTATAGTGTCAGAGCCCAAAATCACAGCGTGTCCCCAAAATAAATTATAGTGTCAAGGGCCAGAATCACAGCGTGTCCTCACAATAAATTATAGTGTCAGGGGCAACAATCACAGCGAGTCTTAACAATAAGTTATAGTGTCAGGGGCCAGAATCACGGTGTGTCCTCACAATGAATTATATGGGTGTCAGGGGCCAGAATCACAGCGTGTCCTCACAATAAATTATTGTGTCAGGGGCCAGAATCACAGCGTGTCCTCACAAAAAAAAATATGGGTGTCAGGGGCCAGAATCACCGAGTCTCCTCACAATAAATTATAGTGTGTCAGGGGCCAGAACCACAGCGTGTCCTCACAATAAATTATAAAGGTGTCAGGGGCCAGAATCACAGCGTGTCCTCACAATAAATTATAGGGATTCAGGGGATATAATCTATGAAGAGAAACAAAAGTGTCACTTATGGATAAACTGCAATAAATAGCACCTATAGTGATATATGGAGACATCAGAATGTTCGTGTATTTGCATATTTTCTGATGGAATCATGTGTACAAGGATCAATAGATAATAGATAACTACAGCAAATGATGCTGTGAAGACCAACAATGAAAGCACAAAGGTGATTTTACATATATCATAATTTCTGTCAATAACACTAATCACAGTCATGGAATTTCACATTAACACAGAATCTGATATTTTCAGATAAATCACCCATGCTAAACAAACTGTCTGAAGAGAAATATTTCTTATTGGCTGAAATAAGAGCAGGTTTCATTCAATGAAGGGAATGTTGTGCTGGTGTATTCATTATCAAGATGGATGTGTAGGCTCAGCACCTAGCAGACCCAAGTGAACACAGTAATACATCTCTGAAACTACAAGTGGTGGCAAAGGCAAAAGTAATTCATCAAAGTTTTGCAGTACTTTTGTTCCATTGCAAAATGACTCTAGCTTTGTGCTCCTATTAGAGCTAATGGGATATTGCTGCTGATAAATACCTTGGTGAGTGGACAGGACATACTCAGGTTTAAAAGTGAGAAATTATTAGTCATTTAAGACAGAACAACGTTCTTTGTCATGTTCTTTAGGCAAATCCATTTACCTGAATTTTGTGAAACTTTGGGTATAAAATAGACTCTAAAGTACTCAAACATGAACACAAACAAATGAATTTGTACTTACTGTTGAGTTGTTTAAGAAATCTGGAGACATAGCAGAATCCAAAGACATTCCCCTCCTAGCCCAATATTTGGAGGAGAACATCATCATTGCAGGTTGCATTTTGACTTGTAGATAATCCAAGTTTGCAGCAGAGGGCGCTGTGGAAGACTTCGCTTCTATTTCTGTTGTCCAGACTTCTTGTTCTGTAACTCTGCTCTTTATATTTATATGAGAACCTGGTAAATCAGCTGATAGATCAACGCACAAGATTGCAGCTATTGTTGGTCCTGCATCCCCAAGCATTTCCATGAATACCTCCTTCTCATTAGATTAATAAAGAGCCCAGCTATCCTACAGGACAACACATGAAACATGCTAGTAAGCCTTTGTAGCTGTAGCTGCACATGCTAGAAGCAGGATTAAAAAGACAGGTTTCTTCAAACAATTTGAAGGGCCCTGACCTGGAAAAGAATAGGTCGGAATATGCAGAAATAGCTATTCTACCACACATTAACCCCTCCTGCCGCAGAGGGTTGGTTTAGTTATTTTATCAAAATGTTGGTATCTTGAATTGAAGTGTGCAGTATTCCCTATCCTTAATATTGTATATATTAAAAAAAGATGACATTCTACTGACAAGCCCTATCACATGTATAATACCAAATACAGAATACATTAGGGTTATTCAACTAGTTCTAATAAACTTACACTTACCTGGGTCTGGGATCAAGTCAAGGTCCAACCGTACACCTACAGTAAAGGTGTTGTCGTGTTAACATTTTGCAACGTTTGTAGAACCTTTTAAATTAAGATTTCCTATTTGTTGAACTGAACATGTGTGGTGGTGTTTCCGGAAAAGCAATGTGTCCTTTCTCTAATCTCGTAAAATCCAAGATTGCCTGTTATTTAAATGCCATATGCGGACAAAAGAGGGATGATCTACTCTTCTATGACAAACTACAAAGATTTATCCTTGAAATTTGTACAAGTTGCAAGTTCGTTTCAGATTACTAGAGAAAAGCGGGTATAGCCTATATGGCTGTGGACGGAGGAAAGAAGGGAACGTTTTCATTCACACTTATTAAAGAGCCTTAATACGTTACTAAACAAGGGTTAAACCTCTTTGTTCTATTTTAACACACTGGCCCAGATTTTCAGTCTGTCTAAAAACCAAAGCTGCCTGGGTTTGCCAATAACATCCAATCACATCTCACGCTTTTATTTTGCTAGAATTCATTTTCAGGCTATGTTCCCACAATACAGAAATAAGGGCAAATAATGTCCGTGGTTGCAAAACATGAACATGTGAACTGGCCCTAAATCAGTTTTTTGTTTGCAGCAAAAATCTAAGCCTGAGCACTGGATTCTTGCTGATGATTTGCTGTACGCCACCCACAGAATCTTTCCATGGCATGTGAACAAGGTTGCTGAAACTTCATTCATGTGCACTGCATATGGCCTGCCATCAGATTTAGCATGTATATAAAGTTTATTTATATCAGGTCAGACTGTACCCTAAAACCAAATTTTATCCTCATTCTTTGCAGACCACATTATCTATAGGGATGAGCGAACCTGCCGAGGTTAGGGTTCGTATAACCTGAAATCTCGGCGTCTGATTCCCGCTGTCTGCAGCCTCCGTGAAGAGGGTGGATACAGCCGGAGGACCGCCTGGAAAACTGGGATACAGCCATTGGCATAGCCATAGCCATAGCCTGTATCCCAGTTTTCCAGGCAGTCCTCCGGCTGTATCCACCCTCTTCACGCAGGCTGCAGACAGCAGGAATCAGACGCCGAGAGTTCAGGTTATACGAACCCTAACCTCGGCAGGTTCACTCATCTCTAAATATCTAGTGACATCAGGGGTAAAAAAAAAAAGAGTTTTTATTTGATTCCAGATTGTAAAATGAATTTGAGGATAACAACAACTGTGGTGTTATATACAATATACACTAATGCAGCCACAAAAGTCACTATGACGTCAGAATACAATGCTCAAAACAGGGCTGACCTTGCTCCGGTGTACCGATGTTCTAAATTAATATCCTGAAGTCGCGGAAATGAGATGTGTAAGAGAGGACAGGTCTTTATCTATTCTTGGTGACTAAATATCGCAAGTTATTAAAAGATGAATGATAACATTGACACGGAGGGAGGATTCACTGCTCTTTCATTAAGATTCCATTTGACACCATGACTGGATATTAGACATTGGCATATCAGTGATCAGCAGAATGTGAGCATTGCATCAGTCTTGATGGTAATCAGAGAATATAATACATCTTTAAGCTTGGATTTATATTAGACAAATTGTCACATAAAATACATTAGACTTAGAATTTGTCATATTTCAGGTTGTATCCATAACTAAACTGAACGTCCAGCTCTGGATAGCATCTTGTTTTTAATCAAAAAGGGTGAAAATGTTGTGCTAATTAAATTGTTAATACTGTGTCTCTTTATATAGCTGATCAACAAGGCACCAAAGTGGTTTTTGCCTGTGGACAAAAAACAAGCAAAAAAAACTATTGGAATGCTTCTTTTAGCTATTTGTTTTTGAATCTAATCTGCCCTGTTTGCCTGTGATTCTTCAGGAAACAACTTCTTCTGGATCCACAATTATTAAGCCTTCTAATGGTGCATTTACAAAGAGAGATTTATCTGACAGATTTTTTAAGCCAAAGCCAAGAATATATTTGAAAAGAGGAGAAATCTCAGTCTTTCCTTTATTACCCATTCTGTTTATAGCCTGTTCCTGGCTTTGGCTTCAAAGATCTGTCAGATAAATCTCTCTGTGTAAACGCACCATAGGTCTTTCAGGATATTGGGAACAAAGGAATACTTTTTCTTGAGACAAGCGTCATGAAGATAGGTGGAGACTTAAAGTGTAATGGTCATTTCAGGTGATTTTTCAGGATAAGCTGTCCTGTGTATGTATATGTGGAGCAGGACTATATCTGGCCATTCTATCACTAGTATATGTTATTTTCCCCTGGTTACCACCCTGCAAACTCCATCTCTGCTTTTCCTAATGGTCAGCTGCAGTGTGGATGCAGACTAGTGTTAGTGCTTGATCCTATATATGATTATACAGTGGTGCCTTGGATTACGAGCATAATTCGTTCCGGGGCCGTGCTTGTAATCCAAATCCACTCTTATACCAAAGCAAATTTTCCCATAAGAAATCATAGAAATGCAGACAATTGGTTCCACACCCCAAAAATAATGATTTATTATTCTGAATAACATGTAAAAGAAATGAAAGAAACATTAATAAACAGCAGAATATGTGATATTATAAGTTACTGTACAGTAATGGAGAGGATGGGAAACACAAGGACTGACAGAGACTGCAGGGAGTATGAAGGAATGAGCAGGACATATGTGGGCACATACATGCAGCACTTTCTGTCCGGGGAGAGAGGGGTTACAGCTATGGAGAGATTACCTCCACAGTCCTGTCCCCTGATGTAAGCCCCAGCCTGAAGTGGATCTGCTATGATTTGGAAGGTGAGGGAGACTTCCTGTGTCAGAGTACAGTGCTGTAGACCACGCTATGCAGACCATGCCCCTCCCCCATTCACGCTCCCACCCAGTACAGGGAGCTCTTAAACCAAAGCAATGCTCTTAAACCAAGTCACAATTTTAAAAAACTGTGAGCTCTTAAACCAAAACGCTTTTAAACCAAGTTACTTTTAAGCCAAGGTACCACTGTACACACTAAAAATGAGATCCAGCAATCCTTCCTCACTGTACCAAACCTTCAGAAGTTCCCAGACCAGCTCTGAGCAGTTTATTAGTGTGTATCTAATGGTTTCTCTGGCACAGACCATTGCAAACTGCAGTAAGTCTGTTTCTCAGCTCTACTTGCTCACTTATCTTATTAGCATGCATCCTGGTAGACCAGTTACTGTGCAGGGGTAATGGATTCTGGACTGTTCTATAGGATTATGTATCAGTCCTTGAAGATCCAACAGGGGTAAGAATTCACCCTATACCCGAAACCACTTAAAAAAAAAAAAAAAAAACTTTCGCCATGAAAGCTACTCTAAAAGTAGCATGTACCTTCATTCATTCAAATCTAGCACTTATAGTCACATAATCGCAACTTTTTAAACTCATCGGCCCCTATCCCTGCTTTAATTGTAAAGTATCACCACAAATAGCATCACACATTCGAAAAAACCTTATCTGGATCCCCAGTAATTTCCTTACCATGCAAGGATGATTACCAAATACATCATTTTTTCATTGGTACTTGCTGGGAAAGAGGTATAGGGAAACTGGGCAGTGTGATCCTGCCATGGCAACCACCAGCAAATTTAAAGAAGAGAAGTCTGGTGAAAATTTTTATTAATGTATTGTATTGCCCTCCAAAAATTAACCAAATCCCCAATATACACTTATTACGGGAAAAGCTTAAAAACAGCTTTTTTTTCATTCACTTACTACTGCATTAAAGAGGACCCGTCACCCCCCCTGCCTGGGTGACAGGCTCCCGACCACCAGCTAGATCCCCTTATACAGACCTCATCCCGCCAGAGATATCCTAGTCAGAAGCCGGCGTGCGTGCTGTGGAGATAGGTCCGGTGCCCATAGAGAATGAATGGAGCCGTGCGCGCGCTGCAGAGATGAGTCCGGTCCCATTCATTCTCTATGGACCCCGTACCTATCTCCACAGGGCGCCGGCTTCTGACCAGGACCGGGACTCGGCGGGATGAGGTCAGTATAAGGGGATCTAGCTGGGGGTCGGGAGCCAGTCACCCCGGCACGGGGGTGACAGGTCTCCTTTAAGGCTTCACTTCCTGGATAAAATGGTGATGTCACGACCCGACTCCCAGAGCTGTGCGGGCTGTGGCTGCTGGAGAGGATGATGACAGAGGGATGCTCAGTCTCCCTCCAGTGCCCTGTGTCCCTCAGTGTCCCTCTGCCATCATCCTCTCCAGCAGCCACAGCCTACACAGCTCTGGGAGTCGGGTGGTGACATCAACATTTTATCCAGGAAGTGAAGCCTTGATGGCAGTAGTAAGTGCAGGGAAAAAAAAACACTTTGGGGGGGGATTTATGAAGACGGGCGTACTTATACTTATATTAGGCCCTGCCCCCTTTTCCAGACATAATTTACTAACAGGCGAGCAGTCGTAACTCATGATAAATGAGGCGCAGGAGGCAACGCCTCCTCTCCACCTTATCACGACTCCCTGAGCTCCCGCAGCCCACCCATCGGGCAAGCGGGGCGTACAGGAGGTGTACGCCAGGGAGAAGGGGCGAATCTGCACCTTCTCCCCGGGGAGTGCTTTGTAAATGTCCCCCTTTATGTGCATTTCCCATGACAAGTGTATATTGGTGATATCTATAACGTATGAGGGGCAATACAATACTTTAATAAAAAGTTTTCGCCGGACTTCTCCTTTTAAGGTAAAAAGGTTCAGCATGAGGTAATAGTAAAGTCATCCAATACCACGTGCTTGGGATCCAACAGAATAAAGCAGAAAAGCAAGGAGAAGCTACCCTTTCTTGATTCTAAGATATTATCTACCAGAAACCTTTCCCCATCTAAGGACAGGAAATCACTGTGGAAAGCTTGGGGACTCCATCTTTTTGTACCTCCATGTTTTGTGTCCACAGACCTCAGTATAGAATTGTACCATGTTTTGTCAGTAGTAAAACTGCCAACATGTGTGGCATTTATCATTAAGAATGCAAAGTCCAGTACTTCCAGCTGTACTTTGCAGCTTTCTTTCCTGCAGTACTGACATACAGGAATCATGGAGGTGAACAGGGATAGGACGTTGCAGCATGAAGCCTTGATCACAAGGTGTTAAACTGCTAGGACCAGACTGTAATATACAACTATCTCCTTCTGCATATGTAGCGGGTTGAGCTTGTGAGCACACTCTATATGCAGTGACCACCTACCAGCCATAAAAAGGCACATAAGCCATGTCCTCTTAGAGCTTAAAGGACAAGTGCCATAAAAAACTTTTTCCCAGTAATTGAAGCACATTACAAAGTTATATAACTCTGTAATATGCTTCAATCACCTATCTGCCTCCCTTCCCTGTCTTTTCCCCCCTCCACCCCCCACCAGGAAGTGCACTAAACTCACACAGACCTGATTACTGTCGTCACCGTCACCAGGCAGCTCCTTCTTGTGAGGATGAGTCATCAGCAGGAGGGCTGCTCTAGGTCCTGTTACACCAGCCCCCCCTCCCCCTCCTTGTCAGGTGACTCTGCTTCCTCAGCTTATCTTCTCTAGTGACATGACTCCTTCACTGAGTCCACAGCAGCAGGAGAGAGGGTATGAGGGGAGGGGGGAGCTGCCTATGTGCCGGAGTCAGTCTGAGGGAAGATAAGCAAGTGAGATGTGACAAGTGATGGCTTGCAGTTGTTCAGCCAATGGGAGCTGAGCAAGCCTGTCACCTGACAAGGCAGGGGAGGGGGGAGGCTAGTGTAACAGGAGAAGGAGCTGAGAGAAGAGCTTGGTGACCGTGACAACAGTAATCAGGTCTGTGTGAGTCAGGACACTTCCTGGTGGGGGTTGGAGGGGGGAAAAGACAGGGAAGGGAGGCAGATAGGTGATTGGAGCACATTACAGAGTTATATAACTTTGTAATGTGCTTCAATTACTGGGAAAAAGATTTTCATGGCACTTGTCCTTTAAGATCTTTAAGCCTCAACTGTGATCACTCCATGTTCTCCACCATGAGAGCTATCAGCATGTCTTGCAGATCTCCCCACCCCCAACAGAAAGTGGCATGTTTAAATCACATGCATTTTGTATTGAAAAGATTTGGCCTTCCAGCTTTGTATGAGAGCATAGTTTTGTTCTCATTGTTTTTCTGTGAGTGCAGGGCCTCTGAGTAGTTAATTAAAGGGGTTATCCAGCGCTACCAAAACATGGCCCCTTTCTTCCAGAGACAGCCCCGCTCTTGTCTCCAACTTGGGCAGGGTTTTTCTGCTCAGTCATGTTGTCTGTGAAAGAAAGTGGCAATGTTTTTGTAGCACTGGATAACCCCTTTAAAATGTGAAGGCAGAGAAAAGTCAGAAAGAGGCATTTTTGTATTAAAATATTTTTTACCTCTGAAAAATATAATCTTGATAACCCCCTCCCCCTTATGTGTTAATAAGGGCAGAAGTAGATGAAGAGGTTAGTGTACATAAAGCAGGTAGTCTGAATAATATTAAGGAATAGCTGTTCCAAAGCTGGTAATAAGATTTGCCTGTACTCCAGGGGATTTCAGAGACTCCCCACATATTTTTCATAATAAAAGTTTATTCGCAATAATAAAGTTGATTTCATACAGCCCTCTTAATAAGCAGAAAATTAGGCATCAGCATTCAGTGTGTCGAAATAAATACCCTCAAATCTTTGCTGTAAACACCTTCAAGAAAACTTTATTGCAAAGTACCAAACTGCTTGTAAAAGATACAGTTGAAATAATTACACTTGAAATTCAATATTTACAATTTTCACTATACAATTAATACATTGATTAAGTCATGTATGCCACATAACTAATAATCATGCAGCATGGCATATGCATCTGGAGGCTGACCATGACAAAAGGCAGGATGTACTAAAATGACTGTATAGATCTGTTTTAGTCACCACATTGGAAAGCCTCCAATAAAAGTCGATTAACTTTAGTGAATAACTGCATATGGAATGGATAAGCAATAATAAATTGAGAACTAGTATCAACTTTCACAAGATTAGCTTATTAGCTATAAAATGCACCGCAGTCATTGAAAAGTAGCATTAATCAAAGGTTTATGATCAAGTTTTTCAGCTTAATATTAATTTCAGCTTAATATTTTGAAGAATCCTATATCTGCAACAATCTTATAAATAATATTTACATACAAAAGTAATAATATATTGGGTTATGTGAGTAATTCATTATCTCTCTTAATTGATATGATCATAGACTAGATTATAAAAAGATTAATTGCTTTCCTCCCACAAAAATGACAGGCAGGGACGGGGGTGCAGGAAAATAATAAAGTATACTTACTTGTACCCCCAATGCTGATCTTGGGTATCTCTGACAGCAGCCCAATGTCATTTTTGGCTGGCTCCAGCAGGGTCCCACCCCAATCACTGATTGGCTAAGCAAGTAATCCATCAGCTGGGTATGTGATGTTTCCGCTACAGGCAGCCAGTGAAATCGGTAAGCAGTACTGCAGGGGCATGGAGATGGGTAAGTATACTTTATTTCTTATGTTCCCTCATCCCCCTGCCTGCCGGTGATTTTTAAGTTTCGTGGGACTTCTCCTTTAAGTTTTAAATGAGATAGCACATATAGACCTGCCATGTAGTTTAATTCTGTGCCCCATTCTTGCTGCGGTGCCGTATCAGAATCTATGATCTGTGCATGAATCCTTGTTGTATGGCAGCTGTTAAGAATTATTAGTTTCTGGTGACAAAGACATGCTCTGTCTTAAGAAAGGAGCTAAAAGGATTAAGAAGTTAATGGTACATTTTGTGTTGTAAATTGTCAGGTTTTCTTCCTTTTTTTTAGAGTTTAGTAAATTAAACAAGTGTCACATGAAAAAAATATACACTGTCAGATAGTGAATAAAGCTGGGTTATTTGTGGTGTTCTTTGAATCTCTGTGTAAGGCACCACACTCATGTCCTATATTAGGCACAGCAGGGTACAGCCCCAGATCTAAAGGAAACTTTTCTGCAACATATTTTCTTTTCCCTTATATCCTGTGTGTGTCAGGCCTCTTTTTTCGGGGGCAACAACCATCTAAAAGACCACTGATCATTGGTTTTCAGTCATCTCAAAAGAAGGTTAATTATACATTGTGACACATGTAGGATTTTGTACATTATTGACCTTATATTCACTTTCTACAAGTTTATCAACAGCTTATGAGCCTTCTTTTGTATAGTACATGGTTAAATTTTCTATTTCCACTTTTCTACTATCATACCAATATTAGCATGTCAGAAAAATAAAATGGTGTAAATGCTTGCAGGTCTCTATTCTACCAATATACAGAATGGAGTAAATGTGCACAAATGTATAGAGATGAAACAATTTGTATTCCATATAGAATGGATTTCTTTTAATAATTAGCATATTTACTGCTACTTTAAACCTATTCAATGGGTTTTCTCACTAAGCAAAGTTGGTACAAATTTGCTGTATAGCACATACATATATGTAAAGAAGTACAAATGTGCAGGTTTTTGGTTTTTTTTTAGGTAAAATGACCTATACCACTGCACTGTTCTTTTCCACCATGGATCCAATCACTTCCTGGTTTTCTCTCTGAACCATGACCCTTCTATTGCCATGCAAAAATGCACAAACTATCCTACTATCACACTTGCTTGAATAGAAAGTGAAAGCTAACTGTAATTCTTGGAGACTGCAGTTAAACTAAGCATATCTGATATCTTACTGGGTCATTACCAAGGGCAATAGATTATCAAAACAATGCAGGCACATGGGCGATTAGTATGTCTATATATCTCTGAAACAGGACATTTTCAAAAATGCTTGTACATTTGAAATATGTTTTAATTCACATACCACATCAGTCAGACCTCAATCGTATTGGAAAACCCTTTAACTGACATATCATACAGTTTAAGAAAACAATTACAGTTCCCAAACCTTTTTTCTACTGAAATTTTGTGGAATAATTTTGGTTTAGCAATAACTACAAAAATAATTTCAAATAATTACGTAAGATCTTTTCTTAAAAGCTTTAATGCAAAGACAAAATATCTGAGTTTTCCAAAATCTCCAAGATTAATAGCTGAATTAATGTTACATATTAAATCAAGTGTCTTTGTTTGTTAGCTTCTGGATGACAGCAGCTTTACCAGGTAGAGGTCTGTGTGTGAACACTGTTTGGCAGATGTTTCAGGCTTGAGTTACTTCTTGTCCCGTTTTGAGGAAGAGCAGGCACTGAGCTATTCGGAGATGAGGAGTTTTGGTAATGTTTTCTAACACAATCTTCGGCCAGGTCAAAAGCTGGCGCCGATGTATTGTCTTTAAGTCCTAGAACCTCGCAAACTGCTGAAGGCAAATCCTAGATGAGAGACAACACATTTCTATATTAAGTATAGAGCAGAAGAAAACTTTTTATCATATTCATAAAGAGTGGTGAAACATTTCTGCACAAATTTAACCCAAAACTAAGCCAGGTCCTAAACGTAAATAAAGAGAACCAAATCAAACAAATGACTAAAAAAATATGTAAAATAATTATTTATTGAGGATCCAATATTATATAACTGTAAGTGGCAAAAATATGAAATCCTTTGAAATTAGGATTTACCAAAGTCTGATCTTCACAACACAGGTGGCACAAACAATGGAGATTTCTGAAGATGCTGACAGGTATTGAAAATGTATGACCACCTTAAATTCCCTTGTATTCCCATCTGGGGTAGTTATGCCCTATCTACAATATGTGCGGGGGTTCTAACTGCTGGGCCCTCCCATGTTCTTGAAAAAATTAACCCTGAAATCCCTGCTAGGCCGAGCTGCAGGCCGCAGCTCCATTCACTCTCCATGGAGCCACGAATAGAGCTGAATGTTGGCTTTGGCCCTCTTCGGTGGCTCCATGGAAAATGAGTTGAGCTGTGGCTTGCACACGAGCAGCCTGTAAGCATTTATTTCAGGGTCCCCACTCTCAAAATCAGATGGAGGTAGCCCCAGAGGTCAGACACCCTCCACATACACACAATCTCTTATAACCCCTCAATTTCTTCAACAAACTACAAACTGTGTATAGGGTATAACTACCCCAGTTGGGAGTATCCCTTTAAGCAACTAAGTTGTACTATAAAAAAAATAGTGGTTAACCCCTAATGACACATGACGATATCAGTAAGCAGGTATAGAGAGGGTTCAGGACTCAAGCCCTCTCTATAAACATGGCTCCAAGCTGCTATCAACAGCTGAGAGCCATGACTATTATCCTGAACAGAGTGATCTCTGCTGACTGTGATCTATGTTAACAGATATTTTTACAGTATAAATGGCAACTTCAGAATTGACAGCAGCATTTAAACAATATGAATGCATGTAGCTGGTGGGGCAGTCACCAGATCTGCTCTCCTCAATGTAAAAAAAAGTCACATATATGCAAATGCAGTAACAATTAAAGAAAAATATTAAATTAAATTAAAGTGCAAAATGTGAGTCCTCAACTAGCCTAATCCAATAACAGAGAGCACTGTGCTAAGGTCCCTTTATGCTGTTTAGTCCTGTCACTGGATCTGCAGAATAAAAAATGCGTCAGCTTAGAAACAAAATCCAGCCATTTGGCATGAAGGAATGTTCTAGTAACTACACAGTTAATTTTATCGTGTCAGAAGAAGACTAATGTCAGTGGACACAATGCAACTAAGTGTTTTTTTTTCATATATAGGTCAGTTATCTACATCTATTATAGGCGAATAGCAAGGAAGGTAGGCAGCAGCAGATAAATGCCGATATCCACTAACTTAATAGTCTTAGGGCATAACCCAATGTGTGAAAACATTGTCAAGGGAAAGAAAATGAAGAAGGACAACAGATCAAGGTCCACATAAGCAGGCAGAGTCCACCAACACACGCAGTAGTATGCTTATGCACTTGTGCCATGATGACGGGTGGATCTTTCAATGCACAAAAAGTTTTATGTTAATACACCACTAATGTTTTAACTTAATCTATCCAAAACATCAAAGAAATTATATCATAAAGTGAATGATAATAAAGGCTCCAATGGATTTATACAATTTGTATAAAAACACTTAGTGGCAGTCTTTTCATTTCTTGCAGTAGATAGTAAGGGCCCTATTACACAGGACCATTATCATGTAAAAAAATATTATATTGCTTGAATTTAAACGATAATCGTTTCGTGTGAAGGTAGGCAACTATTGAAAAAGTGTTGCTGATCGCATCTACTGAGCTTATTGTGTTGTTGACCACATTTGTTCGCTTATTGTTCACTAATCATTCCCTGTAATTCCACATTGTTCATTTTTTTTCTGGGATCAGATGGAGCAAACAATCCTTTAATATGATTGCTGACAATTAGAGATGAGCGAACCTCGAGCATGCTCGAGTCCATCCAAACCCGATCGTTCAGCATTTGATTAGCGGTGGCTGCTGAAGTTGGATAAAGCCCTAAGGCTATGTGGAAAAACTTTAGCAGCCACAGCTAATCAAATGGCGAACGATCGGGTTCGGAAGGACTCGAGCATGCTCGAGGTTCGCTCATCTCTACTGACAATATTTTGGTACAGGTGTTCTCTTGTATACAAACACTGTAATTCAAGTCCAAGAAGAGAACAGTCTGAATACACAAAAATAACTATTCACTTTGCTTTTCCTGTTTTACATAACAAGTACAGCACAACAATATAAACCTTTACCGAAAAATTAATAGAACTGCCCTGCGGCATCACAGAGTTAAAATTTCATAGTTCCTGCTAAACGAGATTGTAATACACTAAAAACTGCAAAGGTCACAAAGTACATTGTAATACCTTGCATTTCATCATCTGTAAGGAGATCGCTTCTGCTTTACAAAGAACATCATTTACATCAAGCTTCATGGAAAGTTCATTGATATGCTAAAAAACAAAATGAGAGTTAATGGTGAAACCTTAAATGTGCCTTGTGTACCAAGACATGTACATTGTTAGAGGAATGAAAAGTAGACTGAACAGGGCCTGGGTGATGAACTCCCACTTTGTCCCCTCCTGGGAACAGACCCCTTTACCATTCAGACCCATTTAAGAATTGCTGCAGTTCACCACATGTACCATCGGAACTGCGAGATCACTAAACACACCTCTCAACTAACTTGCCAACTTTCTCTTGCTTGCTACTAGGCTGAAGGTGTACTAGGGCCCTGCAAACAGAGGCCACATAAATAAACATAAACTTTGTAAAGCTTTGCCAATCTTTGTGTCATCAGGGGTATCAGGGTATCTTTGTCCTAACACTCGCACTTCTATTATTACCATATACAACTGGATTCTGATTAAACAATATTTGTATCCTTTCTCACCAGTAAGGTGACCCTGTAAGCAACCCTGTCTGATTGAAGACAAAGATATCTCTCTTTGTGCTGTCCCTTCATCAGAGGCCTTGCCCTGCAAGAAAGAGCCAGATGCAGCAACCTAAATTGATGCCAAGAGTTGGCTGACTGTCCCAGTGTCTACTCTGAGAAGAACCTTCATTCTCCACCCACTCACACACCCTTCAGCTGATAATAACATAGAAACTTAAGAACTATTGTTTGACATTGTTTATAAAACAATGCTAAAAAGCTTTTACAACTTGTAATGAGGAAATCAAAACGGGTACCTTCCTGCTTCCCAAGCATGGTGAAAAGACAGGCAAAAGAGGCAAGGTGGAGCAATGTGTCAACTAGTTAGAGGAGTTATCAAGCATTAGAAAAACATGGCTGCTTTCTTCCAGAGACAGCACAACTGTCTCCAGTTTAGAAGTGGTTTGCGATTATACTCCATTCACTTTAATCGAACAGAGTTGCAAAACCCCACTCAAACTGACAAGAGTCCGGCTGTTTCTGGTAGAAGGTGGCCATGTTTTTCTAATGCTGGATAACCCCTTTAAGACACTCAGATGCCTATATGAGCTATTCTCTCCAAGTCCTTTAACCATGTTGAAAAGCTGTGTCAATGTAAAAAAAAAAAAAAATAATAATAATAATAAAATTTGTTTACACTGCTCACCATATGGAAACACTAGTGTTATTTATTAATAGATCCGACAATTCTGCGCGCTATAATATATATGTTTAAATATTTTGTGCGTTTTATATATAAAATGGGGAGTTATTTCAACTTCGTCATATTTTTAAAAACTATTTTTAATTTTTGTTTTTTACACTTTCTAAGTCCCCCTAGGATACTATTATATGCAATTATTAGATTGCTTACACTGTACTGTTGTTATGCTATTGATTCTGATCATTGTTATCAGAGTCAGACTCTATAACCAGACTGCCGAGCTCACTGCATGGAGGTAAGTATTACTCCTCTGCAGTGACAAAAGCACAGCTGACACTTAAATGCCACAATCGGCTGCATTTAAAGGGGTTAATGACAGGTGGCAGCGCAACCGCTGTGGCCCATCATTAAGGTGGGGAAAAGCAGCCGGTCCTTCCCCTCTATGAAGCAAGCTCAGCTCCCAAGCTCGCTTCATAGAGCCCCTGGACCTTCTGGCGTACCGGTACGTCATGGGTCCTAAAGGGGTTAATTATTCAGTGTAAAGTTTACAAAACTCCCAAGACTAGGATACTTTGCTCAGATTAGCTAAGTAACAAGTTGCTTTCCAAAGTAAATATACCCAGGAACAAATAAACAGAAGAGGTGCAAAAGAAAAGCCGAGTATACAGCCGTCATATGGAAACTCATAAATGCGAATAAGAAGAAGGGGGCAAGATCGCTTAGTAAAATGGTAAAAGGTAAAACTGAGCAATAGCTACTACAGAACAGAGGCAGAATGCTAAGATGAACTGCGAGAATTGTCTCTGTACGGGGTGGCACTGCAAGTTAAGAGGGATCTGTAATAGAGCGCTGTTAGGAGTATTTGATCATTGGGAGGCAGTGCATGGAAATGCAGATCAGTACAGAGTGAAGTAAAGACATCACTAAAACAGCGGTAAAGCTATTTAACCTAGGCACGATTCATAAATTGTAATATGATTTAATAATGTACATGGTGTTATTATAATACTGCCATACCTTTAGAATCTCATTGAAGCCGAAGCCCCCATCCATTATTTTCTTTTTCTCAGACTCTAGTATAGCGCAACAAATGAGCAGATGGAAATTTTGACACGGCAAGTCTGTCCACATTACCTATAAAATTGTTGAAAACAGTTTAAAACCTTTCACTTGCTGATGAGAAACCTGTAGTAATTTCCATTCAAAATCTATGAATACAAATGAGCAACTCAGAAAGAGAGCAAATCACTGGTCCTCTTCACCTTTCATCTGTTGCATTTGTCACAAAAGGAAAAGGCTTATGATTTGTTCCACATCACTTAACCATTTTAGAAGCCTGAGTTTGCCATAACCAGATTCAATTCAGGGTTGTATTTTAGAAAAAAAGTTGTTTGTTGATGCACACAATACTGTACAAATCTGCAAGACCTTACCTCCCACACTCGAAGAATATCATGAAAACTGAATTCCCTTTTAAATCGTATCAGAAGCCACCGGAAACAGAAATATAGATAACCAGAGTCCTGAGATTCTAATAAAAGAATTAATTAGAAATAAAATGATCATTAACGTAAAACAGGCAGCTGGTGTAGGTTATCCATAATTTATAGATGTGTAAGATTACAATCGTAGGAAGTGAAGGCTAGCTCATCTGGGCTTATCAAATAGTTCACCCCTTCTCCCCCCCCCTCCCAATCACTGATGTGCGTAGGAAGGGAAGGCTAGCTCATCTAGGCTTATCAAATAGTTCACACCTCCCCCCCCCCCCCCCCAATCACTGATGTTCATGGGAAGAGAAGGCTAGCTCATCTGGGCTCTGTAGAAGAAAATGCTAGAAAAGTTACTGTTGACAAGAAAAGAAAAAGTGATTGTCAGAGCAAGCCACCTTATTTCATTGCTCCTTGGCCCAGTTCTTACAACTCCAGCATTAAATTTTTCAGCAACATGTGCTATTGTGGCTCTTCTGTGGGTTTTGATCAGATGGGCTGGCCCATGCCCCTGTTGTTAGTTCACCACTTGTCCTTTCTTGGACTTCTTTTGGACAATACTAATCACTGCATATCAGGAACACCCACACCATTTTGGAGATGCTTTGACCCAGTTCTCTAGCCATAATAATATCCAAGAAACAAAAAAGGCAGATAACTCTCTATGCAGGCCGTAGGTATAAAAAAAAAAAAAAAAAAAAAAAAAAAACCTTGATATATATATATTTTAAGTCCATAGTTTAAAAGGACTTATCAGGCAGCACAGCACATTATGTGTTTATTTTGAACAACCCCTTTAACCCCTTAGCGACCCATGACGTATCTGATACGTCATGGCGCCGCGGGGGGTGTTCAGAGCGGGGTCCCGCCGGGACCCCGCTCTGAACGGCGCTGATCCCGGCTGACACGTGCAGCCGGGCAGTGCCTCTGTTAGCCGGCGCGGGTCCCGTTGCCGCGCCCACTAATTAAGCACTTCAATGCAGCTGTCAAACCTGACAGCTGCATTGAAGTGCTTTATGCACACTATCCCTGGTGTCTAGTGGGTCGGATCTCCCCCCCGTTCTTCTGCCCGTGCCGGGCCTCAGCGTCGGAATGACGCTGATCCCGGCTCGGCAATAGATTGCTATGGCCTGCAGCAGGCCATAGCAATCTATGACCGATCTCATGGATCTTTGCTGTGTATATACACAGCATTGATCTCTATGAGAGATCAGTGCTATGTATATACAAGCCCCCCAGGGGGGCTTCTAGTCCATGTAAAAAAAAAAGTGAAAAAGTGTTTTTATTAATAAAAAATCCCCTCCCCTAATAAAAGTCCAAATCACCCCCCTTTTCCCATTTTATAAATATAAATTAATAAATAAATAAATAAACATATTTAGTATCGCAAAAAATAAGCACTCATATAAGTCTCTAGGTGAAAAAATGCAAGCGCTATGGACTTTTAAACATAAAATGGAAAAAGCAAAAGCGCAAAAACGAAAATTGGCTTGGACCTTAAGGGGTTAATCTTATGGCTGATCTGTGAATTTGTTTTATGATTTCAAATACATTCTCAAAATGAGGAATTAAGATAGGAAGATCCTTGAGTCCCCATATACAATCACATAATCTACAAGCCTTCTATTTGTAAACAGAAGCTAGGTAATTTGAATGTATACATACCAAGGTAATTACAAAAGCTGCTGTCCAGAAGCCGCAGCAAGGTACTCAACTGGACCAACTGTGTTTTCATTCCCTGCATTTGTTCTTCAAAGTTCTGATGCTGAACAAGAGAAACTAAAAATTAAAAGCTGAATGCAACCAAGTCTGCAAATAACTTTTTGACTCTAGAATTTAGTGGCCATTATTTCCACAATACGCCTATTTACAGGCTAGTAGTTGTGTCAGCTATATGCCTATAACTTTTACATGCAAGGGAGCCAGTTGGCCAGGTAAAACAACCTAATTTCTTCAGCAAACACACATAAGAGCAAATTAAGAACGATTTGTGGCACAAATGCAACTAGCACGTAAACCAACTCCAAAGACAGAAGGCTGCCTACTCTGGGGTCCTAAGCTATCGGGAGAAAATGGGGCACTTTTACTGGATGTATAACATAGGAAAACACCTTTAAGGTATATAAAATTTTTTATCTCAGTTAACAGAATTAGTGGGGCTCTTGTAATATGAAAATACAAGTTTATCATTAGCTATACATTTACCAGCTGATCCATGTATGATACAAAGCACCAAAAAGCATCAACTTCATTTTCCATCACATATAAAACTGGAGAAAGCAAATCACTCATCCCTTGAACATATCCTGAAAAAGAGGCAAAATTAAGATGTTAAAAGTAACATAAGGCAAATATAAAGAGGATGAAATCATTTTTCCACAGTGTACATTTATATTAGATTGTGGTCATACCGGTGGCTGAAAAAGTTGGATGCAGCCCTAGGGAGTCCTGGAAAACATGGATACAGCCATAGGCTGCATCCAACTTTGTCAGCCACCGGTAATTAAATACCATGCGATTCACTCATCTCTAATCAGCATCAAGCTATAGAGCAGGAAAAGCTGAGCAGATTGAACACGTATGTGTGATTAGTTCCAGTCCAATATTGATTGAAATCTCTGATCTTTCCATGCTTTAGGAGTGAGTTATCCTATGAATGAGGACTCCTAAGAAAGTAAGAGCAGTGATTTCAATTAATACGGTACATGCTATACTGAATTTCCCCACAACAAAAAATACATCAATCTGCTCGGATGACATGTTCCCCTAAATGGGACCTGAGTTACAGTAACCCAACATTGCCATGTCTATATGGCGCCATCTATATTTGTGGTCGCTGCAGTTCTGGCAAAAATCTGATTGTGCATGTCAGCACCCCACCAGTCTTATATTGATAAGTTATCCTGATGGCAAGTTATCAATAAATTAGCCAGACAAACACCATTTACTTAACAAATGCAGTCTAATAAATCATGACAATGAAAAAATGGGAGTCCTACATCATTAACAATGCTTTTTATGGTATTTTGTTACGGACAACTGTTATCTGTATAACCAGCTAAAAGCTAATTTTTAAACCTTGTAGGAAAGTGTAGACTAAGATTAAAAGGTCTTTGTTATCAGTACGACCCTCGACAGGTGAGGAGTGTTATTTCTTACTGTGTGCTATTATTCATGTAGCTCAGAGCTATTCATTGACTGGGCCCCCAAACACAACGATGTTTATAGAGGCATGACCAACAACAGTTTTATTTTTTATTTCTTCTTTTACACTGGCCATTTATGGTTACGATCTCTCAGAAGGGAAAGTCTTTATATAGTCTTCGAAAAAAAAAAAAAAAAAGCTTTATTTAAAACTACGTTCATTTCTGTGCAACATTAGGGGGAAAAAGAAACACACTAATCATGTACCGTGTATAATAATATTAAATAAAAATAGATAATTACAATAAAAGAATCAGTATTTTACTTAAATTGTTAGGGCTTGTATACTTGGGAATATACTTGTTTGGCTTGCGACCAAGTTTTCTACCACAACCAAGCAAACACAGGAAAGGAAAATAGATATAAGACATTACCGTCACAGCTGAACACTTTGTAACAAAGAGGAGGATTTGAATGTCATCCTGATAATATCTCAACAATCAATTTCTCATTACAGCCTTAGCGATCTGGATAAATCATCCCAGCATGGTGTTTAACACTTTCAATGCTGGAAGGCCTAAGAGACACGCCAGGGCGCTCTAATGTAATTAGCCAATAAGCCCCCTCCAGCATCGAAAGGATTAACAGATGAAAAATTGGATCAAAGGAAACATGCATACCATTTACGCTACTCCATCTGCTAAAGCTCTATACCAAGCACTAATTAAGTGGAACAACCAAGTAGAGAATACCATTCATGCACTAGCCAAGTATTTCATGTTGCAAGGGTAACCTCAGTCTTCCTGTAAACACTAGCACTCATGTCCATAGGTTGTGACTGATATTGCAGCTCAACTCCACTGAAGGGGATATGCCCACAAACATAAATCTACTTGAATGTAGTGTCAATGTAACGTTACATATTTGGTTAATAAGAGGAAATAAAAATAGAAGAATCAGTATTTTCTGAGTTACGGACCTAACTTTTTCCTGTCAGGAGTTCAATGGCCTTTTTCTCTGCCCCTTGAATCTGACCACAACACTTTTTTCTACAAATGGTTGGGCATGTATAGAAGCTGACATATGTTGTTAGTGGCTTTAGTAAAATGAGAAATTCCTGGCTACTCAGCAAAAAAAAGAAGCCCACTTTAAAATAAAAATCCTGATAGTTTAGAGGGGTGTATGCTTTTGCTTTCTTATGCTATTTCTTTCCTTTCTAGTCCTTTAAATTACAACAATGACTTGTTGCCAGTAAATTATTCTTAGAAATTGTCAATCAATTTTGTAGTAGGAGAAAGTCCATTCATGGGTCAGCACACCTTGGTGAACATAATATATGGATCTCCTTGGGCTGATTGCCTGAGTGGAGCGCGGTAGACCACAGGTTTACCCCGGACTTTGGGGCAGTGTACGAATGTATTACAGGAAAGAGGGGAGTCTCCGACTCTCGTAAAATCAACAGTACTTTATTATAGATTCATTCATTAATTAATGATACATGATAAATAATGATTCATTAATTAATGAAAGTATTGTTGATTTTATGAGAGCTGGAGACTCCCCCTTTTCTGCAATTTTGTAGTAATTGCCTTACTCACCTGAAAAGTCCAGGATGTCAGGATGTCTATAGGGTATCAGATACCCTTTGGGTGCCCATTCTAAAGCTCAACAATACCAAGATAGACTTTCTGGGCAGATTACCACAGTTGTTTTCTCTGTGTCAAAGCCTTGAGCAATACTCTGACATAAAATTGATCAAAATGATGTAGTCTTACTAATCTATAAAGGAACTGGACTGGAGATAAATACTTGGAAAACCCCAATGAAAAGACAATAGTGCAATAAAAAAAAGAATAGGCAGGGGTTCTAAGCATATAACTGTCCAGCCCAGTAGGGCACACTAAACGTATAAATCATCAATTACACGTTAGAAATACATTTCACATTTCTAAAAGAGTATGCATCATTAAAGAAGTCCGCTCCGAGATCCCCTTTCAGCCAATGTCACAACCCGGTCGATTGACTGCCCGCCCAGCCAATCAGTAAATTGGGGCGGGATGTCACTGTTGTCACTGATTGGCTAAGCGTGCAAGCCATCAGCCAGGAAGGCATTTTCCCTCTCGTCGTGACATCATTAGGACTTTCGGCTGAGGTCCCGGAACCAGTGTAGCGGCACGGCCACATGGAGAGGTAAGTTAGGATTCTGTGTTAAGTTTCCCCCTGCCAAAAAAAAAAAATGCCCCAGACTTCTCCTTTACCAATCTTCCTTTGTAGGATGCATGTGCCTCATGGCAACTGCAATAAATAGATAAAATTAGCCTGAAGCTGTCATGTAATAGTCTCCAGGAAGAGAAACAAGAGGAATTGGGGAAGCTCCATCTCTTTGCCAAACAGTGAAATGGAATACAGACTACTGTTATTATATTGTTAGGACTATCTAACCCTGCCTATATAGACTCCAGTATTAGGCCACGTTCACATAGCGTAAGACACTGGCCGTTCTGTGACCCGGCCAGGTCACAGAACGGCCAGTGTCAGAGAAGATCATCCCGGCCTGTACTGCAGCACCAGCCGGATGATCTTCATTTCTGATAAATTGGGATGCGGGCGCACCCATGTGCACCGACATCCCAATTCACCACTTCACACAATGGAGCATGCGGCCAGGTTCTCTGAATAGCAGCTGCAGAAAACGGACATGTCATCTTTTTGCATCGCCGCTGGCGATCCCGGCTGGAGAGTACACTATGGGGGACATTTATCAAAGGGTGTAAAATTTAGACTGGTGCAAACTGCCCACAGCAACCAGTCTAAATTTTACACCCTTTGATAAATCTCCCCCTATGTGTATACACTCCATCCGGGATTCCATTTATTCACATACAACTTATGGCCTAATACTGTATCTGCACCCTCTACTTAGAGAAGCCGTCTGATCTCTAGCTATCCAACATGCTGACATCGTGTTTCCCTTAACAGTATACACTGGGGAACAATTGGGTTACTTCCATAAATACTGGACTGCCATTTGTGCTACAGGGATTAAGAATATCGGTATGCTGCACTCATTTATAATCATTTGGCGGTTGCTATCAATGCCATGAACGTTTGTCTGCACAACATGCTACTCTATTGCTTAACAGAGCCATAATCTTTGATGACAATTAACATGCATGGTCTTAATGGGTATTGAGTACATTAAGAGTACATTATATGGCTATGTTCCCACACAGTATTTTTGCAACAAAAACCAGGAGTGGATAGAAAACACAGGCTATGTTCACACACTGTTGAAACTGAGTTGGTGGCTGTCATTTAAGGCCAAATAATGGCTATTTCCTAAAGGCTATAACCTTTCTGTATTTTCTACTCCTGGTTTTGGTTTAAAAACACAGGGAAAGATAGGACTGAAACACACTACACTCTAACAACTTTTACTTTACACATCAAATTCACATCACCAATGTGCTGTCCTTATCATCTAACTAGTGTAAAAATGAAGAATACGTGTGGCTTAGGAGTTTTAGCACACATTAGTAAAAGCTATATTTTATGTTTTATTCCTATTCTTGGTGGGTGCATATATTGCCAATCTGATAGGGGGAAGAGTCCAGCATTGGTTATTTAATACAATCTGGCCTCACCATTATTAAATAAAAGACCGTTCTTTATATGGAGCGTTTTGAAGGAAACAGATTTAAATTATTAATTAATGATAGCTTTTCTACTATAGTGAGAAATAAAGATTGCATCTCATGTTTTCAATGTCAAACAAGTAGTAACACATTTGTTGTTAGATGTCCCAGCCTTGCCAACCACTATGACGACAAATGAACACACTTTTTGCATCCCTAAAACCATTCAGACACACAAAAATATATGGTAAAAACTAATAGAGCATAAAAGTTGTCTCTTAAATATAAACAGCCATGTAGCAGACCAGATTGTAAAGAGAAAGTTATATTAGTTAAATAAAAGTAAGGACACTTTTTCCTATATTGATGAACATCCACTTACCAAGATCAAAATCGTACATACAATATGTCATCAAAATGTCATGGAGTAGAATTAATCCAGGATTATCTTGGCCTTCATAAAATTTGTTTGTTCGGTCTGTGCGGTTCACATCTTTTTCTAACATGATGGATAAAGGAAATGACATTAAATATTTGAGAGATGAACTGCTCACAGCAAACCCATATCTACCAAATGCAGAGTACTGGCACACTTATATCTGAGAGCTTGGAATGACAGCTCCATTTGATGAATACCAGAGGAAAACACATTGCAGGGCACTTTAGATCATTCCGAGGGCACTGCTACTTGAAGTCCAGTAGATAAGTGTATTTTTATAATACTCAGATAATGCTGATCAAATATTCAGTGATCTAAGCCACTTTAATGTGCAAGAGTTACATCTGAATAATCTTAAAAACTGCAGCAATACGAGAAATGTAAAAGGATAATATGAATATTTAAAAGACTGTGGAAATTGTGAATTTCATTACCATAAAAAGGCAAAAAGGTCATTGATGCAGCTTTTTGAAATGCAAAATATGAAGATAAACATACAATAAGGGCATATAAAATAGCCAAGCCACCAGAACCACATTGAATCAAGATCCAGGTATCCAACATCCTGTGGATTAGGGGACCACTTCTAATAGTCGGGACAACTCCTTACATTTTTATGTGTGAAAGTATGGTCTGCACTATGTTAAGCAGCTCTTTTTCGGGAACAGCCTGAACCAGAAAGACATACCCATACACCTAAATGGAAGCTGCACCATGTGAATCACCCAGCCATGGATGGGTGATTTGAATCTTCTTTACAATACACAGTTTTATCCATCAATTTGAACTCTTTTTCTATATACAGTGGTATCTCGGTTTAAGAGTAACTTGGATTTAGAGCGTTTCGGTTTAAGAGCTCACAGTTTTTTCAAAATTCTGACTTGGTTTAATAGCATTGCTTTGGTTAAAGAGCTCACTGTACTGGGTGGGAGCGCGAGTGGAGGAGGGGCATGGTCTGCATAGCGGGGTCTAGAGCACTGTACTCTGACCCAGGAAGTCTCTTACCTTCCAAATCATAGCAGATCCACTTCAGGCTGGGGCTTACATCAGGGGACAGGATTGTGGGGGTAATCTCTTCATAGCTATAACCACTCTCTCTCCAGACAGAGAGTGCTGCATGTTTGTGCCCACATCTACTCTTGCTCATTCCTTCATGCTCCCTGCAGTCTCTGTCAGCCCTTGTGTTTCCCATCCTCTCCATTCCTGCTATAATGTGTCTGCACTCACACTCAGCTATACACACTGCTGCTATAATGTGCCTGCACCCACACTCGGCTATACACACTGCTGCTATAATGTGCCTGCACTCACACTCAGCTATACACACTGCTGCTATACCGTGCCTGCACTCACACTCAGCCATTATGGGGATCTGCAGTTCCATCCTGTATCTACAAACTGCTGCTGTGTTTTCAGGCTTATGCAGTTACTATACATTATACTCTCCATGCCGATTGCTATACTGTACAGTAACTTATATCACATATCCAGCATTTTTTAAATCTTTGGTTTCATTTTTTTTTTACATGTTATTCAGAATAAAAAAATCATTATATTTGGGTTGGAGAACAAATTGACTGCATATCAATGATTTCTTATGGGAAGTTTTTCTTTGGTTTAAGAGTGGATTTGGATTACAAGCACGGCCCCAGAACAAATTATGCTCGTAATCCAAGGCACCACTGTATTTGAGACATTTTAAGGGTTTGTTTCATCCCAAATTAAATTTAGCTCTTTCCTATGTTCACAGGTTTAGAGGTTTCATTTTCTGTTTTCTGCTTAGGGGTTGAAGTTGACCCTTTCTTTTATGCGCTTTCTAATGTGCTAACTGTCCGAGGTGATATTTTATTTTCTTTGAATCATAAGATGTTACTGGCTAGGGATGGGCGATTAATCAAATTAATTCAATCAATTTGCCCTTAGGGGGCTCCGAAATTAGATTTTTTTTTTTCTTCAAAAATTGTCATCTTGTCAAAATGTCATGTGTTCTGTTTAAACCTTTCTGTACTGATATGTATAAGTGACAAAAAGTACTTAAAGTGACACTGTCACCCCCATATATCATTTTTCAATCATCATAGACATTTACAAGCCTCAATTAGCCCTCTGCATACCTTTTTTTTTTTTTTTTTTTTTCCTCACGCTGGTTGATGAGAAATTGTTACTTTGATGAGGCGCTTCTAGCGCCACTGGGCGGGGCTTAGTCCCTGAAGCGCCACATAGCCTCGCCCATTACAGCGCCGTTGACCCCGCCCCCTTGGGCTCTGTGTTTGAGGCCTCCCTGACGTGCGCGTCCACATCTCCCGCCGTCTTCCGCGTGCGGGATTGTCATGTGGCGCGCAGGCGCAGAAGGTGGCCGCCGGGTCACCCACAGCCGGGCTGTGCGTGCGATCGCACAGCCCGCCGATTACACCGGCCGCACCGTCCCTTGTTGCGTGGGACTCTCCGGATGCCTCGCTGCGGCTGTGAAACCCTCCTCACAGCCAGCAGCGAGGCGCAGACATAGAGCGCAGGCGCACCGCGGCGTCCGCCGCGCACTGCGCATGCGCCGAAAAGGACCGCCGCAGTGCGCCTGCGCTCTATGTCTGCGCCTCGCTGCTGGCTGTGAGGAGGGTTTCACAGCCGCAGCGAGGCATCCGGAGAGTCCCACGCAACAAGGGACGGTGCGGCCGGTGTAATCGGCGGGCTGTGCGATCGCACGCACAGCCCGGCTGTGGGTGACCCGGCGGCCACCTTCTGCGCCTGCGCGCCACATGACAATCCCGCACGCGGAAGACGGCGGGAGATGTGGACGCGCACGTCAGGGAGGCCTCAAACACAGAGCCCAAGGGGGCGGGGTCAACGGCGCTGTAATGGGCGGGGCTATGTGGCGCTTCAGGGACTAAGCCCCGCCCAGTGGCGCTAGAAGCGCCTCATCAAAGTAACAATTTCTCATCAACCAGCGTGAGGAAAAAAAAATAAGGTATGCAGAGGGCTAATTGAGGCTTGTAAATGTCTATGATGATTGAAAAATGATATATGGGGGTGACAGTGTCACTTTAAGCCACCAGGTATTCAGCAGCTGCACCCATTCATAAAACTATAAGGGATACAGATATACTACTATATGGAGGCAAAGAGAGCGTCTATACTAAATTAGGGAACAGAGCAGCCTGACTACTATTTGATTGCACTTACAGGGAATAACTTCTTATATGGGGGGCGTGGCTACTGTTGGAAGCAATATTGTTGCTACCTCAAAAACCATTAAAAATAGAATCTGAGGCTGCCTGCAAATAGAAAAATGTTCTGTTTATTTAGCAAAAAAAGAAAAGAAAATCAAGATTTAAATCTAGCCATGCTCTAGAAATAGCCTACCATCACAACTAATTTCTTATTCTTTCTTGCTTGCAATTAAAACAAAACACAAAGCCCACAAATAGTCTCAATCACTTTTGTTGCAGCTATTACAGCCCTATGAGCCTCCATAGTAACAAACTGTGTAGGCTGACACCAGGGGACATAAAGAAAACAAAATGGCTGCAGGATTTGACTACACTGGGTTTATTTGTTGTCTGTTACCAAGGAGACGCAAGAGTCTGCAAAGAAGATGTGTACACAAAATAACAGGTTTGATGACAGGTGCAGTTGATGTCAGAGGTCTAACAGACATCCCGGCAAGGTGATCGTTCTTTGCCTGCCATGGTAGATTTTCTAGTACAGCACTGATTCAACAATAGCACTGCAATGAACAGTAAAAGCAATCTAATAATTGCTAATAAAAATCCCCCAGGGGAGCTGAAAAAGTCTAAAAATAAATAAATAACCAGAGCCCATAGCAACCAATCACAGCTCAGCTTTCATTTTACCAGAGCTTGTTAAGATATGACAGCTGAGCTGTTATTTTTGTTGTTTTTTTTTCATTGTGCCATAACGTTTTTTTTTATTTTTCCTCTGATGCAGCTGTATGATGGTGTGCTTTTTCAAGACGAGAAAATTATTGGGGGGGGGAGAGCTGTGGCTGTCAATTATAGGGGGAGCCATCACTGACAATTATAGGGGTACCTGTGGCTGGATATATACAGGAGCACTTGCATATAGGCTTCTATGAGGCACCTGTGACAACAGAGTCACATCTATCCACTATACCACCACCGATGGGCTTTGTAAAGCATTTAAATTGAACTGGCGAACTGGCCAACCCCCCACCTGCCGCAGGACATACGGGTACGTCCTTATGTGGGAAGGGGTTAAGGAATTAGCCATGACAACATCATGTGGCAAAGAGCTTCTCACAATAAGCGTAGACTGCTCTTATAGTCTGTGTTTATTGTAAAACCTTCTTTTCACTAGGGGTAGTCATAGTTGTCATGGTTACAAGCCTAGGTGTAAAAAGATCACTAGAAAGATCTCTGTACTGTCCATTTATATATTTGTACATTGTGATCAGATCGCCCCAGGACGTCTTTTTTCTAAACTTAAAAAAACAAAGCTTGATAATCTGTCTTGGTATTATTACCCCCCCCCCCCCCTCTCTAGTTACATAGTACACTAATATGCACTACTAGAATTAGCATGTGGATTGAAAAGGGGTTATTAATGCACTGGGTTTTCTAGTTGACCTTGCTAAGCAAAATGAAAGAAACAGCAGCAGCACAGTAGTTCTAGGGTGGTGAATTATTTTTGGTAAATTATGTAATTTACAAACATGTTAAATATGGCCCAGGCAACCAAATCGAGGCAAGTTGTTTAAAGTGGCACTAACCATAACTCTAACTGTACTCTTAACTCTACAAGATTCAGAGTTAAAATCTCCAGAATTCTGTGAGGACTCTAGTGATTTGCATTCTGGAAAGTATAGTATTTACATCTGACACTGTAACAATAAACTGATATAAAAAGGCTAAAAGGCCCAGTGCACGTAACGTATATAGTGGACTCCTGACTCTCCCCAAAGAGTGGATGTTAAAGAAAAGAGGGATCAGGCATGTTGGATTTGGATTTTTGGCGCAGAGGGGTGGCATTCTTTGTAGCAGGGCAGCCTCAGTATTCATTAGGGTGCTTTGCTAGAGGAGCAAGCAAACAGCTATCTTGTTGCACTAGGGAGGGCAAAGTACCGCTCAGAATACATTGAAAGGGCTAAGTAGCTTTTCAATAAAACAATTGTTACCTAAAGATGGTGCAGCAGAGCGAAAAAGTTATGGCACAACAAAGCTTGTTGTACATCACATTAGAATTTAAATATAGAATGCCCTAACCTGCTAATAAATACCCTTTAAGCATGTATATTTAGGACTAAATGTACAATATAACCAAGCAGAGTATAGCTATGAACATAATACAACAATAAAAGTTGTATCAGCGCATCAAAAAAGTAATGTATTTACAAAGTTACACAACATTATATATAATCTGTAAAACTACTAAATGTGAATAATATATCATTGTTTTTGTGGCAATTTTTTGAGGATGGCACATGTCAGCAAATACCTATTAAACTTCTGTAATCTCTTAGCCGTGAATTGCGCTTTTCTTGCTCTTCACTAACTGATTTCCATTGCAGTTTCATTCGAAAATATTCATCTCTGGAGGGAGAAAAAAAAATAATTTGTGGAGACAACAATTAAAATAATTATTGCAGAAATGCCATTGTAGACTATATCTAACAATAACATTTCCAAAATACGTTTGCTCAACTAGAGAATGCCACATTAGACCTTAATACATTTATTGAAGATAAATTTTATTATCAGTTTACACTGTTCTCTCCTTGAAGATACTGAAAATAAAACAATAGACAATGCCATGAAATGGCACTTTAATTACAATGTGGAATTGAGGCCTAATAAAAATGTCAAGAGAAAAAGATTACTCCCCATCTTTGTTATACAGCACCGATGACGGGAAAAAAGGTTAATGGAATTAAGTGAGAAACTGGAGGTTTTATTCTACTTCAAATGACTTTCTCTTGTTTCCTATCTGATCACCCTGTCCAGTGCTGAATAAAACTATTTAATGTAATGAGCCATAAATGTAGAGAAGGTCTATCTACACACAATATGAGGAATATACATATTTAGGATGTGAATGCAATGCCAGAGTAGTCCTTTTTATTCATTGAACATAACTGATAAGCCAAAACTTGCCTATGTAGAGAAAGAGGACTTTAAAGCAAAGTGTTCCAGAGAATGAAGATGCTAACTTTCAATATACAAATTGTTCACGCATACATTTCATTTCTTTATCTACCTAACAAAAGAATAAATTAGGCATTTATAATAGTATCCTATTGGCAAGGATGACAAATAATTGTCTGATGTTATCAGAAGCATAATTAGGAAACATCCAGACAGTCTTATTTCTGTACTGCAGAATCTCTAAGCTTGGACAATGAGACAATCCTCTTTTTTCATAAATTCACCGAATTATTTTCAGTAGCATGGATGAGGGGCTAAAGCAGTGGTGCACGACCTGTAGCCCTACAGCTTATGCAAAACTACAACTCCCATCACCCTTTGGCTACCCAGGCACAGCGCGGCAACAGCTAGAGGACTGCAGGTTGTGCATGCCTGGGCTAAAGGATGAGGGAGCTAAGGGGGCTCCTCTCCTTCCCGCTCAGATCAGAACCTACTTGCATTTAAAATAAAAATCACCTTGTTAAAGCATATTCTGGTGAGACGGATCTAAAGCACCTCAACTCCTAAAATTTGCAAAAAATTAAAAAAATTAAAAAAAATCTGGATACTGAGCTAAACAAAAAAAAAATAATTAAAAAAAAGTTAATTTACACCAGTCTAGATTTGTTATGAATGCTCCAGAATTGTGACACAAAGCAACTGAGACACATTTATTATACCCTGCTCACAGAAAAAGAAAAACAGAAAAATGTCTGTTTTGGGGTATGGGGTGTTCCCATATCAACTATTATAGATACAGTGGGGAAAAAAAGTATTTAGTCAGTCACCAATAGTGCAAGTTCCACCACTTAAAAAGATGAGAGGCCTGTAATTGACACCATATGTAGACCTCAACTATGGGAGACAAAATGAGAAAACAAATCCAGAAAATCACATTGTCTGATTTTGTAAGAATTTATTTGCAAATTATGGTGGAAAATAAGTATTTGGTCAGTAACAAAATTTCATCTCAATACTTTGTTATATATCCTTTGTTGGCAATGACAGAGGTCAAACATTTTCTGTAAGTTTTCACAAGGTTGGCACACACTGTTGTTGGTATGTTGGCCCATTCCTCCATGCAGATCTCCTCTAGAGCAGTGATGTTTTGGGGCTGTCGCTTGGCAACACGGACTTTCAACTCCCTCCAAAGGTTTTCTATAGGATTGAGATCTGGAGACTAGCTAGGCCACTCCAGGACCTTGAAATGCTTCTTACGAAGCCACTCTTTCGTTGCCCTGGCGGTGTGCTTTGGATCCTTGTCATGTTGAAAGACCCAGCCACGTTTCATCTTCAATGCCCTTGCTGATGGAAGGAGGTTTGCACTCAAAATCTCACGATACATGACCCCATTCATTCTTTCATGTACCCGGATCAGTCGTCCTGGCCCCTTTGCAGAGAAACAGCCCCAAAGCATGATGTTTCCACCCCCATGCTTTACAGTAGGTATGGTGTTTGATGGATGCAACTCAGTATTCTTTTTCCTCCAAACACGACAAGTTGTGTTTCTACCAAACAGTTCCACTTTGGTTTCATCAGACCATAGGACATTCTCCCAATACTCTTCTGGATCATCCAAATGCTCTCTAGCAAACTTCACACGGGCCCGGACATGTACTGGCTTAAGCAGTGGGACACGTCTGGCACTGCAGGATCTGAGTCCTTGGCGGCGTAGTGTGTTACTGATGGCAGGCTTTGTTACATTGGTCCCAGCTCTCTGCAGTTCATTCACTAGGTCCCCCCGCATGGTTCTGGGATTTTTGCTCACCGTTCTTGTGATCATGTGATTTTCGGGATTTGTTTTCTCATTTTGTCTGTCATAGTTGAGGTCTACCTATGATGTAAATTACAGACACCTCTCATCTTTTTAAGTGGGAGAACTTGCACTATTGGTGACTGACTAAATACTTTTTTTCCCCACTGTACATTTGTTGGACTAATTTTACAAATATATTTATTTACAAAAAATGTCTCTTCCTCCTAATATGCTGCTCTTTCCATCCCATTGTTGACAGCTAGTTTTCTAGGTTACTAACTACTCTGCTCTAAAAGCAATGGTCTGGCTGATCCACATGGGGTTTAGGTCAAAATTGCAGTGCATGTTACATGGAGCAACAAAACCACCCAATAACGAAACAGTTTCTATCCCAAATAAAATATTTTAGGGTTTTTTGTCTGGTATATAGGCTGTGTCATGTACAAGTCATAGCAGGGGTGGGGAACCTTTTTCCTGTCGAGGAATGATGTCCCCTGTTTTGTACTAACCCCCCAAAGATAACCCTGCCTGTACAAAAAAAGTGTACTGCCCTGGCTCTCACGCACAGCGCCCTCTTGTGTCTGGCGGCCGCCACACTAAGAGTTATAATGTGAATGGTGCCCACTGGACACAGGACAGCACACACATCTGTGAACCGCATGAGGGCCGGATGCAGCCTGCTGTCAAGAGGTTCCCCGCCCTTAAGTTATAGGATCTTGGTGCTATCTATATATGACAAAGCTGCATGATTAAGGTTAAAATGATTATCCAGGATTAGAAAACATAGTTGCTTTCTTCCAGAAACTGCTAAAGTCTTGTCTATAGTTTGTATGTGGAACTTCTGCTCAGATCCATTGACGTGAATAGAGCCAAGTTGTAACACCACACACAACCTAAGGATGGGTGTGGAGCTGTTTTTAGAAGGAAAAAAAAGCTATGTTTTCTAATCTTGGATTACCCCTTTAACAACAAATGCCCTGGATAATACGATCTACAGACCTACATCTTGATACAGGTTTCATAGTAAAGTATACAGACCTAGACAATGTCACAGGTAGTATATTAAAGAGGGAAAAGGATCAGAAAGCCTGGTATCAAGGCGACATTAGCATTGCATCACAACCACTTAGCATTGGTGGAATTATAGTAAACTGCTTTAATGAAGCTGTTACTAATTTTGCACTCCTAGGGTCATTTCATTTTTGAAAGCCATTTGTTTCCTAGTAACAAGACTATCTTTTATGTGTCTGGTTTAGAATGATGCAAAGTCTGGTACATAAATAGGTGATGCAAGAGAACAAAAGAAAATAGGATGAAAGATAGCTCACATGTAGTTTTCTATTCTTAGCCATCAATACTCCCATAAAGCAATTTTTAAGTGCTCTAAACAACAGTAAAGCTTTGAGAAGTATTGCACTTGCCTGGTTCATGCTTACAATGGTCATCATTTCTAAAGAACCACTTGTGTTAATCTCAAGCTATTTTCTTTTATGATATGTAAGAAAAAACAATATTTTGAGAAAAATCTCAGTCTTTTCAAGTCAGTAAAGGCTGCCTAATCAGATGTGATAAGCAGAAGAGATGGGAGTAATGGAGAGTGAGCAACACAGCAAGCAAGAAGGCAGCTTACAGCCCTGAAGCAAACAAACTGAGCAGAAAGAGTCTTGCAGAAACAAATGCAGTATGCATGTACATCAAGCAGGGTAACAGAGCGCAAGGTAAACAGAACGGTGACACAGACGCTCTCCCCACCTCACCATGACATTCTGCAATACATTACGCTACACTGCCCCAAAATTACTTTACTCAATGCACATGTTAAAGACAGGTCACAGGCTCAGTCACAACAAAGTACAGAATTTGCATTCCTATTACATCAAAATGTCTCTTAATGGCTCATTAACAAAACCTTCAAAAATACAAAATGAGATGGGTTCTCTGAGCGAGTGCAGAAACAGTCCCATTTACATGGATTCTGCAAGCAAAAATGGAGGGAAAGTACAACATTGTTTTCAGTTAAATGTGACCGGCCTCAAGCAGTAACCAATGATGGCACAGAACAGAATTTGCCAACTACACTACACCATGATACGTGGTACAGCTTGACAGGCATTTCACGTTCTCTAGAAAAATCAGCTAACATTATCTTGTTCTAGACAGTAATGTATATCTTTTATTTTATAAGATATTTGAGGAGTCTTCTGCAGAGGTTTTAATACTCATATCATGGCATGTGTACGAGACAAACACGCCTTCTCCCTCTCTCCATATACAATATAAGATCACGTGTGAGTGCAAATAGAAATTAATATTGGGGAGCGTTTCCCTTTTACAATGAGCCATTTCTTCAATGTGTGGCTACTTACGCTTTTCTTTTTTGTAGTTGAGCACGTTCCTCTCTAGTGCTGTCCCATGGAAAATAACCGAGCAAATATTTCCAAGCTTCCTTTCTCAAAGCATGGCAAAGTCCCTGCAGAAATCAAATTTATTTAAAGTAAGAAGTCATTCTCCCAGTTATCAAAAGGGCACTGGTAAAAAGTCAGCGCAGCTTTTCTAGTATAGTGAACTAATAATAGTTATAATACCAGGGCAGACTCCAATAAAATCAGTTATGGCGATATAATCCATGAAAGCCTGCACTTCTAAGTAAGGCCAACATTTCATAACTTTGTGCTTTGTTTTTTTTTTCCAGTTGATGTGTACAGCATTTCAGACAGATTACGTCTGCCTTGGATGCAAAGGCTGCTGAGCACATCAGAGTGTGCCCATGTTGTAAAACGATTACAAGGACTGCTTTGTGATAAGAGGATGTCAATAAGAACCGAATTCTAACAGTTTACGATTGACATTTTGGATGGAATAAAAGATCATCATTCTGTATTTGTAAAACAGGCCAAAAAGATTTCTGGGAAAACACTTTTTCTAACTCAAGTGATTATGATTACCTTATCACTATCAAATTCAAAAGATACAAAGAAAACTAGCCCCTGCAAAAGGCAATGTACTGCTAAGTACAAGTAGAGTAAATGTAGACAAAATCCAAAGATCTGGAAAATAAACAGGGCAACCATTAAATTAGACATCTTGATTTAATCCATATAGAGTATCAGAAGCACCATAGTGCATTAATCTACCCAGAAGGCTTTACTGTATATAAAAATGTACAGCCATATAAAATAAATGAATAAGAATAAAAAATATAAGTGCATCAACCCACTGTAGAAAACATAATATAACCCTAGTAATTCAATGGTCCCTTAAATCAGTGTTCCCCAATTCCCGTCCTAATGACCCACCAACAGGTCATGTTTTCAGGATTTCCTTAGCATTTTACAGGTGATATAATTAGTCAGTACATCCTGTGCAGGTGTGCTTTGAATGGAATATCCTCAAATCATGACCTGTTTGTGAGCCTTGAGGACTGGAGTTGAAGAACACTGCCCTAGATGACACATTAAGCTCACTACCATGGACATATCCAGGGCAGACTCCCCAATGGATTTAACCAGGGCCACAGTAGCACCAGATATCTGGGACATAGGCCTTGGATTTTTGGCCCAGTTTCGCAATTCCGTACAGTAAGGATTTCAGGGTATCGGTCCTCAAGATCAACCCAGTGTCTGGAACCCCCCAGAATCTCTTAGTTATGCCCTATCCTGTGCATAATAAGTAATAACTACCCCAGATGGGAATACTCTTTTAGGAACGATAAATGGTTTTGACATTCTTCGACTAGTTCAGTCATTCTCTATTAAGAGAAAATAATTTATAAAATAGGGTTGTAGGATGAAAAATAATTTTACCCCTTTGAATATTATGTGTTTTAAGTGGTCCACATTACAAATTCTTCCTTCTGAATCCATGCTGCTGTCCCACTCAGCTGTTGAAAGTGGATCTCTCCTGTGAACTTCTGGTCGGGTACCAACATTAATCTAAAAGAAGAACAAATAATTTATAAGATTGCACAACTATATTAAAACTAAAACAGAAAAAAGGTAGTGAAAATATGCTTTACATTTATTCTTTTATTTATACACAATTTATGTAAAAAATATTGAACATGTCCCCAATTTTCCAAGTATATGCTATTAATTTCTCACCACTGATGTCCATAAATTAAAGTAGAACTCTCATTAAATGAAAAAATGACAGGAAGGCAGGGAGGGTGCAGGAACATAGTATAGTTACCTATCCTTGTGCCCCGCAGCACCACTCCCAGGTCTCGCCAACAGCTGGCGGCCTTTCGCAGCTCCTTCAGCTAAAACGTCATGTACACAGATGATTGACTGCTCACTCAGGTAATCAGTTACCTGCTGGGCAATTGCTCAGCCAGACCAAGACGTTGCAGCTGGAGGAGTCAGGTACATGACATACCTAGAGGCCGGCCAAGGTTGACAACTGGTGGCAGTCAGTGAGACCTAAGAATGGTGTAATGGAGGCATGGTTTGGTTATTATGGTTATTATGCTCCCACAACCGGGACTTCTCTTTTAAGTCATGTGTATAATTGATCCCCCCAACAAAACCCTTGAAAACCTATCTGCTTTTCTTGTGTATGACTCTCTTGCTATTTAACAACTCTTCTCTCTGCTGCCAGCCCTAACCTACTGTCTTGCATGCTATATCCTTGTCAGCAGCTGCTAACAGTGACTGAAGTTAAGGGTAATGAGAGGAGATTTCCCTGCCACAAAAGCCCACCTCTCTCAAGGAGGTTCTGCTCCATGGTGTACTTCCATGTTATGCCTCACTAAAGGCTGTACTACACAGCGCTTACTTCCCCCTAGTTCCCTACTCGCTGCTCTGTGTAATTACACGTGCAGACAGCAAGCAGGAAGAATCTTAATTGCACAGCCCATTGAAGTCAGTGGCAATCTGCTGCTGTCACTCTGCTCCTGTCACACATGGCAAGGCACTGCAGAGTGTCACTGCACAAATCGTGATCTTACAACATGGTGAAGGATCATGGTCTGCCAACATCGTACATGGCCTTTCAACATGAGCTATTACACTGAACAATTATCGTCCTGAACAGTTGGTAATCGGCCAAGAAAGGCTGTTAATTGTTCAGTGTAATAGGGCCTGAAGACAGAGAAGCAAAAGCAAGTATGGGAAAGGTTGTTACACCTAATCCATGAACCAAAAGAAATACCCAAATTTAAAGCGACTCTGTACCCACAATCTGACCCCCGCCAAACCGCTTGTACCTTCAGATAGCTGCTTTCAATCCAAGATCTGTCCTGGGGTCCCCAACGGCAGGGGCTTAGATTGTATATGCATTAGGCTGGCACAACCTCTCTGTCCCTCCTCCCCACTCTCTTCATCATTAGGAATGCTCCAGGCAGATTGTCTCCTATTCATCAGCTGTGTCAGCACGGCACATGGGCTGGATCGTTAAGGCACCTGTGCAGTGTTCAGACAGGAGAACATGTTCCAGTGGCATTCCTAATAATGAATGACAGGGCTGCCAGTTTAAAAGTAGTTTTTTAGGACAATAACTGCATTACCTGCCGAATGGACCCCAGGACAGATCTTGGATTAAAAGCAGCTATCTGAAGGTGGTTTGGGGGGGTCAGATTGTGGGTACAGAGTCGCTTTAAGGTGCACCCACCATTAGGTCCTAAATCTTTACAAACTGAAAACTTTAAAACTACTTGCCTTACTAAGGTTCCACTCATATGGGAAGAATATCTAGACTTGTGGTATAAATCAGAAAGCCAGCCGACTGGTATGCTGGCATATACTAAAGCATAAAATAGTCCCCGCCTCCCATACTGCATCTATTGATTTCAATGTAGTGAACACAATCTAATTGTGTTTGGTACACTTGAATCAATGGACCCAGAAGACGTATGCTGTGGTATACATGGGCATACTGGTCAGCAGATTTTTAGAAGTATACCACAAGTGTAGAGTATTCTTCTGATGTGAAGGTAGACTAATCGTAACATTGCAACTTCTCAGTCACATCTAAAAGATACATATATAAGTCTGCTGGAGTCCTGATACTGCTTAGGCTGCAAAGCATATGTAACAATTTGTTCAGGGAGCTAATGGTCTGCTGTGATGCATGATGGGAGATGCACTCCAGTAGTTTAATGAAACGCACTACACTCAGCTAATTCAGCTAAACTGTGAGCAGCATGTCAGACATCACTGTGTTGACGACTTACAAAAGCCAACACAATTTCTGTATTCAAAAAAAGCTAGTGGATATGAAATATCCCTGAAGCAGATGCCATAAAGTGATGACTGCATATGATAATAATGATGCCTTGTGGTAGGGTTCTGACTCTAGTCCTTTTCTATGTAGAAGTTTAATGCTTTCTTTTGCTTGTTATAATGCACAAATCTATGACAGAGAAAACGCCAGACAATGTAAGATGAAGCTGATGACATTGGCGCAGCTCTATAAAGACAATTCTACGTTTATTATCTATATACAGAAAAAAGGTTTAACTACAGTATTTACCATTTTTATTGACAACATTGACATTTCAATTTCTAAAATCATGTACCCATATCTTTGTGGCAGACAAATTTGGACATTTTCCACAGACAATGCAGTACATTAGCAAAATAAAAAGTATTGTCTATGCCAGGCCCGTTCTGGTAATCTGGCAAGCTGGGCAAATGCCCGCTGGGCTGGCCAGATTACCAGTTCTTGGGCCCCCCAGGCTGCATAATAAAAAAAAATAAAATAAAAAAAATTACTGCTGCGGCCCGCTTCCGTCACCACAGCCTGCTTCTCTCTGCCCACCCGCTTCTGACATGCTCCTCCAATCCAATCAATCTGGAGCAGGAGCGTGGGGCCGCTGCGGCCCCTTGTTGATTGGATTAGAGGAGCACGTCAGGAGCGGCCTGCGGTGGCGTGTCTCCGTCCCGCCCCCAGTACCATACGCTCAGGGGTAGGCTGGGGATAATGTGCTGTCCGGGCCGGTCTTCCCCACCAGTAAGTGGGCCGCGGCCGGCCCTCTGCGGTGGTTGAGACTGAAACTGCTATTCACTCTTCCGGGCCGCGCTAGTCTCTTCCGGGCCGCCTGATCACCCCCCAAGTGCTAAGGCCGCAGACGTGCCGCGTGCAGGCACGTCTGCGGGCACCTACACCAGGCCCCCAGCAGCTGACGTCACTTCCCTGGCGCCCCGCTGAGGACCTGGGAGTAGAGAGGAGAGCTGCTGCTGCGCTGCAGCAGGAAGAAGCAGCTGTGGACCGAAGATCCGGATAAAGAAGCTGCTGGGAACGAGGTGAGGTGAGTGTTTTTTTTTTAATAACTTCACATGTGGCACACAGCGGCAGGGGGGCTATTCTATATGGGGGGGATGCACAAGGGGGGCTATTATGCAGGGGGGCTATTCTATATGGGGGGATTGCACAGGGGGGCTATTCTATAAGTGGGAATTGCACAGGGGGGCCATTATGCAGGGGGGCTATTCTATATGGGGGGATTGCAAAGAGGGTGCTATTCTATATGGGGGGATGCACAGGAGAGGTTATTCTGTATGGGGGGGATTGCACGGGGGCGGTTATTCTATATGGGGGGGGATGCACAGGGGGCTATTATGCAGGGGGGCTATTCTATATGGCGTGATGCAGAGGGGAGGTTATTTTATATGGGGGGATGCACAGGGGGGCTATTATGCATGGGGGCTATTCTATATGGGGGGATTGCACAGGGGGGGCTATTCTATATGGGGGGATGCACAGGAGGGGCTATTATACAGGGGGGCTATTCTATATGGGGGGGATTGCACAGGCGGGGCTATTCTATATGGCGTGATGCAGAGGGGAGGTTATTTTATATGGGGGGATGCACAGGGGGGCTATTATGCATGGGGGCTATTCTATATGGGGGGATTGCACAGGGGTGGTTATTCTATATGGGGGGGAATTGCACAGGGGGGGGCTAGTCTATATGGGGGGATGCAGGAGGAGGCTATTCTATATGGGGGATGCAGGGGGGCTATTCTATATGGGGGGATGCAGGGGGGTATTCTATATAGGGGAATGGGGGGGGGTATTCTATATCGGGGGGAACGCACGGGGGCTATTCTATATGGGGGAATGCACAGGGGGGGCTATTCTATATGGGGGGAATGCACGGGGGGGGCTATTGTATATGGGGGGATGCACTAGGGGGATATTCTATAGGGAGTGATTATTCTATATGGGGGGGATGAACTGGGGGGCTATTATGCATGGGGGCTATTGTATATGGGGGGATTGCACAGGGGTGGTTATTCTATATGGGGGGAATGCACGGGGGGCTATTCTATATGGCGGGAATGCACGGGGGGGCTATTCTATATGGGAGGATGCACGGGGGCTATTCTATATGGGGGGAAGCAAGGGGGGCTATTCTATATGGGGGGATGCAGGGGGGCTATTCTATATGGGGGATGCACTGGGGGGATATTCTATAGGGAGTGATTATTCTATATGGGGGGATGAACTGGGGGGATTCAAGGGGGGCTATTCTATATGGGGGGATGCACAGGGGGGCTATTATGCATGGGGGCTATTCTATATGGGGGGATTGCACAGGGGGGGCTATTCTATATGGGGGGATGCACAGGAGGGGCTATTATACAGGGGGGCTATTCTATATGGGGGGGATTGCACAGGCGGGGCTATTCTATATGGCGTGATGCAGAGGGGAGGTTATTTTATATGGGGGGATGCACAGGGGGGCTATTATGCATGGGGGCTATTCTATATGGGGGGATTGCACAGGGGTGGTTATTCTATATGGGGGGGAATTGCACAGGGGGGGGCTAGTCTATATGGGGGGATGCAGGAGGAGGCTATTCTATATGGGGGATGCAGGGGGGCTATTCTATATGGGGGGATGCAGGGGGGTATTCTATATAGGGGAATGGGGGGGGGTATTCTATATCGGGGGGAACGCACGGGGGCTATTCTATATGGGGGAATGCACAGGGGGGGCTATTCTATATGGGGGGAATGCACGGGGGGGCTATTGTATATGGGGGGATGCACTAGGGGGATATTCTATAGGGAGTGATTATTCTATATGGGGGGGATGAACTGGGGGGCTATTATGCATGGGGGCTATTGTATATGGGGGGATTGCACAGGGGTGGTTATTCTATATGGGGGGAATGCACGGGGGGCTATTCTATATGGCGGGAATGCACGGGAGGGCTATTCTATATGGGAGGATGCACGGGGGCTATTCTATATGGGGGGAAGCAAGGGGGGCTATTCTATATGGGGGGATGCAGGGGGGCTATTCTATATGGGGGATGCACTGGGGGGATATTCTATAGGGAGTGATTATTCTATATGGGGGGATGAACTGGGGGGATTCAAGGGGGGCTATTCTATATGGGGGAATGCACGGGGGGGCTATTGTATATGGGAGGATGCACAGGGGGCTATTCTATATGGGGGGAAGCAAGGGGGGCTATTCTATAGGGGGGGATGCAGGGGGGGCTATTCTATAGGGGGGGATGCAGGGGGGGGGCTATTCTATAGGGGGGATGCAGGGGGGGGCTATTCTATAGGGGGGATGCAGGGGGGGCTATTCTATATGGGGGGATCGCTGGGGGATATTCTATAGGGAGTAATTATTCTATATGGGGGGATGAACTGGGGGATTCAAGGGGGGCTATTCTATATGGGGGGATGTACATGTACAGCAGGGGGGCTATTTTATATGGGAGGGATGTACATGTACAGCAAGGGGGCTATTCTATATGGGAGGGATGTACATGTAGAGCAATGGGGTTTTTATCTATGGGGGGGATGTACATCAGCAGGGAGTTACTCTATATGGGGGGGGGGGGGGGGAGTACAGTGGGGGGGCTATTCTATATGGAAAGATGTGCATCGGGGGGGCTATTCTATATGGGGGGGGTGTATAGATGAGGATGTTGCTGGAGCAAGAAGCCTAAAATGTCTGTCTGACAGATCCCGTGGAGAGGAGTCATGGCCAGAGAAGCCTTCATGATGGCCGGAGCCAGATGGAGAAGAAAAGGAAAAGTGGACGTCTCTTCATACAGAGAAGACGCCTACTGTGAGTCACTGAATGTAACTGCACTATCATCACTTATAAGGTCCGCAGAACCTTTATACAGCTGTGATCTACCTCAGTATCAGGGGTGTCAAACTCCGGCCCTCCATGTGTTGCAAAACTACAATTCCCAACATGCTTTAGCTGTCCAGTCATGTTGGGGATTGTAATGTTGTAACAGCTGAAGGGCCGGAGTGTGATACCTGAGTTCTATTGTCACTGCTTTGGGAGAATATTGATCTTTATATAGTGGCTGTTATTTGGTGACAGTATAGTGGTATTATCCAGTCACTATATGCTGAGAGTAGTGGGCATGGTGCGATGGTATTACTGGTCCTGTGTATTCTAGTATTATTAGTTAATATTAGTGTTGTATATAGTGGATTGTATTCAGTCACAGTGTAGCGGTATTAGTCATTGTGTGGTGGTAATGGCAGTGCTCATGGTGTGGTGATATTATTTGTTACTTATATACTGGTAGTATTGGCAATATTGGTTTGCTTAGTAACAGTATGGCAGTAACGTGTACAGTATGGTGGTAATATTTGCTTACAGGTGTTATTAACTATGACAGTATTATCATGCACAGAAAATTTTTACCTATGCTACCATTATATATCCTAAAATTTGTCCTGGGGCCCTACTTATACGATAGATAGATAGATAGATAGATAGATAGATAGATAGATAGATAGATAGATGAGCTGCAATACCTCACACAAATTGAAGAAGAGTGGTGTTGTTTCTGGAAGAAAGTGACCATGTTTTTCTCCTATAAAGGGAATCTGTGAGGTCCGTACCAGCTCTAGGGCTGTAGATCTCAGCAGACAGGTGTGAGGGAGATATCACTGACAGGACCTTTAGTCCAGTGTAAACTTTTATAATTGTCCTTTTCATTACCAACTAAAGTTTCACAACAGCAGCACCATCCTATATGTCAGTCAGTCAGACTGAGAAGGGGCAGAGGCAGAAGATGCTGCTGTGGCTCCTCCTCTGTGACACTTCAGCTGGTAATGAAAAGAATGATTATAAAGGTTTACACTGGACTAAAGGTCCGGTCCCTGACCTGTACGCTGGGATTTACAGCTCTGTACCTGGTATAGACCTCACATGTTCCCTTTAAGGGCACGTTCATACATAATCCAATGCGGATTTGATGCTTCTGATTTAATCAGTTAAATCACATGCCGCATCAAATCCACAGCAGATTATGTTATAGCATTATTTTTAGGTGCTGATGGTGGGGTTCACATGTTTAAGGGAGTAGTGGGGACACGGCTAAATGAAGCAGAATTTGCTACAGCACGTATTTTACATGGCTATCCATGATACGGTATGTGGGCTGCTGGGGTTTGACTGCCAGGGCTGATTTTAAGTCCCAGTCCGGCCCTGGTTTATGCCCACAAAACTGAGAAGGCACAAGGCTTTTACACCAGCAAATTTACACAGGCATATACAAATAAAGTGAAAAAGTGAACCCTCCCTTACCATCGGTGCATGTTATCGTATGCATAGGAGATTACACACTGATCAGTAAGGGGTCTGACCACTGGGATCCCACAAATCCTCAGACCAGAGACAAAATTGTCCCCAGAATGAATGGTGCTCCCCACAGAGAATGCATAGAGGCTCTGGCCAAGTACACACAATGTGTGCACAACTTTTGGACAACACTAATCAGCATCTGATCCCCAAACCTGTATATAAGGGATAACCTGCTCAGATGACAAGACCCTTTAAAAGGGAACTTGTTGCTTTGAAAATGCTATTCGGTTTGCAGGCAGCATGTTACAGAACAGGAAAATCTGAGCAGATTGCTATACATATTTATTGTAAAAGATTCAGTAGAACTAGTAAAGTATTCATCTATACTTTGCTTCTTCTGGGCTTAGGAGTACAATAGGTGTTCTAAATCAGTGATTGACAGTAATCTGCAGACACACTCACACAGGGATGGCTGTCAATCAGTGAGCACGGCTGCTCATTGGACTCCTAAGCTAGAACAAGCAAAGGTTTAGATGAATTATAGATAGATAGATAGATAGATAGATAGATAGATAGATATGCAACCATATATATTAATCTACTCAGCTTGTCCAGCAGTAGGTTCCCCTTAATGGGGAGCAGCACCACACCTGTCTTCAGCGTGTGTGTGGTATTACAGTTCAGCTCCATTTAAGGGCCCTTTATATGCCCACAATATAGGGTCCGTGCATGGACTGTATACTATGGACCGGATGTCGGAACCCTTAACATCATGATTCCTTATAGAGCTAGGAGCACAGCATGTCAGTACAGTAGCACCAATATTGTATTGGATTGTATATTGCGGACATATGAATAGTCCTTTACTTAAATAAAACCGAGCTGTATAACCACACCCAAACTGGAGACAAGAGTAACCCCTTTAAGTTTGAACTCTATTCTCTTTAGTGCTATTATAATAGGAGACATACTGGGTTAATACGTAAAGGTGAAAGTTTCATCAATCTATATCAATGTCGAAATTTAAAATTTCGTTGAAACCATCACTTCCGAAAATGACATCAATAAATTTGCAGAGCACAGGAAGGGATAAACAGTTAATGTTCCCATTATACAGACCCTTCAAAACCACTTTACAGGATGCCTGTATATTCTGTTTATTGATACTATTAAATGGTAGATTACACAGAAGACAAGGCATAACAAAAGTGAAAACTAACATCTGATTTACAGCAGAGCAAAGTAATAAGTCAACATGAAGAGTGTTACTGCCTCCTCCAACAGATGAGATATTAAAGACATATACTATCTGACTTGACAACCTGGAACAGTTTCTTGCTATTTAAGACTCTATTTACAATAGGTATTCACGGCTTTAGATCCCAAATTACCTCATCGCTAGCACTAAATACAAAGCTGGCAGGAGCACAGCCTTGTGAAAAAGTGGCTTATCACTTGCCATGTAGACCTCATTAATTGAAGAAGCAGCTATAATTGTGGATAAAGAAGTTACTTTAAGAATAAAAATCGCCAACAGTGCACTAAACACGATGTAGAAAAGTCCCAGGAAAAACATCCAAAAGAGTGTTATTTTCTCCTCTGGCTTTTTGTGCTATAAATATATAATGTGCGGTTCGGCTCCATAAAAATAAATAACCCTTTAAAAAATATATTACATAAAAAATGTAACACGTTTGTCTCACATTAAATATCTAAAACCTGTCGCTGTTTAAAAAAGTAACAGTCGAGACGAGACACACAAAATTCATGCTGTTTTATTGCCAAAGAAGCTGGAGATAAATTGACTGTCAATACTCAGTAAAGCCCCCTGGCATCCGACTGGGCTAAATAACTCAAAATCAGATATGAAGAATGTTTTCAGACAGCTCATTGTCCTGATAGATCATGCTCAGCTCTTGAAAGGGAATATGTTCATGTCTCGGAGCAGCATTACAATCATCTTCCTGGATTTTCTGGACTATGGCACTACAAAATTAAACACATCAATACTTACACGAGTTATAACTTCAAAGCCAGACTCCTCTTGCTGATTTATTTTTAAATCAGGGATTGCATCACCAAGGAAGTCAGCTATTTCCTGAGGTGGCCTCCGGTGTGTCAAAGGATCTGTGCCGCGTATGGTGTCAACTAAGAAATTTGTGACTTTGGAAAAGTTAACCATAGTAGCAGTGTACGGGTCCTTCCGGAATTTCTGTGAACGAGAGGGAAGTGATATTCAGTACAATAGGCTACAAATAAGAAAATATTTTTCTATTACAACAAAGAAATACAATGCCACCTAAAAGCTCTATTGCTTTTTCAGAGAACCTACGATTTTTCTACGCAGCCATTTCTATTTTGTTGAAGTGCTTGGGAGAGCCACCACGCTCACTCATCAGAAAGAAAAGTATACTGCTCACAACTACAATATGATCTCTAGGTCCAATCCATATTCTCTAAGTGCGCAGACAAACTGCTAGCCTGCAGCAAAAGAATATCCAATGCAACAGGACAAAATCCAGCACTATACAATGTTTCTCTTTACTCACAGATGAGGGATGAAGTTGCAAGGAACTTTATGACCATTGAAAAAAAAAAATTCTGACATTTTGGCAAAATTCATGAAAAAATTATTTCCAATGGAGAAATACCAATCTCGTCCCACCATATAATATACACGTAGATTATAATGTTGGGAAGAAAGCATGCTGTAGGTGGAGGAGCTGAGCCTGCTCCATATCTTTAGGGTCCCAGCTGTGTTATTGTATTGTATTGTATTGTGTGTTATTTGATGCAGTCCAATGAACTTCTAGATGCTGTCCAGTTAACCCTTAAATAGCCGCCTCTGTCAAGTAACTGATTCCAAGTAAATAAAGGAGGATTTTTTTAAACATTTTGCCAAGTATGGTGTCAAAATAAAAACAAAATTAAAAACTGTGATACTTGTACCACAGCAAGAAAACAGTAATGCTTTTAAATTAAACAGTAATAGAGTGTAACTTAACCCTTTCATGACACAGCCCAAAATTGCCTTAAAAGGATTATCCAGCGCTACAAAAACATGGCCACTTTACCCCCTCTTTGTCTCAAGCTCAGGTGTGGTTCGCAATAAAGCTCCATTTACTTAAATGGAACAGAGTTTAAAAAGCCCACCCAATCTGGAGACAAGACAGAGTGAAAAGTGGCCATGTTTTTGTAGCATTGGATAACCCCTAAGCCTTTTAACCTCTTAAGAGCTGAGCCAATTTTCTTTTTGCGTTTTCGTTTTTTCCTCCTTGTGTTTAAAAGGTAATAGCGCTTGCATTTATTTCACCTAGAAACCCACATGATCCCTTATTTTTTGCGTCACCAATTGTACTTTGCAATGGCAGACTTAATTTTTGCATAAAATATGCTGCAAAACCAGAAAATAATTATATGCGCAGTGAAATTGGGGGGAACTTGCATAACTTTTATATTATTTGATGACTTTTAAAAAAGTTTACCGTGCCAGGTCAGGAATGCGATAAATTATTAGTTTGCGCGATTACGCACACGGCGACACCAAACATGTTTGTTTATTTATTTTTATTTATAAAATGGGAAAAAGGGGGGTGATTCATACTTTTAGTAGGGGAGGAGGTTTTTTTATTAATAAAAACACTTTTTATAATACTTCCACAGCAATTAGAAGTCCCCCTGGGGGACTTCTAAAACAACTACACTGATCTTTCATAGAGATCAGTGTAGTTGTATAAAACCGCACAGATCCATGAGATCGGTGCTCTATTGCTTTAGTCCGCTGCAGCCCATTGCAATAGAATACCGAGCCAGGATCTGCGTCATTCAGACACTGAGGCCCGGCTCAGTAAGACCAAGGTATCCCCCCTCCGCGATCGCATCCTGCCACTAGACACCAGGAATGGGCTGCATATAACACTGTTAGATGGAGCTGTCATGTTTGACAGCTGCATCTAACCCCCCTCTGAACTCCTCTTCCGGACATATGCCGTATGGGTACGTATATGTCCTTAGGAGATTAAGGACCATGCCAATCTTAATTTTTGCATTTTCCTTCTTTCCTCCTCACCTTTTAAGAGCTTTAGCCCCTTTATTTTTCCATCTACAGGGCCATGTGAGGGCTTGTTTTTTTTTTAAGAAACAAGTGTACTTTGTAATAGTGCCTTTTAACCCCTTAAGGTCAAAGCCTATTTTCGTTTTTGCGCTTTTGCTTATTCCATTTTAAGTTTAAAAGTCCATAGCGCTTGCATTTTTTCACCTAGAGACGTATATGAGCACTTATTTTTTGCGAAACCAATTGTACTTTGCAATGACAGGCATTATTTTTCCATAACATATGCTGCGAAACTGGAAAAAAATCATTTGCGCTGTCAAATTGGAAAAAAAAACAAATTTGTTTTGATTTCGGGGAGTTTTGCATTTACGCCGTCCGTCCTATGGTAAAACTGACTTGTTATGCATGTTCCTCAAGTCGTTACGATTACTATGATATATAACATGTATAACTTATATTGTATCGGATGGCCTGTAAAAAATTCAAACCATTGTTAACAAATATACGTTCCTTAAAATCGCTCCATTCCCAGGCTTATAGCGCTTTTATCCTTTGGTCTATGGGGCTGTGTGAGGTGTCAGTTTTTGCGCCATGATGTGTTCTTTCCATCGGTACCTTGATTGCGCATATACGACTTTTTGATCGTTTTTTTATTACATTTTTTCTGGATTTGATGCGACCAAAAATGCACAATTTTGCACTTTGGGATTTTTTTGTGCTGACGCCGTTTACCGTGCGAGATCAGGAATGTGATTAATTAATAGTTCGGGCGATTACGCGCGCGGCGATACTAAATATGTTTATTTATTTATTTATTAATTTATATTTATAAAATGGGAAAAGGGGGGTGATTTGGACTTTTATTAGGGGAGGGGATTTTTTATTAATAAAAACACTTTTTTACTTTTTTTTTTACTGTAACTAGAAGCCCCCCTGGGGGGCTTGTATATACATAGCACTGATCTCTCATAGAGATCAATGCTGTGTATATACACAGCAAAGATCCATGAGATCGGTCATAGATTACTATGGCCTGCTGCAGGCCATAGCAATCTATTGCCGAGCCGGGATCAGCGTCATTCCGACGCTGAGGCCCGGCACGGGCAGAAGAACGGATCTCCCCCCCGCGATTGCATCGCGGGGGGGAGATCCGTCCCACTAGACACCAGGGACGTGCGGCGCAGTGCCTCTAAGTGCAGCTGTCAGGTTTGACAGCTGCACTTAGAGGCTTAATTAGCCGGCACTGCCCGGCTGCACGTGTCAGCCGGGATCAGCGCCGTTCAGAGCGCGGTCCCGGCGGGACCCCGCTCTGAACACCCCGAGCGGCACCATGACGTATCAGATACGTCATGGGTCGCTAAGGGGTTCATCTACCAAAAATGCATGCCAGAACTCCAAAAATATTATTTATGAGGTGAAATTGGAAAAAGTTTGGGGAAAAACTTTTGGGGGGTTCCTGTGTCTACATAATGCACTTTATGGTAAAACTGACATGTTATCCTAATTTTATATGCCAGTTGAACCCAACGATATGCATTGTTTCATAGCTTTTCTAATGTTTTATTTAATTTATTTTTTTACAATAAAAAGTTTTATTTGCAAATTATTATTAAAATAGCTCTATTGTGAATCTTCTGACCGTTTTATTTTTTCACTTACGGGGCTTTGGAATTTTTTTTTTTAATTTTCTGACATGCAATCACTAAATTGAATACACTGGTCAATGCTATGCCATCACACAGCATTGATCAGTGTTATCAAAAGGTAAACTCTTCAGAAGGTGACTCTGCTAATAAAGTCTGGGTCATTATCATTTATGGTGCCACCTATTGCTGTGGTTCCAACCTTTTAGTTTAAGAACCTGCTGCATTGTTCAGGTTGCTTGTGTACCCCCCTGATGAAGCCCTCTTTTTGACCACGGATGTGCATGCTGGGTTGTTTTTAAGTTATGTGTCTTGTGTTTGGGAAAAGGACAGTTTGATTAGGGTAACTAGCAAGTCTGACTACAGTAGCAGAATTTAGGGTTTTATATCCTGTTTATTTCTAGCCCTTTTTTCTTTTTGTGTTATGTTAGCATAATGGACTAGTGGGAGAAAAACAGATGCAGTAAGTGCTGAAGACTTCTGACTGCGAGTATACAATTAAAGCACCCCCTTGTTTCTGTTGCTCACTATTACTTCCTAGTTTTGTTGCCTTCAAGATTCTATTGCTCTGTCACTGACCCAACTGAGACATATACTGGTTTTGTATTTTTATAACTGTACATTAATTTAAGTGATCAATTAGGTTAGGTAATCGATTAATGTTACATTTTATAACTTGGTAGTTTAGCTGATGTTATATGCTCTGGCAGACACTGCTATTGAGTATGGATCTAGCATTACATGGATCAGTAATAGCAATCTAATGATTATTTATAAGAAATGTTTTTAAAACAAAAAAAAACCTCTCCCGTGATAAATGTTCAAAATTACACATTTTCAATTTTTCAAATAAACAAAAATAAAAAAGAATCACATATTTGGTACTGAGGCGTCCAAAATTGTGTGCACTATATAAATATGACGTTATAAATCATGCATGGTAAATAGCTTAAAAGGAAAAAAAAATGTCAAGAGCTAGAATTGGTCACTTCACATATCAGGCAATAAAAAAAAAAGGAAAATGTAATAAAAATGTCCCATCTAAATCAAAATTGTAACAATATAACTACAGATCATGGTCTTAACAAAGCCATTTTAAAGGGGTACTCCAGGTGGGGCTTTTTCACTATGGCCAGGGAGGGGGTGAATGAAAGCAACAATGTCCACTTACCTCCACGGTTCCAGTGCTAGGTCCCGCATTGTGCTGCTCCACTCGCTTCCTGGTCTATGATGCTGCTTCAGACGAGACATTTTAAGCCTGCTTCGCCATTCAGTCGCAGAGGCAGGACCCTGCTACAGCTGCTCAATGGCTGAGCAGGCTTGAAACATCACATCTCAAGCCGCGTCATAGACCAGGAAGTGGCCGGGATGCGGGACCAGCACTGGAACTGGGGAAGTAAGTTGACATCATTGCTTTCATCCACCCCTTCCCCGGCCATTGTGGAAAAAGGCCCCCGCACAGAGTACCCCTTTAAAGTGTCCCTGTCATTATAACTTTCAAAATCTAAATCAACAGTAGGTGTGATATAAAGCAAGTTTGCAATTCACAATAATTTTTTTTTTGTTATTATGGGAAAGCATGGCGCTTCCTGTGTTAAGGGTGCATTCACACATACAGGATTTGAAGCAGATTGGATAGCGCAGATTTGAGGTTGCGCATTCAAAGCAAATCTGCTTCAGATCCTGTACGTGTGAACGCACCCTTAAGGAACTATTCCACCAACAGATCAGACAACATCTGCCAAATATTTGAAGCCAAACCCAGGTATGGATATGAAAAGAGGAGAAATCCAGTCTTTCCTTTATGACCTGTTCTCTGATTATAGTCTGTTCCTGGGTTTGGCTTCAAATCTTTGGCAGATAATCTGTCGTCAGATCTGTTGGTGAAATAGGGCCTTAAGACTGTGTTTATTTATTTATTTTCTAAACATAGGAAGTCCAGTGTTTCCCAGGTTATCTGCACGCTCACTAAGAAGGCAGTCACGTGATTGATAAGCACATTGAGCAGGGGCTTCATATATTTACTCGGAGCTTAAAATTGGCGGGGCTTGTTTAGATGGAGCTACCTAAGGGTCCATTTACACAGAAAGATTATCTGACAGATTATCTGCCAAAGATTTGAAGCCAAAGCCAGGAATGGATTTGAAAAGAGGAGAAATCTCAGGCTTTTCTATATGACCTGATCTCTGTTTATAGTCTGTTTCTGGCTTTGGCTTCAAATCTTTGGCAGATAATCTGTCAGATAATCTTTCTGTGTAAATGGACCCTGAGGGTGCGTTTACACAGACAAATTTATCTGTCAGATTTTTTAAAGCCAAAACCAGGAACAGACTATAAACAGAGAACAGGTCATAAAGGAAAGACAAAGATTTCTTTTGTTTTCAAAAGCATTCCTGGCTTTGGCTTCAAAAATCTGTCAGATAAATCTGCCTGTGTAAACGCACCATAAGGCAGGAAAGCTACAGAGAGCATGAGTAAATCCTAGAGATGAGCGAACCGGGTTCGGGTTCGAGTCGATCCGAACACGAACGTTCGGTATTTGATTAGCGGTGGCTGCTGAAGTTGGATAAAACTCTAAGGTTGTCTGGAAAACATAGATACAGCCAATGACTATATCCATGATTCCCACATAGCCTTAGGGCTTTATCCAAGGTCAGCAGCCACCGCTAATCAAATGCCGAAAGTTCGGATCGACTTGAGCATGCTTGAGGTTCGCTCATCTCTAGTAAATCCCCATACCGCAGTCGCAGAGTTTGAAAGGAGCGACGCTTCCCTGAGCTAATACTCTCTATATGTTCCCTGCCTTGGAGAGCTCTGTCTGAACAAACTCCGCCCCTTTTAAACTCCACAACTGCTGTATCATACAGCTTCCCCGCCTCACGTCCACCCACCCTGCCCACATCCAGTAACTGAACACTATGACGTCCCCGTCTCAAGATGGCACCTTCTGAAAAGGCATTAGACGTCTCAATAATAATTTCATTTGGACTAAAGGACTTTCAGTGGGGGAGGCACACAGAAAAAAGTGGGTAATGATACCCAAATTTGAAATGCATGTACATTACAATGTTGTATAACGTTAGGATATGGTCACAATACTTAATTATAGTGGTTGGCCGGAGTACCCCTTAAACACACCATGAGAAAGAGAGTGTACTAGAAGAGTTCTCAAGACTAAATACAATAAGATTAAAACTATCAAAAAAACCTATCTACTGTACCGTAAAATAGTACCAATAAAAACTACAGCAAACTCTGCAAAAAAAACCCTCACACAGTTCCATAGATGGGAAAATGATAAAGTTATACAGTGGTGCCTTGGATTACGAGCATAATTCGTTCCGGGACTGCGCTTGTAATCCACTCTTAAACCAAAGCAAATTTCCCAATAAGATATCACTGAAATGCAGACAATTGATTCCACACCCCAAAAATAATGATTTATTTATTCTGAATAACATGTAAGACAAATGAAACAAACATTCAGAAAAAGCAGAATATGTGATATTATAAGTTATTGTAAAGTGGAGAGAATGGGAAACACAAGGGCGGACAGAGACTGCAGGGAACATGAAGGAATGAGCAGGGCAGATGTAAGCACAGTATAGCGGCACCCTCTATCCGGGGAGAGAGCGGTTACAGCTATGCAGAGATCACCCCCACAGTCCTGTCCCCTGATGCAAGCCCCAGCCTGAAGTGGATCTGCCATGATTTGGAAGGTGAGAGAGACTTCCTGGGTCAGAGTACAGTGCTGTAGACCCCACTATGCAGACCATGCCCCTACTCCACTTGCACACCCACCCAGTACAGCAAGCTCTTCAACCAAAGCAATGCTCTTAAACCAAGTCACAATTTCGAAAAAGTGTAAGCTCTTAAACCAAGTTACTCTTAAACCAAGGTACCACTGTAGTTAAAATAAAGCAATGCAAAAAGGTTTATGTATTAATTCAGTCCCTGAAAGCAGATCTAGAAGAGCCTGGCTGCCTACAACACTATGCCACATATAAAACTACTACTACAATGTGTGAACACTTTTATTTGTACAGTCCCAAGGAAACCCTTACTACAGTGTGAATAGCCTAAGTATAAACTAAAACACGCTGAGGGTGCCCCAGAGAAGCATTCCTTGTTATTACTAGGCCATTCTCTTGGAAGATACTGATGGTGAAATATAAAAAGGAGGTTTTCTTTTTTCTTTGTAACCTTCACCTGCAAAACAGCAGTCTGGTAGCTAATGATGAAGTTAGTAAGAATTGTTGTTTCTGTAGTATTATGTGACCTTTATTATTCCTTTAGAATAAATGTGGGTCTTAATGAACAAGCAATTTGCCAATTCCCCCCCCCCCCCCATCATCATCAGACCTCCAAGAGCCTTATAGGGGTATTTTATATATATATATACTCACATCCCACCCCCAAACCAGGAAGTTTGAGCAGGGCAGATGAGAACCCTTTCAACTTTTGTTTCTTTTTTATCAACTTCAGCACACTAGAACTTGTTAGACAAAAAATTTTACTTTTTAATTAAAGACAGCAATTCTCACATTAGTTTTTTACAGCAATGACCGTTTGGGACAAACAATGTGACAATTTTATAGTACAGGTCATTATAGATATCAAATAAATGCTTTTTTTTTTTTTTTATTCACTGTCATTTCAAACAAATTCCCTCTATGTGAAAGCCTATGCGATTCCTAACATAACAACACTGTAAATCATTTCATTTAAAGGGGTTATCTAGAGTTAGAAAAACATGGCCACTTTCTTCAAAAGACAGGGTTTAGCAACTCCGTTCCAATAAAGTGAATGAAGCTTAATTGAAAACCACACCTGAACTGGGGACAAGAGTCATGCTTTCTCTGGAATAAAGTGGCCATGTTTTTTCAAACACTGGATAATCCCTTTAACAAAAATGACTCTTACCTCTTAAGTCTTGGCCACCAGGTGTCTCACTTCCTTTAAAAAAAAAAAGCTGACCACTGCCTGTTAGGGGAATTCACTCTAACAGCAGAGGGACTAATACTGAACAAGATCGCGGCAGCTAGTGCTATGTGTAGAAGAGACTTAGAGAGCCCAGGCTATCTGTCTGACCACCCACAAAATTGTGTGTGTCCCTTGTAAATACAAGTGTTCCTCCTGAATGTAGTCTCCCCCTACTCTTTCCCCTCCTTTATCTGCAGGCTTGTCATGATCATCAGCACTTCAGTTCTTAACCCCTTAACGACATCAGGCGTAAACTTACGCCCTCGCGCCCTGGTACTTGGCGCATCAGGGCGTAAATTTACGCCCGATGTTGCCCCGATCGCTGCGTGTTCGCACACAGCGATCGGGGAAGATGGCCTGCTATAAATCATAGCAGGCCATCTTAGCTTCACGGCACGGGGGGTGGTTAACACCCCCCGTGCTTACGATCGCCGCTATAGGCTGATCAATTCAGATCAGCCAATAGCGGCGATCGGAACCTTTCCGGGTCATCGGTTACCCGGAAAAAAATGGCGGTCGGTGCTGTCCGAGGACGGCACCGACCGCCATTACTGCAAAAAGTAATGGTGGTCACCGTGCCACCAGCCCGATCGCCGTAAACGGCCAGCTGGCCGTTCACGGCGATCGGGCCGGTGGCACGGCGATCAGAGTCCCACAAAATAAAAAATACCTGCCCTGGACCCCTCAGCTAGGTATCTGAGGGGTCCAGAGCAGGTATTTGTACATTACTCACCTGTCCCGGGGTCCTGATCGGCGTCTTCCGGGTTCGCGGCGTCCTCCGTCTTTCCGGCGCGTGTTCGGATCTTTCCGGCGGTCCCCGTCGTCTTCATTCGGCTATTTTCGGCTCCAGCCTCGTCATTTTCCGGATTTTGCGCTCTGCTGCCCTCTAGCGGCTGCTAATCAGCTGCTAATCAGCAACTCCTCCTTTTTGGCGTAGGCGTAGGGTGTTTTTTTTCTATATTCTACTGCCACGGTCTGCTGATAAGTGCCGCGCATAAGTGCGGCATTTATCAGCAACTCCTTTGTTGGCGTAGGTTTATTTTTTATACTTACTGTAAAAAAAACACGTAAAAAACACTACATTACACCACACTACATTGAATAAAGTTTGACACTACACCACTACATACCCCATATACCAATCCCTGTATAAAGATGGCCCCCAGGGTGTTTTCGGCATCAGAGGGATACGTTATTATTGCCTCCGACACCGAAACAGCCAGTGAGGATGAAATGGGGGGATCCTTCTTTCCTCCATTCATCCTCATCATCCTGTGACGTGTCTGGGGGTTGCGTAGCGTACGCTGCCCCCCAGACACGTCTTTTCCGCCAGTACCGTCCCAATAAGAGATCACGATATGGCGTGAAATTCTACAAACTCTGTGAGCGTACCTCAGGGTACTCTTACAGATTTAGGGTACGTGCACACTGCGGAATGGCGAAGGATAACCCTTCGTGCATTCCGCAGCTGGCACCCGGCGGTGGACTGATGTGGGCGCATGTCTCTACCCGTGTCATAGACTCCATTCTATGCATGGGCGGATTCCATCGTCAGTCCAAAGAATGAACACGTTGGACAGAAAGCAGAATTCGCCCGTGCATAGAATGGAGTCTATGACACGTGTGGAGACGTGTGCCTGCATCACTCCGCCGGCGGGTGCCAACTGCGGAATGCACGAAGGGTTATCTGTCGCGATTCCGCAGTGTGCACGTACCCTTAGAGTGTATGTAGGAAGGGACACCCGAATCCAGCCCCCAGATGCCCCCCCCCCCCATCCTCGGAACAAGTGGGAAGATCGTCCGGGAACTGATCTTCCCACTGCTGGATAAAGGTTACCACCTGTACGGGGATAACTTTTATACCAGCACCCCCCTCTTCTGGTCCCTCGCTGCCCGAGCTACTGTACCTTGCGGCACGATCCGAAAATATCAGAAGCAGTAATAGAGCCCTAATATTTAGCAGCCATGGAGCGGACCCAGCGCTTCTGGATGTGAGGGACCCCGTATCGCACCAGAACAACATTTTCCAGGTGACGTCCCCCACACTGGAGAAAGGGAGACCCCAGAAGAAGTGCAGAGTGTGGGGTAACAGGGGGATCAGGAAGGACACCATTTTCCAGTGTGACACCTGTCCTGATCACCCCGGCCTCTGCATACTGGATCGCTTCAAGGCGTACCACACGTCATTGGGGTTCTACAATATCTAAATTCTGTCCCATATTCCTATTTCAGGGGTCACGTTGATCCGGGGATTATTCTGATCGCCATTATGGAGTCGGGAAGGAATTTTTCCCCTGTGATGAGGCTACTGTCGTCTGCCTCACGAGGGGTTTTTGCCTTCCTCTGGATCAACACAGATTGAATTTGATGGACACCTGTCATTTCCAACCATATAAACTAATAATTGGCCTAATACCCCGAAATAAATTAGAATTGTCCCTTTTTCCCAGCTAAGTAGGTATGGCCGCTATTCCCATTAGAGGATGCCATGATGCAATTACAAAGCCTCTGTGCGGCCAGGACAGTAGAAACCCCACCACAAGTGACCCCATTCTGGAAACTACACCCCATAAGGAATCTAACAAGGGGGGCAGCGGGGATATGGCCCCCTGGTGACGGCCACATTTGGGACGTGAAAATGAAAAAAATTGTATTTTTTATTTTCTCGGCACATGTTCTACGTAAGTGACTGTCACCAGTGGGGTCCATATCCTCACTGCACCCCTTGTTAGATTCCTTATGGGGTGTAGTTTCCAGAATGGGGTCACTTGTCGGGGGTTTCTACTGTCTTGGCAGCACAGGAGCTTTGTAATTGCGACATGGCCTCCATCCTCCATTCCAGCCTCTAAATGGTGCTCTGTCCCTTTGGTGGCTTGCCCTGTGCCCATATGGCACATTATGCCCACATGTGGGGTATTTTCGTACTCAGTGGAAACTACCCTACACGTTTTGTGTTCATTTTCTTTTTTAACCCCTTGTGGAAATGAAAAAAATCAAGGCTAGACCAACATTTAGTGTAATTTTTGTAAAATTTTTACTCTAAATCAGGCATGTCCAAAGTCCGTCCGGAGGGCCATTTGCGGCCCGCGTTCCGAACTTTTACGGCCCCCCCAGGTATCCAGCTTGCTATTACCTGCCTGTGTTATAAAGCATATAGCATGTAGCATGTAAAATGGTCGGCCCTCGCACATGTTAACTTCATCAAATTTGGCACTCTTAGAAAAAAGTTTGGACATGCCTGCTCTAAATCATTAATCTTGTCATGATTTTTTCATTTTCACAAGGGGCTAAAAGATAAAAAAAAACAATAAATGTGTAGAGCAATTTCCCCTGAGTACGGAAATACCCCACATGTGGACATAAAGCGCCATGCGGGTGCAGGGTAAGCCTCCGAAGGGAAGGAGCGCCATTTCGTTTTTGAAGGCTGGATTTGGATGGAATGGATTTCGAGGGGCCATGTTGCATTCAAAAGGCCTCTGTGTTGCCAAGACAGTTGAAACCCCCCACAAGTGACCCCATTATGGAAACTGCACCCCTCAAGGAATGTAACAAGGGGTGTAGTGAGCATATTGACCCCACTGGTGACGGGCACAAATGTGGAACAATGTGGCGTGAAAATGAAATATTAAATTTTTTACACTATAATGTTGGTTTAGCCTTGAATTTATCATTTTCACAAGGGGTTAAAAGAGAAAAAAACACACTATGTGTAGAGCAATTTCCCCCGAGTCCGTAAATACCCCACATGTGGACATAAAGCGCCATGTGGGCGCAGGGCAAGCCTCCGAAGGGAAGGAGCGCCATTTGGATTTTGGAGGTTGGATTTGGCTAGAATGGATGATGAACGCCATGTCGCATTTACAGAGCCCTCGTGCTGCCAAAACACTGGAAACCCCCCACAAGTGACCCCATTCTGGAAACTGCACCCCTCAAGGAATCTAACAAGGGGTGCAGTGAGGATATGGACCCCTTGATGACGGGCACATTTGTGCCATGAAAGTGAAAAAATGAAATTATTTACTTTTACGTCACATTGTTCCACATTTGTGCCCGTCACCAGTGGGGTCCATATGCTCGCTGCACCCCTTGTTAGATTCCTTGAGGGGTGTAGTTTCCAGAATGGGGTCACTTGTGGGGGGTTTCCAGTGTCTTGGCAGCACGAGGGCTCTGTAAATGCGACATGGCCCATGAAATCCTTTCCAGTGAAATTCAGCTTCCAAAAGCCAATTGGCGCTCCTTCCCTTTAGAGGCTCGTCCTGCGCCCCCTTGGCACTTTATCGCCACATGTGGGGTATTTCCGTACTCGGGAGAAACTGCGCTACACATTTTGTGTCTTTTTTTCCTCTTATCCCTTTAAGAAAATGAAAAATTGAAGGCTAGAACAACGTTTTAGTGTAAAAAATAAATTTTTCTTTTTTCACGCCATATTGTTCGGAAAATCTGTGAAGCACCTGTGGGGTCCAGATGCTCACCGCACCCCTTGTTACATTCCTTGAGGGGTGTAGTTTTCTAAATGGTGTCCCTTTAGGGGTGTTTTTTAGGTTTTGGCACCCGAGAGCCTCTGCCAACCTGAAGTGGTACAGTCAGAAATTACCAAATATAACGGAGGCGTTGAAATTCACTAGGCGCTCCTTTGTATCTGAGGCTTGTGGTTGCGTCAAATAGCGCAATAGGGCCACATATGGGGTATTTCTATAAACTGCAGAAACGGGGCAATAATTATTGGGGTGCATTTCTCTGGTAATAGGTTTATAATTATGAAAAATATTGGATTACAATAAAATCTCTGCACAGAAAATTTAAATTTTCAAATTTCTTACACACTTAGCTTTTATTTCTGTGACTCCCCTAAAGGGTTAAAACACTTTCTGGATATGCTTTTGCAGAGTGTGGGGGGTGAAGTTTCTGAAATGGGGTGCTTTGTGGGGCTTTCTAACATACAGGCCCCTCAAATACACTTCAAACCTGAACAGGTCCCTAAAAATATCTGATTTTGAAATTTTACTGAAAATTTGGAAATTTGCTGCTAATGTTTTAAGCTTCCTATTGTCTAAAAAAAATGAAAGATCGTTTAATAAATGCCGCCAACATAAAGTAGACATGTTGCTAATGCTATTTGATATATAATTTATGTGGTATAACCACTTTCTGTATACGCAAAAAAGTTTCAAAGTTTAAAAAATGCAGTTTTTCACATTTTTTCACATTATTTGGGGTTTTTTCATAAAGATTCGTTATGAGTATCGACTCCAATTTACCAGAAATGTAAAGTACAATATGTCACGAGAAAACAATCTCAGAATCAGCCGGATAGGTAAAAGCATCCCGAAATTATTAATGAATAAAGTGACACTGGTCATATTCATAAAATTTGTCTCTGTCATTAAGGCCCTTTTAAGGCTCTGTCCTTAAGGGTTTAATTTAACTTGTATTGCTGCTGCTCCAGTGACCGCCAGCTTTCCTCACTGCAACTTCACATACCCGGCTGAGTGACTGACTGCTCAGCTAATCACTGACTGGCTGAGCGGGCAATTGCTAAGAGACCCTGGTAAGTGCTGTTTTTTTATTTTCTTGGGACTTCATATTCTGAAATGAGGCAGTGGAATTGTGTGAACTATTTAAAGCGAAAGTGCCATCAGGTACATCGCTTTAAGTTTTTTACATGAATAGCCCGGAGCCGGCACAGGGATGGCGCTGCAGTCCTTTTGTTGAATCGTGGCTCGGTTTCTAGGCGCGACGCCGTGAGTAAGGACGGGTTTCATCACACTGGGTATCTACTCATGTAAAAATCTTAAAGGGGTAGTGCGGCGTTTAACATTTATTCACTAAATAACACACATTACAAAGTTATACAACTTTGTAATGTGTGTTATTTAAGTGAATGGCACCCTTCGCCGTGTTCTCCCCACCCTGGAAGTGTGATGCATCATACTTACTCCATTGCTGTCGACCCCAGCCGCCATCTTGGGTTGACGACGTCATCTTCGGGAGCCATCCCTCATGCCGCCCCCCTCTGCCGCGTCATCAGCTGCTCAGCCGCGATTGGCTGAGCACAGTTATACTCAGCCAATCGCGGCTGAGCAGCTGATGACGCGGCAGAAGATGACGTCGTCGACCCAAGATGGCGGCCGGGGTAGGTGAGTATAATGCACCACACTTCCAGGGTGGGGGGAACACGGGGTAGAGGGCCATTCACTTAAATAACACACAATACAAAGTTGTATAACTTTCTAATGTGTGTTATTTCGTGAATAAATGTTAAATGCCGCACTACCCCTTTAAGGTGATATACCTGATGGTACATCATGATGTTATAAATGTTGCACGGTAAATGTCAAAAGCTTGAATTGTTGATTTTTGCTCACATCATGTATCAGAAATTTTTTTTAAAAAAGTAAATGAAAAGTCCCATCTAAACTAAAATGGTAACAATAAAAACTACACGATGGCACAAAAAAAAAAAAAATCTCAATCCTTCCCATACTTATCAGCTACTGTATCTCATGCAGAAAATGTTGTTTTCTTTTCAGTCTGACACAGTGCTCTCTGCTGACATCTCTGGCCGAGACAGGAACTGTCCAGAGCAGGAGAGGTTTTCTATGGGATTTGCTGCTGCTCTGGACAGTTCCTGTCTCGGACAGAGGTGACTGCAGAGAGCACTGTGTCAGACTGAAAAGAAAACAACATTTCCTGCAGCTAATAAGTATGGGAAGACTGGAGATTTTTAAATAGCAGTAAATTACAAATCTATATAACCTTCTGAAACCAGTTGATGTAAAAGAAATACATTTTCAAAGGATAACCTCTTTAAGCTATTAACGAATTACTTTAGTTGGGGGAGGGGCATTTTGAAGGTAACAATCTCCTTGAACATCTTTATAAGCAATGGTATAACCTATTATTTAGGTGTAAGACAAGGATTTTCAGTCAGCTTACTGGTTCCCTCTGCAAAGCTGCAAACTGCCTACTTGTGCAAAACCCGATGAAGTGTAAACTGTGTAAATATCATCAATCATAGTGCATGGTTCTGTCCAATACAAATCAAACTCAATAACTCCTAGACATGCTTTCACTACAACATGTCAATTCTTTGGAGTGCAGATCTTGCAGTAGCATGGCCTTCATATAAAACGCAATATAAGAAGCAATTTATTATTTTTTCTGAATCGCATATTGTGAGGCTCAGTTATGGTAAGCAGTTTTCTGATGTATATATGTGCTAACCTGTAGCAAACCGTCAGTAGGTTCCTCGTGAAGGTTTTCAAAGGACTGTGAAAGACTCCTGTTTTGGGATTCCACAAGAAGAATTCTGCTGTCCTGTTCTGACCTGTGACAAATAATAAAAAGATTAAGCCATAGATGATGACATCCAGAATTACTTGACAAAATAAAAAATAAAAAAAAAGCATTTAGGAAATGTGTGTGATAAAAATAATGCATAACTTCTCTTCCCAAAAGTGATTATTTGGTTTAGAAAAATAAATAAGAAAACATTTTCAAATACTCCATTAAGAAATGCTTTGTTAGCATGGGGACCATTGCTCAGTACCTTTAGCTAGAGTAGACAGCAGCTAGAGAGCTCCCACTGAAAGACCAGACATATCTGAGCACTGAATCTACTGTCAACTTCATTTCAATGGATGTTGAGTTATGCTTCTTTTCTTTAGCAGTAAGAGGAAATCTGAGCACTTAAAGTGTCACTGTCGTGAAATTTTTTTTTGCAGAAATCAATAGTCCAGGCGATTTTAAGAAACGTTGTCATTGGGTTTATTAGCCGAAAAATGCAATTTTTCTTATGAAAAAGCAGTTTGAAGCTCTCCCCCCTGTGCCTGTAATCCTCTGTTATCTGCTTTCTGCTGCCGGCTAACTCCCTTCTTCCTCCTCCCCTCTCCCTAGAACAGACAGGGTACGACTCCTGCAACAAGTCACAATTTTCAGATTTTTCAGAGTGGATGAAAAAGAGGAAGGAGGGGGGGACCTGGGAAAAGGCTTTTTACATGCAGATAATGGCAGATTTGGCTAATAAACCCAATTACAAAGTTTCTTAAAATCGCCTGGACTATTGATTTCTGCAAAAAAAAAAAATTACGACAGTGACTCTTTAAGGAGTTATCCAGGATTAGAAAGAACACAGCTACTTTCTTGCAAAAACAGCAACACCAGCAAAGCTATTTCCTCAGGTTGTGTACCGTATTACAATCCAGCTCCATTCACTACAATGAAACTGATCTGCAAAAAAACATACCTAAACTGGGAACAAGAAATGTGCTGTTTCTTGAAGAAAGAAGATATGTTTTTCTAAGGGTGGTATTCCACTGGTCGACCAGGGCCCAATCAACGATGTAAACGAGCACAGATCTGCTAGATCAGCGCTTGTTTACTGGGCCTATTCCACGGCTAGACAATCGCTTAGCGAGGGCTGCAGCCCTTGTTTCATACTTTACCTCACCAGGCTGCAGGTCTTCTCCATCTCCCGGTCCCGTGCCACAGCAGCTTCGGAGCGGCCTGTCTGAACTGACAGACTGCTCAGCCAATCACTGGCCACAGCGATCCCTGCCAGTGATTAGCTGAGCGGTCTGTCAGCTCAGACAGGCCACTACGAAGCTGATGCTGCCACTGCTATTCCACATGGAGATGCACGGGTGGCGACCGATGATTTAAAGTTTGAACCTAAATGAACGATGAGCCAATGACACGATCATCGGTTGATCATTCTCTCTATTCCATGGAGCAATAATCGGCTGAATCGGCCGATTATCGCTTCGTGGAATAGGCGCCTAAGCCTGGACAACCTCTTTAAGGAGGTATACCCACTTTCAAAAGCTATCCCTTATCCATAGGACAGGAGATTACAATGTGTACAAAGAAAAAGCACAGCAATAAAATTTCCCCAGTGTCCCCAATGGGAACTTCAAAAGTTTCAGCCATTTGCCCGAACTCCCACCAAACCTTACAAGGAATGCCTACTACATCCCTACCAATGATCTACAAAGGTAAGACCAGGGATCAATGAGAGAATTCCTTGTCTTGTAAAAGCAAACACTTTGGATAATAAACATTAAATGTAATGTTAATTTTTGACCAATAACTGGCAATTTTAGTAAATCACAAGAAGCCAACACGGTAGAAAATTTAAGAACCCTGTTAATTCAGATAATTCTATTTAGCATAATGCAGATAATTCTATTTAGCATAATGCAATCACAAAGATAGATAGATAGATAGATAGATAGATAGATAGATAGATAGATAGATAGATAGAGTCTTGCAGTGAAAAACAAACTTTCCTTAACTCATTCCTATCCCTGCTTAACAAGTCATATATTATTTACCCATCCCTAGACATTGGTGCGCAGATACAAACAACTAAGATTTTTTTTTTAACATAATTTGGAAACTATGCAACATAAACAATAACTGAGGTTAAAAAAGGGGAGGGGGATTTAGTATTGCTTTCATATCCCTTGGTGTCAGGTAGGCCCATTAGGACATGTACATAAGCCACATTTAATTTTCTGTATCTTTGATCATCAGCTTGAGGTGTCGCCAGGAGAATAATGAACGCAGCATCAATGTCATTTGTAATAAAGACTGTCAATCCCTATGGAGAAGGGAATCACTGTAAATACAGCACACATTAAGAATGCTGATTAGACCCTGAACATATCACAAGACAACAAGTGGCCGTCTTTAGTGTTGGAAACTTTCAACAAATCCATATTTCAGAAGCTCCCAGTGGTGAACTGTAGGTACAAAGCATGCCCTATAAAGAAGCCTATTTAATAAAATGTTCCTTTGCTGTACCGACCGACTGGTCTTCTGTATATTATTAGATCAGAGCACAGAAATGCTCAAAAACAATATCCTCGATTAAAGAGACTAGATACTATAATTACTATTACTCATAGCACAATGGTTAAAAATAACCGCATTTTGTAACAATTCACCTGAGATCATATTTTCAGCTACTTGTTATCGCAAAACTTTTTAAAAGTTAGCAGAATAAGAAACAAGAGGAGCAAAAGAGAAAACTCAAAGACACAAAGTGCGGTGTAACATTTCCTGGTAAAGATTTATGGTGTATGCACTAGATTTCTGAAAGGTGTCTAAGGTCTGTAACACAGTTTGTGGCTAGGAAAAGGGAGGTCAAGAAACCCCTTGCCCCCCCCCCCCCCCCCCCCAAAAAAAAAAAAAAAAAAAAAATCTATCATAAGTTTAAGGCACACTATATAAATATTACAGGTTCCTCATTGCTCAATATATTAAAAAAGCTATGGTATGCCCTGTGTAATGCAGCCTAAGGCCATGTTCACATGGCATAAGACGATGGCCGTTCTGTGACCCAGCCGGCGGAACAGCCGGCGTTAGAGAAGATGATCCTGGTCGGTACAGCAGTACCGGCCGAATGATCTTCACTGCAGTTGAATTCAGGGCTGTGGAGTCGGTAAGCCGCAGCTCCGACTCAGACTCCTGAATTTTATCAGGACCCACTCAGGCTCCTGAATTTTATCAGGACCCACTCAGACTCCTGAATTTTATCAGGACCCACTCAGACTCCCGACTCCTGCTCCTTCATAAATGGCCAGTTATATACCAGGGGAGTTGTTTATCACACTGGCTAAGCAGCTTCTCCCTAATGTCCTACATGATCCTGGGGCAACTTCTGATTGAATAAAGGAATACTGTATATAAAGCAGATTCTCCTGTATGTGCAGTGGATGCAGCCAGTCTCCAGCCTCCATGTCCTGAACTACTCACAACTAGACTAGATGGAGCAGGTGGTCTTTTCCTGCTGACAGTCTTCTATGTTTCTAACTAAATATTCACCATACACAAAGAAACACTGCTAACAATGCCAGATCCCTGTGATACAGAGGGGTCAGCCATAGTGATATAGAGGGTTCACACATAGTGATGTTGAGGGTCACTGTGGGGGCATGCAACAGCACACACACACAGCCTGCTGCAGCCATAGAGCGCACACACACACACACACACACACAGCCTGCTGCAGCCATAACACACACACAGCCTGCTGCAGCCATAGGACACCGAAGAAAAACACACAATCTTCTCCCAGAGAGAAAACACCACACTGAGGACGGAGGTTACTGCTACACTACCTATGTCTTCTCCTCCTCCTCTATATTACACAGGATATCTTCATATTACACTGCTGCTCATATACAGTCATCCAGCATCCAGGAAGAAACCAGCACAGATCTCCCCCCCACACAATGGACTCTTCCAGCTCAGAAACAAACTGCCAAATAGTGACTGACAACTTTACCCTGACCAGTGTCCTATTAGAATGTTGCTCATAAAATATACTGATGAGCAAAACTTATAACATTTATATCAAAACTCAATTCTAATTTTTTTAAAGATTTTTTTAAAGCTGGAGTCGGTACATTTTTTTCCGACTCTAACTCCGACTCCAGCCAAAACTAGCTCTGACTCCAGCCAAAACTAGCTCTGACTCCGACTCCACAGCCCTGGTTGAATTCTGATGCGAGCGCATCCGTGCGTGCCCGCATCCAAATTTGCCACTGCAGTCAATAGAGTGTGCGGCTCCAATGTGTGTACTGACAGGTTTGCTGCTGCCGCTATTCATTGAATAGCAACCGCAGAAAACTGACATGTCAAGACAAGGTAGACAACTTGATCAGTTACTGCACTCAGACTCAACTCCTCTTCCTGAAAAGTCAAAGGAATCATGGATAAAGTAGACAATTCTAGGAAACATCATCAATGGGAAATTAGCAATTGGGATGGCTAAAAACCTATGCATCCCACGTCAGCTAAAATGCGTATACAAAAGGTATGCACAAAAGCATTTAAATTATTATGCAATAGTAGTCTAGGCTTCACTATTCAAAAAAAAAATCCTGAGTGCTTAATTAACATGTGGATTATGTTCCTTTCATTGGACCGAACATGGTGGACAATAAGGATAAATTTTTAAGCCTGCCCGAAAGATGCAATCATCTGACAATAGAGATTGCTGTCACTTTCACACATAATTAGCCTGTGTAAAAGAACCTTTACAAATCTAAGTTTTAGATCTAATAGTGACTGGTGTCAGTAGGGACAAATCAAGAAAATACTTTCCTTAACAGCTCTACAACCATCAATCAGGCAGAGCAGTGATTAGTGAATAATATCTGAAGTTGATAATGTGTGACTAAATATGGAACTGTGAGCTCTGCATATATCTTATTTTTTTCAGTTATATCTGTATTCTTCATCCAACAATAATTCTGAAATATTTTCTGATAACTTACTCCTGCTGAAATTTGGACTTAATGGACAGCTAGATGCTAAAATTCCCCTTGTCAAGGTGGTGTACACCCAACATCGGCAGGGACTGGACATGGATAGACAGCATTGGAACATGCCCCCAGCTCATAATACTCAGTTGTTGAATGAATTAATTAAAGGAGAAGTCCGGCGAAAATTATTTTTTTATATGTTATTACTTATGGAAAGTTATACAATTTTCTAATGTACATTAATTATGGGAAATGCTCATATACTGCTATTTCCCTTAATTTAGTGTATCAGGAAGTGTTAGAATTATCTCTGAAGCAGTGACGTCACGACCAACGGTGTAATTCCTATGGAGTGTCCAGCAGGGGGCGCTCTCTATATAGAAGTCAATGAGTACCATTGACTTCTATATATAGTGCGCCCCTGCTGGACACTCCATAGGAATTACAGTGTATGTAATGTAATGTAATGCACTGTACTGTTGTGACTTTATGAATACATTTATGGAATACTTTGGGGAGCAAGTGTCCTTGCTCCCCAAAGTATCCCATAAATGTATTCAATGAATACATTTGCAGGGCACTGAGCAGGGAGGGAGAGAGGTGCCATCTACCTCCCCCCTCCCTGCTCGGTGCTGGGAACATATACAAAGCACTACTCCCCCATTATCTACAGATAATGGGGGAGTAGTACCTGTGCTATCCCTATCACCGCCCGCGCCGCCGCCGCTCACACAGGGGCTGCTATTCATCGCGCCGCTGATTCCCCGCCGCCCGCGCCGCTCCTAACTACCCGCCCGCTCGCTCGCCCGCCCGCCCCGTTCCTGGCCGCTGCTCTGTTCCTGGCCGCCGCTCTCTGCTCATGCCGGCCGCGTCGGCCCGCCCCCACCCCGGCCGGGAGCACGGCACTTCCTGGTGTCCCCTGCCGGGGTGGGGGCGGGCTGACGCGGCCGGCATGAGCAGAGAGCGGCGGCCAGGAACGGGGCGGGCGGGTAGTTAGGAGCGGCGCGGGCGGCGAGGAATCAGCGGCGCGATCGTAAGTTTGATGCCGGGAGGAGGAGGGGGAGCGGCGGGGGGCATGAATAGCAGCCCCTGTGTGAACGGCGGCGATAGGGATAGCACAGGTACTACTCCCTCATTATCTGCAGATAATGGGGGAGTAGTACTTTGTATATGTTCCCAGCACCGAGCAGGGAGGGGGGAGGTAGATGGCACTCCTCTCCCTCCTTGTCCGGTGCCCTGCAAATCTATTCATTGAATACATTTATGGGATACTTTGGGGAGCAAGGACACTTGCTCCCCAAAGTATTCCATAAATGTATTCATAAAGTCACAACAGTACAGTGCATTACATTACATTACATACACTGTAATTCCTATGGAGTGTCCAGCAGGGGCGCACTATATATAGAAGTCAATGGTACTCATTGACTTCTATATATAGAGCGCCCCCTGCTGGACACTCCATAGGAATTACACCGTTGGTCGTGACGTCACTGCTTCAGAGATAATTCTAACACTTCCTGATACACAAAATTAAGGGAAATAGCCCTATATGAGCATTTCCCATAATTAATGTACATTAGAAAATTGTATAACTTTCCATAAGTAATAACATATAAAAAAATAATTTTCGCCGGACTTGTCCTTTAAGATAAGAACTGACAGAGTTATCTTAGAAAATTCAAATATGTAACAAATAGACATATCAGATGAGCTGTCAAGGACTCTTTAAAGGCACCATGGACACTAAAAAGAAAAAAAAAAAAGAAAAATCACATAATCAGATGATATAAAATAAAAAAACGAATATTTTTACAAGATAAAAAACAATCACAAATGGCTGCGATGATCAAAGCTGCTGAAGCTTTTACACAAATATAATAGCCACTTCATAGCCTAGTCCTTAAAGTGACACTGTCACCCCCTTTGTTCATTTTGACATCTCTACACAGGTGTAAAGGGTAAATTTAGTGTTTTTCATACCTTATTTCATATCATATGTCATGGTGCTTGTTCAAGTAAAAAGTGTCCTTTTATCATCTGCAGATTGTATTAAGTGGGCGTGGCCTCGCGGCACTAGCGCCACATAACCCCGCCCACAACGGCACAATTGGCCCCGCCCCCTCGCCGGCCATTGGAACAGGCTGGCCGAAAGGTCTAGACTCCACCCCCTTTACGTTGGACAACCAATGGGCGTCAATGGGGCGGGGCCAACCGTGCCGTTGTGGGCGGGGTTATGTGGCGCTAGTGCCGCGAGGCCACGCCCACTTAATACAATCTGCAGTTGATAAAAGGACACTTTTTACTTGAACAAGCACCATGACGTATGATATGAAATAAGATATGAAAAACACAAAATTTACCCTTTACACCTGTGTAGAGATGTCAGAATGCACTAAGGGGGTGACGGTGTCACTTTAAGTTCATGCAATGCCTTTAGGATTACTTGGGTTGATGGAGTGGTAGAGAATGGCTGAATAGAAGAATGGGGGGGGTACCCTTTTGTCCTACCTAATATATAAATATATATCTAAAAAAACTTACTAAGTATCATAATAGGAACATAAGAAAAAGTTAAATATACACTTCACAAAGTAGGCATTTAGACTTAGGGGAAGGAAGAGGAGTGAAGTCTATAAATGTGACACATTAGTGATAAAATAACACAGTATATTTTGAAAAGAAAAAAAGAAAAAGAATTACACAGATAATAAGCAGTAAATGCAATAAAACTTTCAGGATTTGCAAATATCCCTGCAGATTTCTGTCAGCAAAACTGCAAGTCGAGTCTCACCACAGTGCGTTCCAGGAATACGTTAACATCACATTAAAGGAGAAGTTCAGCAAAATTTTTATTAAAGTATTGAATTGTCCCCCAAAAGTTATACAAATCACCAATATACACGTATTACGGGAAATGGTTATAAAGTGCTTTTTTCCCTGCACTTACTACTGCATCAAGGCTTCACTTCCTGAATAAAATGGTGATGTCACGAACCGACTACCAGAGCTGTGCGGGCTGTGGCTGCTGGAGAGGATAATGGCAGAGGGACACTGAGGGACACAGGGCACTGGAGGGACACTGGGCACTGGAGGGACACTGAGCATCCCCCTGCCATCATCCTCTTCAGCAGCCCCAGCCCGCACAGCTCTGGGAGTCGGGTCGTGACATCACCATGTTATCCAGGAAGTGAAGCCTTGATGCAATAGTAAGTGCAGGGAAAAAAGCACTTTATAGGCATTTTCCGTAGACTTTAATAAGTGTATATTGGTGAATTGTATATATATATTTTTTTTTTTGGGGGGGGGGGGGGGGGCAATATAATAAAAGATTTTCGCCAGACTTGTCCTTTAAAATAAAAACAATATGCAAGACATACACAGACATACACAGCGGTATATTGTGGTAGATCTATGGCTTTAAGTGATTATCTTTGGGTTACGTCCCCCATGCATATGTTGATTTAGCTGAACAAAATATTGTGAGTCTGATTTGCTACAAAGTCCAGCTAAATAAATGTATGTGTGTGTGAAGTTGCCCAAATGTGGTTATTTGCTGACTACATTCAGGTTATTAAAGTGGTTATCCGACATGAGAAAATGTTTGATATATAGCTGCAGTTATCTAGAAAATAATAAACAGCCTATTCTTCTCCTCGCCACACTGCCCCAATGTCTTTCTGCAGTGTACCCGGGTTCCAGGTCTGCAGTCACATGCAAGACAGACTTGTCTCAGCAGTAACAGCCTGCTCAGCTAATCAGTGTCTGCATGGCGGTCTCATCACAGTCAGTGACTGGCTGAGCGGGCTGCCACTGCTGAGATTACTCCATTTCGGTGGCTGCAGTTAGCGGGGGACTCAAAGACAACAACACAGGAGGACACTGGGGGAGCGTGAAGAGGTGAAAACAGAAACTGTATGATTTTCTTTAAAACTGTGGCTATGTATTAAAAGTTTTCTTACAAGGTAGTGCCCCTTTAAAGTAAATGAAACCTTTTGGTTTATTGAAGATTTTCAACAAATAAAATTTTTTTAAACAAACATGCACAAAGTGTCGATTGTCCATATGGCTTGTCACATTACAAGTATTGATTTATAAAACACAAGTTTATAGAGGTACATATAACAAAGGTAAGTATACAAGTCTGTATTTCACAATAATCATACACTCCGTTAAACTAAAGCTTGTACTAATAATGTGCAAAGTGACTAAAACATAGGTACTAAACGCGAACAAAGAAAGGAAAACAAACACTCTCAAAGACAATGGATGAGAAGAGAAGTGTAAAATATACACTGGGGTAAACTGCCCATAGTAACCAATCACAGCTCCTCTTTTATGTAACCAGAGCTGAAAGCTGAGCTGTGATTGGTTGCTGTAGGGAATTTACACCTGTCTATATTTTACACCCTTTGATAAATCTACCCTATAGTGTTTAGTTCATGTATCTCAATACAATTTCTTGGGTGAAAGCCTAGCTTCGTATGTTCTGGGGATTTAACAGGCAAAGAAAGACCTTCTCCCACTGATCGTATGTAATATAGAGTGCTCAAGCTCCAACAGACTACAACATATAGAATAGTGTTCCCTGACATACACACATATATTATTCTAGCAGAATCTAATTCGATAATACATGTAACATTCTTTACCTTTAATGAATCAATACCTGCACCATGACCCGTGAAACCTGTGATGTAATGCCAGAGCAGTTACATTGTTATTATATTGAAAAACAAATTCCCATTTAAACGCATATTTATTATGAGTGATAAGAAACAGTTTTAAGACACCAATGAGATACACGAGGATTAGAGAGTACTTCATCATTCCTACCACAAACAAGCCATAAAAAACATTTATATTAATGCTGGCACATCTCTCATTTACAGAAAGTGAAAACTAAGCTATAAACAGTCAACACTTATTTTAATACTAGAAAATATTACATTGTCTGTAAGACTTTAAACAATTAGCTTAAAAACCAATGTTTCACTCTTACTTTCCATATGATAGGTCTAAAAACATAATAAAATAGCAGATGCCAGGACTACAAGGTCTAAGTGATCAAGTTTTCGTGTCCTCTGTACAATCTACAATGCACATCACAGCTTTGGGAGGATAAAAAAAAAACAAAACAAAGCAAAACAAAAAAAGAACATTAATAATATTATTGGCCCCAGAAAAGCAAAGACATGAAAGATAACAAAGGCAGAGGATGCCTCAGCAGACTGCCTGCATAAAACAATATGTTTATTCTGGTGCGCAGCTCTATTCAAACAGTCACATATTACTCTCCTGAACTAAATGCAATCACACTGATATAATCAGCAATTGTTCTGCTAGGGGCAAGAAATGAATTTTCTTATTTCACTTGTACTGGGACTACCTTGAGTGTTATTAAAGTGTGAGATAGGATCTTTAATAAGTTTTATCTCTTCATTTTCAATACAACAGGATGGGGCAGCATTATGAGGTGAGAGGAAATCAAACATAAGATTTCCATGCAAAGACCAAGTCGCCACCACACAACTTTCTACTGCAAAGAGCTTTCAAAATATCTCTAAAAAAAAACAACATGGATGAAGGCCAGGGACCTCCAAAGGTACTTTATAAAGGAAGACTGTAAAAAAAAAATATGTTTTAATAAAAATAATAGGCTTAAAGGTAAACTAAAAGAAGGCTCTAACCTGCTGTTATGTTCCCACAGCACACATGTCACTGTAAATTTTAGGGGTAGTGGTTTCGTTTTTTTTTTTTTTATTAATGAGTAAGACACATTTAACACGGTGCAGAGGGAGAGGGGTTTCGGACTACCGCCCTGTGCTGTTGGCACCACTGTGTGGCTGAGCTGCGTTGGTTTCCCTGTTGTTTGCCACCTGCTTGAGCCTTCCCCTCCAGTCCTCCCCTCTACTGTACGGTCTGTACTGCCTGGCTCCTCCTGCTGGCGGAGTCTGTACTATACAGACTGAGTTGTGAGAGTCCATGGGGAGATTTATCAAACATGGTGTAAAGTGAAACTGGCTCAGTCGTCCCTAGCAACAAATCAGATTCCACCTTTCACTCCTCACAGAATCTTTGGAAAATAAAAGGTGGAATCTGATTGGTTGTTAGGGGCAACTGAGCCAGTTTCACTTTACACCATGTTTGATAAATCTCCCTACATGTGTGTATTATTCTGTTTTACATGTATAGTACTGTACTGTATCGATTATTAGGCTGGGTTCACACTATGTATATTTGAGGCTGTATTTGTGAGGCTGTATAGCAACCAAAACCAGGAGTGGATTGAAAACACAGAAAGGCTCTGTTCACATAATGTTGTAATTGAGTGGATGGCCGCCATTTAATGGCAAATATTTGCTGTTATTTTAAAACAACGGCTGTGGTATTGAAATAATGGCCGTTATTTACTGTTATATGGCGGCCATCCACTCAATTTTAACATTGTGTGAACAGATCCTTTCTGTGTTTTCAATCCACTCCTGGTTTTGGTTGCTATGAGGACCTGACATGAGGACTAAATACAGACTCAAATATACATAGTGTGAACCCAGCCTTAAATTGTACATTTGTCAATGAAACAAAAAGGTACAGTAGTAGGATACGGAAACCAATGAAAAACTTTACATTGCTACTTAAGGGAAAAACTGCTTGGTTCCCAACCAGCCTGCCAGAACAGATTGTGGTTGAGAACAGAGGTACCTCTTGTATATATATATATATATATATATATATATATATATAATCACGCCCTCCTGAGGAAGCGATAGACGCGAAAACGTGCGTTAGGGGGATCTGGTGGTGGTGGCATTGGTTTACATCACAATGGGTGAGTTTTAATGATGTTCACTTGAGATTTTGTATGTGTATTGGGAGACCGGTACGAATACTCCTTGTATGGGTTACAGTGAGATAGGTAGCTAGCCATACACAATACTGTGAGATTTATGAATTTATCTCCACATAAATTATTTTTTTGTACATGTCATCTTTTGTAATACATGCCATTTCTGCACACTGCCACTTTTCACCCTGGTCTGTTTCTTTGTTGTTTTTTAGTGTTTGTGTATAATTTTATGAATAAAGTATATGGTTTTTATGGGAACTAGCCTCAGTGTTTTTTCAGTATATAAATTTGCGTAGAGGTGTTGATGTTTTAAGGTTTATCTGGACTAGTACGTTTTGAGGAGTTTTTGTACATTGAGTTATTCTATGTCCAGGTGGGATTATAAGTATAATTTATATATATATGTGTGTGTGTGTGTGTATTCATTAAACATGTATTAGTGTTACACATGGACAGTTCTATAGTGATTTACAGTGTACAAGTTAGAATTCACTTATTCACTTCTTTTGGACTTTTTGGTATTACTATAATCTGTAGATTTATTTACCTTTGTTTGAATGTGATGACTTTTCTTTTTTTAGTAGTAAGTTTTTTTTTATGCATTAGTACTAGAAGGCTCATCTTGCACTCCACTGCATAAAGTTGTTTCCCATGAACAATACCCATCACCTACCAACAAGGGGCACTACCACTGATCTTTAAACACCCAACACACCATACACCCTGCTCTGCATAACTCCTGCATAGAGGTGCGGATAACACAGTGCTTGCTCATCTTCACCTCAGCACTGGTAAAGGATATGGGGGAATCAATGCCTTGATGATGAGGATCCAAGCAATCTATCATATGTTCTCTTTTCTGTGATTTACAAGAAAACTTTTATAGGCAAAAACTTTACTTATAGAACCTTCCAGTGAGATTAATAAGTACTGTCTGCAGAGGTCTGTGGTTTTGCATAGCATTAATGCTTATAAAATGAGCACTTGCAAGCAAACTATGTTTCATCTACTACCAAGAGACCCGGCACATTTGGGAAGAAGAAGATCATTTGAATTCTCTCTGCTTAATAAATCAAGAATTCCACAGAGCAGCTAAATCAAGAAAGAATAATGGTATACGTCACACTGTGGTTGTTCTAGAAAGACTGCAGTTGTCTGTGGTGTCTGTACTTTGTAAGGACACGAGCTGCTTGATACTGTCAAAATTATTTCATTCACAACAACACTTTGATCCTGATTTCAACAGAATCTAAATTTTTAAGAGCCTTATCTAAACCTTACTTATCTAAATAAGTAAGATCCAAAACATAAAAGGAATTTTACACATCTGAGAATTCAGAGAACACAACAAGCCGCAGAGACAAGGTGCCAAAGAAAAATCAAGCAACATGAACTGAGCATGAAGAAACCAGCAGGGGGCACACACTAGTAATAATCAGCAATAATAATTAGAGATTGTAACACAGCAGAATATATCTATATATACGCCACAAGAGGGCGACAATGTTCTTTCAATATCACAGCATTTATGATCTCCACTATACTGTAACTGTTTAACTGTAATTACCATTCCAGTCACTAAAAAACCCCAAAGAACTACAGTCATAGCAAAATGCTTATTTTAGGGGTATGTCGACTACAGTAACTTATCAAACCGTAACATATTTAAACAAACAAGTCTGAAAAATATCACAAGGGACACAGATGGGACAAATATTCCGATAGGTTTGGCGATTTTACAAAGGGATGTGTCACCAAAATTAGGACAGGGTCTGTCAATTGGTGAGCAAATGAGGATCGTAGGGGGAATTCCTTTTTGCTGATTTATTAAGAGGTGTACAGCTATTTTTTTAGTTAATCCCCTCCCATCAAAAAATTAATTATTAGTATTATTATTAACCCCTTAAGGACAGAGCCTGAAATGGCCTTAATGACAGAGACAAATTTTATGAATATGACCAGTGTCACTCTATTCATTAATAACTTCGGGATGCTTTTACCTATCCGGCTGATTCTGAGATTGTTTTCTCGTGACATATTGTTCTTTACATTTCTGGAAAAATGGAGTCGATACTCATAACGAATCTTTATGAAAAAAAACCAAATAACGTGAAAAAATGCATTTTTCCAACTTTGAAACTTTTTTGCTTATACAGAAAGTGGTTATACCAAATAAATTATATATTAAATAGCATTAGCAACATGTCTACTTTATGTTGGCGGCATTTATTAAATGATCTTTCATTTTTTTAGACAATAGAAAGCTTAAAACATTAGCAGCAAATTTCCAAATTTTCAGTAAAATTTCAAAATCAGATATTTTTAGGGACCTGTTCAGGTTTAGGGTACAAACCCACTTGACGTATTTGCTGCGTGAATCAGTCTTAAAAATAAGCAGGCCAAACGCAGGTTGGCTTTATACAATTGTTCTGCGTTAAAATACGCAATTGCGTATTTTTGAAGCGTGAAGCTACATGCGTTTTTCGCACAGGTTGTTAACAACTGATGCTTTGCTAACAACAAGCTTCACGCTTCAAAAATACGCAATTGCGTATTTTAACGCAGAACAATTGTATAAAGCCAACCTGCGTTTTGCCTGCTTATTTTTAAGACTGATTCACGCAGCAAATACGTCAGGTGGGTTTGTACCCTCAGGCTGGGTTCACACTATGTATATTTGAGGCTGTATTTGGTCCTCTTGTCAGGTCCTCATAGCAACCAAAACCAGGAGTGGATTGAAAACACAGAAAGGCTCTGTTCACATAATGTTGAAATTGAGTGGATGGCCGTCATATAACGGTAAATAACTTCCATTATTTCAATATAACAGCCGTTGTTTTAAGATAACAGCAAATATTTGCCATTAAATGGCGGACATCCACTCAATTACAACATTATGTGAACAGAGCCTTTCTGTGTTTTCAATCCACTCCTTGGTTTGGTTGCTATACAGCCTCAAACATACAGCCTCAAATATACGTAGTGTGAACATAGACTTAGGCTGGGTTCACACGCTGTAACTGTGCGGCTGTTTTTTTTATGCGGCTGTAAATGTGCGGGTGAAACTCCGGCCGTGGGAAAAAATAGACATGCGGATCAAAACATACGGTCATTTACTTGGAAATCTGGTTCAACTAAAAATAAGAAATAAAATGTTAAGAAAGTGATGGAGACACCTCTGGATGCATCTGGGAAAGCAGGGAACACAGTTTACATGAATTGCTATTACCGGGGTTTGCGATCCTCTGCACTATAGCCGATGTCTCTCATGGTTAATATATTGAATTAATAAAACACATTTTCTGTCTAATAAAGTCCCTTTTATTGTTCAATAATTAAATGTAAACTATTCCATCATTTTGCAATTAAATATACTGTTAAAATAAATATATATATAAATAAATGATTGTCCACTCCGAAGTGCACTCTGTGTAAAGCCGGTGTACGGGTGCCAGCAGCTAGAGACCGAATCCACGTCTCTCCATCAATACTCCAAGAATACTGCAGCACAACCAAATAGTGAAAAAATCCAAAAGGTGTTTATTCCATATCAGTAGAAAAATCCATGCAACGTTTCTGTCTCTTCTCGAGACCTTTCTCAAGCATAAGTAAAGTGAGTAATACATCCATTTTATACACACGTGAAATCAAATTCAGTTGATTGTCAATCAGTACAAAAACATAGTGCAAGTAAGATCGTTCACAATGTAAGGTCCGCTAGGACAAAGTGTACAATATAATACAATGGCAGGTGCCTTAATATATATGTTTTACACAAAATCATAGTGCATAAGTGATATATTTAAAATAGTAACTAGTATGCTGGGCGGAGGCACGTGATTGAAGGCACGTGATTGAAGAACCAATAGCAGTGGAGAGTGGTGGCTGACTCCGCCCAGCATACTAGTTACTATTTTAAATATTAACATCACTTATGCACTATGATTTTGTGTAAAACATATATATTAAGGCACCTGCCATTGTATTATATTGTACACTTTGTCCTAGCGGACCTTACATTGTGAACGATCTTACTTGCACTATGTTTTTGTACTGATTGACAATCAACTGAATTTGATTTCACGTGTGTATAAAATGGATGTATTACTCACTTTACTTATGCTTGAGAAAGGTCTCGAGAAGAGACAGAAACGTTGCATGGATTTTTCTACTGATATGGAATAAACACCTTTTGGATTTTTTCACTATTTGGTTGTGCTGCAGTATTCTTGGTATATAAATAAATGTATATTTATATATATATTAATTTTTTGACAGTATATTTAATTGCACAATGATGGATTCGTTAGAATTAAATTATTGAACAAAAAAACTGTATTTATTTCAACGAAAATGTGTTTTATTAATTAAATATTAATTAGTACAGGAAGCACTATAAGCCGTTAATTCATATGCCGGCAATAGAGCTTTCTGTACTAATCATCACTTTACTTTAATGAAAACATCAAATGATTCTTCTAATTATGTTATCACAATAGCATTATTAGAAGAAACATTTAGAATTATATGTGCGCTCAGCTGATTGGCTGTTCGGCTGAGCGCACATAATGAGCCGGTCCGCAGCACAGTGACTTCATTGTGCTGCGGACCAGCGAAGAGGACACATCGGGACATCGGATGGTGAGTATAGAGCTCTCCCCACCCCCTCCCCGGCACTGCACCCCTCCCAGCAAGGAAGGGGGGTCACTTAACCCCTTCCTTGCTGGGATGGGTGCAGTCTGACATCAGTCTGGCCCTCAGGGGGTTAAGGGGGATGCAATACATCCTCCGTTAACCCCTTGGGGGTCAGACTGTAAGCAGCGATCTGTAAAGATGCTGCATACTGTAAGGAGCACAACACCGCTCACAATGATGGGTGTTGTGCTCCTGTTTGTGTGTTTTTTGTGTGTTTCTCCCTTTTTGTTTTTCAGATATCGGTATCCTGTGGATTACGTCGGATTCCATGGACTACGTCGATGACCAGCGTTTTTTTTAATGTTTTTTTTAATAAAATGGTCAATGAGGGGTGTGGGGGTGTTTTTATTTGAATAAAAAAATATTTTAAACTTGTGTCTTGTCTTTATTTCTTTACTTTATAGACTTAGTAGTGGAAGCCGTCTAATAGACGGAATCCATTACTAAGTTGGGGCCTAGTGTTAGCCGGTATAAAATGGCTAACACTAACCCCCTATTATTAACCCAGTACCCAATGCCACCAGGGGTACTGGGAAGAGCCGGGTGCCAGTGGTCCCGGAGCGTCAATATTGGCGCTCCTGGACCGGGCGGCAGCAGGCTGGTAAGATTTAGGCTGGGGAGGGCCTAAAACAATGGCTCTTCCCACCCTGGTGTTACCAGGCTGCTGTCGTTTGGTTTTTAACCCGGCTGGTTATAAAAATAGGGGGGACCCTATGCGGTTTTTTTTAATTATTTATTTATTTTAAAAAAAAAACGCATAGGGTCCCCCCTATTTTTATAACCAGCCGGGTTAAAAACCAAACGACAGCAGCCTGGTAACACCAGGGTGGGAAGAGCCATTGGTTTAGGCCCTCCCCAGCCTAAATCTTACCAGCCTGCTGCCGCCCGGTCCAGGAGCGCCAATTTTGACGCTCCGGGACCACTGGCACCCGGCTCTTCCCAGTACCCCTGGTGGTATTGGGTACTGGGGTAATAATGGGGGGTTAGTGTTAGCCATTTTATACCGGCTAACACTAGGCCCCAACTTAGTAATGGATTCCGTCTATTTAGACAGCTTCCACTACTAAGTCTATAAAGTAAAGAAATAAAGACAAGACACAAGTTTAAAATATTTTTTTATTCAAATAAAAACACCCCCACACCCCTCATTGACCATTTTATTAAAAAAATTCAAAGAGCAACCGCTGGTCATCGACGTAGTCCATGGAATCCGACGTAATCCCCAGGATACCGATATCTGAAAAACAAAAAGGGAGAAACACACAAAAAACACACAAACAGGAGCACAACACCCATCATTGTGAGCGGTGTTGTGCTCCTTACAGTATGCAGCATCTTTACAGATCGCTGCTTACAGTCTGACCCCCAAGGGGTTAAGGGAGGATGTATTGCATCCCCCTTAACCCCCTGGGGGCCAGACTGATGTCAGACTGCACCCATCCCAGCAAGGAAGGGGTTAACTGACCCCCCCTTCCTTGCTGGGAGGGGTGCAGTGCCGGGGAGGGGGTGGGGAGAGCTCTATACTCACCATCCGATGTCCCGATGTGTCCTCTTCGCTGGTCCACAGCACAATGTAGTCACTGTGCTGCGGACCGGCTCATTATATGTGCGCTGAGCCGATCAGCCAATCAGCTGAGCGCACATATAATTCTAAATGTTTCTTCTAATAATGCTATTGTCATAACATAATTAGAAGAAACATTTGATGTTTTAATTAAAGTAAAGTGATGATTAGTACAGAATGCTCTATTGCCGGGAATATGAATTACCGGCTTATAGAGCTTCCTGTACTAATTAATATTTAACGAATAAAACACATTTTCGTGGAAATAAATTCAGTTTCGTTGGTCAATAATTTAATTCTAACGAATCCATCATTGTGCAATTCAATATACTGTCAAAAAATAAATATATAGATAAATATACATTTATTTATATATCTATTTTTTTTAACAGTATATTTAATTGCAAAATGATGGATTCGTTAGAAATAAATTATTGGGTTATCCTTCGCCATTCCGCAGTGTGCACCTACCCTAAATCTTTAAGTGTACCCTGAGGTACTCTCACAAAGTTTGGAGAATTTCATACCGACATCTCTTATTGGGACGGTACTGGCGGATAAGACGTGTCTGGGGGGCAGCGTACGCTATGCTACCCCCAGACACGTCACTGGATGATGAGGATGATGAGGATGAATGGAGGAAAGAAGGATCCCCCCATTCATCCTCACTGGCTGTTTCGGTGTCGGAGGCAATAATAACGTATCCCTCTGACGCCGAAAACACCCTGGGGGCCATCTTTATACGGGGATTGGTATATGGGGTATGTAGTGGTGTAGTGTCAAACTTTATTCAATGTAGTGTGGTGTAATGTAGTGTTTTTTATGTGTTTTTTTACAGTAAGTATAAAAAAAAAACCTACGCCAACAAAGGAGTTGCTGATAAATGCTGCACTTATGTGCGGCACTTATCAGCAGACCTTGGCAGTAGAATATAGAAAAAAAACACCCTACGCCAAAAAGGAGGAGTTGCTGATTAGCAGCGCACTTTCGTGCGATGCTGATCAACACTCAGCAGCGATAGGGTGCGGAAAATAGGAAAAATAATTTGGGGAAAAAAAACTTTTCTACATTCTGAACATCCCTGTAGCTGCTGATAAGTGTATTACACATATCAGCCGCTAGAGGGCAGCAGAGCGCAAAATCCGGAAAAAGACGAGGCTGGAGCCGAAAAAAGCCGATGGGGACCGCCGGAAATAGCCGAAGACCCGACGGAATGACGGAGGACGCCCCGAACCCGGAAGACGCCGATCAGGACCCCGGGACAGGTGAGTAATGTACAAATACCTGCTCTGGACACCTCAGCTACCTAGCTGAGGGGTCCAGAGCAGGTATTTACTATTTTTGTGGACCCTGATCGCCAAGCCACCGGCCCAATCACCGTGAACGGCCGGCCGGTTCACGGCGATCGGGCCGGTGGCACCGTGACCACCATTACTTTTTACAGTAATGGCGGTCGGTGCCGTCCTCGGACAGCACCGACCGCCATTTTTTCCGGGTCATCGGGTCACCGATGACCCGGAAAGGTTCCGATCGCCGCTATTGGCTGATCTGAATTGATCAGCCAAAAGCGGCGATCGTAAGCACGGGGGGTGTTAACCACCCCCTGTGCCGAGAAGCTAAGATGGCCTGCTATGATTTATAGCAGGCCATCTTCCCCAATCTCTGTGTGCGAACACACAGCGATCGGGGAAACATTGGGCGTAAATTTACGCCCTGATGCGTTAAGTACCAGGGCGCGAGGGTGTAAATTTACGCCCGATGTCGTTAAGGGGTTAATAATAATAATAATAATAATAAAATAGCGCCAGAAACCAATCAAAATACACTTGACAAATAAACAATACACATCCATCGTTTTTAAAGAGAATGTGTCATCAGGAAAAGACCAAATGTTTAAATCAAGTTTATATTACTTAAGAATTTGTGGTGACTCTTTTTTAAATTTCCAATTTTACTATCCACATTATACAATGACTAATTCTCTCATCACTAGTTTTCTGTTCTGTCTGTTTTGAGGCTGCTGTAAAATGCTCTCTTAGGAACTACATCAGCACACCTAACACTAGTAGATAGCACTGGTATGAGACAATAACAACTCCCTGTCAAATGACCTCCTGAAAAGGTTACAGAGTATGCTCAGTGCAGTGTAACATTCATCTCATGGGACAAGTTTAGCATATCACTAAATGCTGTTCAAAACAGCTCAGGTAAGATGACAGCCTCCATAGCAATGTACAAAAACAAAAATTACAGTTAGAAAATAGAAACATGACCATGTTTCAGTATGTCTCTAATTAGAAAAAAAAAAATCTAGGTCAAACACTCCCTTTAAGGGTATGTTCACACTGAGTAATTCAGGCGGAATTCCGGGACAGAACATTCCGCCTGTCTCAGTGTGTCATGTCACTTCTTTGAGCGGAGAGAGTCGGCAGCGCATGCTCTTCCATAGACAGGCTATGACACACTGAGACAGGCGTAACGTTCCGCTGCGGAATTCCGCCTGAATTACTCCATGTGAACTTACCCTAAGAGCACAAAGGGAACAGATGGGATATACAAGTTACATGATTTGATAAGCTAATGAAGGATTTTGCATGGCAAACAAAGAATTGTGTTGAGAGTTTTTCCTCAAAAGAAGCATTCACAGACATTCAAAATTAAATGTATATAGTTTGGTTAATGTGTATTTTTAGCTCAGTGTCTCAACATTTACTAATACTAAAGGGAAAACATAAAAAGATTCCTTTTGATGCTATCCCTCTGTGTCGTGTACGTTTACTTATTAATGCATCCAGATGTGCCCTGACGTATAAAAAGTAGAGAACCTTTAAAGTACAAAAGAAAAGTTTGCACTGCTCTATTATTAGTTATATATTCTGCAATTCATATGGAACAGGAAAAGACCTAGAGCAGAATATGATACATATGATACTTACTCACACAGCACCACATATTTTTCAAGGCACTCAAGCAGAAGATCGCTTCCTCCTTGATGGAAGTGGAGAGCTGGAAGGATAACATCATCCTTCAAGCAGAAAACAAAATAAGACCAGCCCATGCCTTCTTTGTTCTGTTTAATTGACTTGAGGTCGGTCAAGCTGAAGAGGAATGACCACTTGCTCTGAATATTTATGGGATTTTGAACACCTAAGAAAAAGTTTTAAAAAAACATTATTGCAAAAAAGTTTGTAGAAATGGAGCTACATTATTTTAGGTAAAACATTTAGGCCCTAAACCAACTTATGTGCCCAATCAGACAGATACCGCACTGTGTAATAGGGCCAGAAACCAACTCACATAAAAACAACATGTCAAAAAATAACCTGCCATTGGCCACACATCTTCAAGTGTAATAGGAGATGTGCAGGTGACAGCCGATTAACACTAGCGTCCCACCATTATCAAATGTCGAGGGCCACTTGGACATTTAAAAAATCATTCAAAGGCCATACACAACAAGACCACCGCACTCAATGTTATATTGTGTGCAGCAGTGATGTAGCGTGGATTGGCGGCACTCGATACTCCTAGAATTGTAGTAAACCCCCCAAAGATTCCCCTGTGGTATTGTTGTTAAGCCCCAATGATGCCCCTGGTATTGTATTAAATCCCCCCTCCCACCAATGATGCCCCAGTACTCTAGTTGAGTGATTTTCAACCTTTTTTGAGCCGCGGCACACTTTTTATACCTAAAAAATCCCAGGGCACACCACCAACCAAAATGGCACAAAATGACACTAAAACAGTACATATTATACATATAGTTAATAATATAGATTCTAAATGTATTTATACTCACTCCTGGGCCTGTTTTCTTCTCCCCCCTGTGCTTCTCTCCACCATACTTTTCTCCCCCTACTTCTCTCCCCTGCTTCTCTCCACCATACTTCTCCCCCCTGCTTTCCCCCCCCCCCCATGCTTCTCTCCACCATACTTCTCCCCCCTGCTTCTCTCCACCATACTTCTGCCCCCTGCTTCTCTCCACCATACTTCTCCCCCCTGCTTCTCTCCTGTGCTTCTCTCCACCATACTTCTCCCCCCTGGTTCTCTCCTGTGCTTCTCTCCTGTGTTCTCGCCACCATACTTCTCCCCCCTGCTTCTCTCCTGTGCTTCTCTCCCCCATGCTTCTCTCCTGTGCCTCTCTCCACCATACTTCCCCCTGCTTCTCTCCTGTGCTTCTCTCCCCCATACTTCTTCCCCCTGCTTCTCTCCTGTGCTTCTCTCCCCCATGCTTCTGTCCTGTGCTTCTCTCCCCCCTGCTTCTCTCCACCATACTTCTCCCCCTGCTTCTCTCCTGTGCTTCTCTCCCCCATGCCTCTCTCCTGTGCTTCTCTCCACCATACTTCCCCCTGCTTCTCTCCCCCATGCTTCTCTCCTGTGCTTCTCTCCACCATACTTCTCCCCCCTGCTTCTCTCCCCCATGGTTCTCTCCTGTGCTTCTCTCCACCAAACTTCTCACCCCCCTGCTTCTCTCCGCTGTTTCTCTACCCCATCCCCAGGTTTCTCTCCCCCCCCCCCCCCCCCCTTCCTCCTCACTTCCTCCGAGATGGTCGCCGCTGCTGTCCGCCTCACCTACTGGCCGCCCGTAGGGCCCGGACGTGCTCCTCCAATTAGCGGAGACCGGGAGCGTGGTGCGCTGCAGCGGGCCGTAGCGCACACGTTGATTGGATGCGTGCATCACGGCCCGCTGCAGCGCACCGCAAAACCGCCCACATTATAATCCGCCACTGATCACTGCGCATTGCCGGGGAACAAAACACAGGGGCACCATAGTTTGGGGAACTTTCCCCGCGGCACACTGGTTGAAAATCACTGCTCAGTTAACCCCCAGGATTTCCCCTAGTATTGTAGTTACACCTAAATACACACTAGCCAACCCAAACATGAGGAGTGAAGGTACTTTCGGGCTATGTTCCCACACAGCAATTGAAGGGGTTATCCAGCGCTACAAAAACATGGCTACTTTCCCCCTACTGTTGTCTCCAGTTTGGGTGGGTTTTGAAACTCAACATTAGGGGGAAAAGTGGCCATGTTTTTGTAGCGCTGGATAACCCCTTTAATGCATGTTTATTTGCACTATTTTGCAGCAAATTGTGCAATTCTTGATGAAATCTCAATATTTTCTCAGCAATTCGGTCAAAAAATAACAGCACAAATAGCGCTATTTTACCACAAAATTGTGAAATTGGAAACCACAATAGCACTCACTAACTCTACGTACATTAAATGCAATGTGTGAACATAGTCTTACAGGGACAGATTGTGGTTAATTAGTGTTCCTAGGGACGCTAATTTACCTGATAATTGTCCTGGGTAAAATGTCTAGCGCTCAGCCAACAAGTGAGCAAACACTTGTTCGTTCTTTTGTAAGGCCAGTGAAATCATTTGTATCAGCCGCACATCTCTCTGTCTAAAAAGGGGATGTGCAGCCAATAACAATGTACGGCCACATGAACTATGCAGTGATCATTTGTGTGGCCAGTCTGCTCCATTAATTGGGCCAGGTAAAAGGGTGCTCACAACAGATTATAATCAATGAGGAAAAGGGGTTGAGACAAAAGGCTAAAGTGCTTAACTTCACCAATAACCCAGCCGTCTTTTATAAATAGGATAGTGTAAGTAAAGAAAGGTGGACCAGTCACCGACCAATTTCTGTACGTACAGGTCTAAATGCCCTATTACACAGAGATTATCTGCCAGTTCAGGCAGTTGTCTCCCGTGCATTAGAGCTAGTGATCAGCAGCTTGTTCATCGATTGATGCTGTCTTTCAATGCATCAAAAAGTAATCCACTGTCAGCCACACATCAGCTAACAGCTGCACAAATGTTGGAACGGGCTGCACAAATATCGCTATCAATGTTACAGAGCCTGGCTGCACGATTATTAAGCCATGCAATAGGCTCTATAAGCATACGCAAACCTGTGTTGATCCACAGGAATAAAATTCTTGTGAGGCAGATGCCAACTCCCCCATAACAGGGAAAACATTGCAAATACAGGCCCCTTTTAGCGTACAAACACACACACCGTATATGCAGCAGATACGCAGCAGATTTGCTGCTGTGTTCAGTTATTTAGATCTAATTTGTTGCGTATCTGCTGCGTATCGCAGCAGAAAATATGCTGTGTATACGGTGTGTGTGTTTGTACCCTTAAACTGGAATTAATCATCACAACAATTTGTGGCACAGTAAACAATCCTTAACCCCTTAAGGTCAAAGCCAATTTTCGTTTTTGCGCTTTTGCGTTTTCCATTCTATGTTTAAAAGTCCATAGCGCTTGCATTTTTTCACCTAGAGACTTATATGAGCGCTTATTTTTTGCGAAAACCAATTGTACTTTGCAATGACAGGCATTATTTTTCCATAACATATGCTGCGGAAAAAAAAATCATTTGCGCTGTCAAATTGAAAAACGAATTTGTTTTGATTTCGGGGAGTTTTGCATTTACGCCGTTCGCCCTATGGTAAAACTGACTTGTTATGCATGTTCCTCAAGTTGTTACGATTACAACGATATGTAACATGTATAACTTTTATATTATCTGATGGCTTTTAAAAAATTCAAACCATTGTTAACAAATATATGTTCCTTAAAATTGCTCCATTCCCAGGCTTATAGCGCTTTTATCCTTTGGTCTATGGGGCTGTGTCAGGTGTCATTTTTTGCGCCATGATGTGTTCTTTCTATCGGTACCTTGATTGCGCATATACAACTTTTTGATCACTTTTTATTAAATTTTTTCTGGATTTGATGCGACCAAAAATGCGCAATTTTGCACTGACGCCGTTTACCGTGCGAGATCAGGAATATGATAATTAATAGTTCGGCTAATTACGCACGCGGCAATATCAAATATGTTTATTTATTTGTTTATTTATTAATTTATAAAATGGGAAAAGGGGGGTCATTTTGACTTTTATTAGGGGAGGGGATTTTTTTATTAATAAAAAAACATTTTTACATTTTTTTTTTTTTACATTAACTAGAAGCCCCCCTGGGGGACTTGTATATACATAGCACTGATCTCACATAGAGATCAATGCTGTGTATATACACAGCAATGATCCATTACATCGGTGATAGATTGCTATGGCCTGCTGCAGGCCACAGCAATCTATTGCCGAGCCGGGATCAGCGTCATTGCGACGCTGAGGCCCGGCACGGGCAGAAGAATGGATCTCCCCCCCGCGATGCGATCCCTCTAGACACCAGGGATGCTGTGTACAAAGCACTTCAATGCAGCTGTCAGGTTTGACAGCTGCATTGAATTGCTTAATTAGCCGGAGCGGCAACGGGACCCGCACCGGCTTATAGAGGCACTGCCGCGGGACCCCGCTCTGAACACCCCCCGCAGCACCATGACGTACCAGGTACGTCATGGGTCGCTAAGGGGTTAAATGTGATGCTGGTGACCTTAAGCTCCACCTAACGGAAAGGATGTCCCCTAGCAGTGGTTACAGGCCTAAATACAAAATGATCACTAGAAAGATCTTCGTACTGTCCATTTATATATTTTTACAATTTAATCAGATTGGGAGAAAAATACATTTTAGCGGCAAACTAAATAACCCCACACTTCCTGGAACTGTAATCCACTCCTTCCCTTATTTATCTTGGCTGCCCTTCTCTGCTCTTGATCCATTTTGGCCACGTCCTCCCTAAACTATGTCTTTTCATGCAACATGGTTTTATGTTGCAAAACTGCTAAAACTTAATTAAAAAAAAAATAAATACATATTTGATATAGCTGCATTCATACCAATTCTCAGAACAGAAGATAACATGCACTGTACTGTGAAAAAAAATATAGAACAACGCACTTTCTTGCACTGCTTTAACCCCTTCCCTCAATATATGACGTATTGGTATACCATTGAAGGGTATGTGCACACTGAGGAAATGTGACAGAAAATCCGTCGCGGAAATCGCCGTTCGCGCCTGCTCGCGGACTGACGCGTCTCCGCCCGTGTCATAGACTTCATTCTATGCACGGTGGATTCTGTCGTCCGTCCAAAGATTTACATTTTTTACAAATTTGCTAATTGTCACTTGACATTAGAAAAAAAAACTTTAAAAAATGATCAAAAAGTCCTACCTACAACAAAGTTGTACAGTTCAAAAATCGCAGGTCATGGGGCAAATAAAGAGCCCACAAGTGGCCCCACTGATGGGGAAAAAAAAACTATTAAGAGCTAGATTTAAACAATTATGACAATTTAGAAAACCTATAATTTGAGAAAAAAAAGTTTTAGGCCAGGTTCACAATATGTATTTTTTTATTTTGACCCTTTAACTGCCTTGTTATGCATGTTCCTCAAGTTGTTACGATTACAAAAATATGTAACTTGTGTAACTTTTATTATATTTGATGGCCTTAAAAGAGTAAATGTTCCTTAAAATCGCTCTATTACCAAGCTTACAGCGCTTTTATCATTTGGTCTATGGGGCTGGTTGAGGTTTTTTGCGCCCAAATCTGTACTTCCTATCGGTACCTTGATTGGGCATATGAGACTTTTTCATTGCTTTTTATTACAATTTTTCTGCATTTGATGCGACCAAAAATGCGCAATTTTGCACATTGGAAATTTTTTGCGCTTACGCCATTTACCATGAGTGATTATGAATGAAATAAATTAATAGTTCGGCCGATTACGCAAACTGCAATATCAAATATGTTTATTTATAAAATGGGAAAAGGGGGTGATTCAAACTTATTAGGGGAGGGAATTTTTTATTAATTTAAAAAAAAAACATTAAAAAAGTTTTTTGTTTTTTTTATACACTAACTACTCTAATCTCTCATTGAGATCTATACAGTATTGATATAATGCATAGATTAATGAGATCTATGTTCTATCCTGTAATAGGAATGCCAAGCCTGGATCATCGCAGACCAAGGCCCGGTACAGATGCGGGGATCGCTCCTTCGCAATCACGTCGCAGGGGGGGGGGCCTTCCCCCCTAACTAGACACCAGGATTGTGAAAAATCTGCATTTTAAATGCAGGTGTCAACTTTGACAGCTGCATTTAAAAGGCTAATTAGTGGACACGTCAATCGGACCGTGCCCGCTAATTGCCGCGGCCCCGGACTGCAGAAAGCCGCGCCGCCCCCCTCTGAACGCCCTTAACAATGCAAGGGTGTGCATTTACGCCCTTGATCATTAATGGGTTAAACAATGGCCATTGTTTAATCACAGTGGCTGATCGCTTTAACCCCTATGGAATCCCAGCTGCAGTGTATACACACTGTATACACTCTGGCCGGGATTCCATGTGGCCGCACAGAAAACTTACATGTCTATTTTGTGCAGCCGCACAAAATAGACTGTGCACACAATGTAAAGTATAGCTCCCGTACCTACTTTAAATTACCTACTATGGCTAATTGGAGTGCAAGCACACCCGAATGTGCCTGCATTTCAATTAAGTTGAAGTGATGTTCTGGCCGAAACCGCAGTATTGGCCGGGTTAAACATCTCAGACAGCCGCCATTCTGTGACACGGAATGGCCGCTGTTTTGCCATGTGTGGCCTTAAAGTATTAAAGTAATACAAAAGCTACGTAAACATGGGTGTTGTTGTAGAATCAAGATAACATTTCAGTTTTACCATAAAGTGCACTGCGCAAAAAATTAAAACTCCCAAATATTGCATTAGTGGTTTTAAATTTTACCCTAAAAATAATATTTTTTTGCTTTTGCTCTACATGTTTATAGTCAATAGAAATCGAAAACGAAAGAATGAAAAATGGCTTGGCCCTAAAGGCCATGAAGGGTTTTAAAAAATGTATATATAAAAAAGTAAAGCCTAATTAACAAATTAATGGGAAAAAAACATGGCTCTTGGGAGGAAAAAAATACTAAGGGATTGATATTTTAGAAATAATCTTTATTGCAGAAACTAATAAACCTATTAATGCTACAAAATGGCTGTAGAAATACAGACCTCCATTAGTAAATTGTCTCTTCTTAAAAGAAACGGTGTTAATCATATCCCATTCTGCTTCATAACTGTTCTGATGTTCAGGACCACCAACATTTCGTTCTTTTGGAGACTGATTCCATTGTACAACAGAACTTGAGTCCTTTGATAAAGTTCAGGGTAAACATGTTAGAAAACATAAAAGAGAATTACCTAAAATACATTTTATCACCACCAATGCTGCTTAAAAGGGGTTGTCCAGCCTAAGCGACCAATATATGCTGCTGGCAGGGACAAAGCAGTGATATATAGTCATCTGTCCGGCTCCATTTCCCAGGATGCCTGCTTTCCGGCAGGCAGCAAGGCGGAATTTGCAGATGAACAGGACAAGTAAGTATATATCATTTCTTTGTCTCCCCCCCCCCCAGCAGCATACATTAGGCTGGACAACCCATTTAAAGAGGATGTACCACCTGGTACACCCTCTTTAACCTAAACCCACTGATCGAACTGCGCTGGCATGGGGAGGCCGGGAACCAGACTGTGCTCAAGCACTGGAGGCGGGCCGGGCCGCCCCCAATGGGAGGGAATTCCCTCCCCTGTATGACGCGGCTCCATTTATTCTAAGGCCCCGTTCCCACTGAGCAAAACAAGCGGAATTGTCCGCTGCAGAATGCCGTTAGACTCCCCATTATGAGCGGGAGGCTATGGGAGGCGCGCTCTCCTGCCCTGTCCGCGCTGAAGAATGAACATGTTCATTCTTCAGCTCGGACAGAACAGGACCGCGCACCTCCCATAGACTCCCATTATGAGCGGGAGGCTAACAGAATACCGCAGCGGAATTCCGCTAGTTTTACTCAGTGTGAACGGGGCCTTAGGGATCCGCGTCATACATGGGAGGGAATTAACCTCCCACTGGGGGGGGGCCAGGCCCGCCTCCAGTGTTTTAAACACTGGCTGGTTCCGGTGCATAGAACAGCGCCGTGCACGGAAAACGGGCCTCGGTCCGAAAAACGGACCGCGGCACCGGCTTCCCCGTGCCAGCGCCGTTCGATTAGTGGGTTTAGGTTAAAGAGGATGTACATCCTCTTTAAGGTTATTTACTGTGCATCACTAATGGATATTGATGGGAATGTATAAAAATAAATGACACTATTTAAAGGAGAAGTGTGGTGAAAATTTTTGTTAAAGTATTGTATTGCCCCCCAAAAGTTATACAAATCCCCAATATACACTTATTATGGGAAATGCTTATAAAGTGCTTTTTTTCCCTGCACTTACTACTGCATCAAGGCTTCACTTCCTGGATAAAATAGTGATGTCACAACCCGACTCCCAGAGCTGTGCGGGCTGTGGCTGCTGGAGAGGATAATGGCAGGGGGACACTGAGCAGCAGAGCCATACTGCAAGTCAATTTCCTTGCAGATTTAGTTTTCTCTACCTTGTTTGCACTGTAAGGATATATTCACACTCAGTAAAAACGGTGGCAGAGCTCTCCTCCGCGAAAAATCCTGCCTGCCTCAGTGTCCCACAGAATTGACACCTCAATTCTTTGGGCGGAGAGCGGTGGGAGCAGAGGGGCGCAAGCCCTCCCATAGACACACTGTGGGACACTGAGGCAGGAGGGATTCTGCGGCAGAGCTCTCCACCACTTTTACTCAATGTGAACATACCCGAATATGCTGCAGATATTCCTCCTGCAAAATCTGGTTAAAAAATCCAAAGCATATCCATTGTAAATGATAAACCAAAAGCAGTTTTTTTGGCTTCAGATACAGATCCTTGGTGACAGGCCCTATTTTGACAAATAACCTACCTTTACAGCACAAAGTATATTTGAGGAGTCCAGTGTTTCTTCAAGAGGCCTCCAATCTACAATGACTTCCATATCCTTAAAGCCAAACACAAGCACACAAGAATAGGAGGTTACATTTATAAATGGTGTACTTTGCTTGTTGCTATTTGTCTTGTACACAAAAATACAGCCTTTAGCAAGCCCATTACAGCATATGTTTACTGATTTTAAAACAGCATTAGGCAATAATAAAAAATAAAAATAAAAACTCAAAACGCTTCAAGCAGGGAGCAGTTTCTTAAAAAAACAATGCGGGAGATTTATCAAACTGATGTAAAGCAGAATTGTCTTAGTTGCCTGAGCAACCAATCAGATTCCACCTTTTATTTTCCAAAGAGTCTGTGAGAAATGAAAGGTGTGGAATCTGATTGGTTGCTAGGGGCAACTGAGCCAGTTCTACTTTACAGCAGTTTGATAAATCTCCCCCTATGTGTTATCAGAATATAACCTATTGTTTTCATAAATTTTTTATGTCACATGTATTTTTAAGAAGTTTTGGCGATTTTTATTTAAAATTTTATTTTAAAGGAGTACTTCAGCACTCATTAATGAGCTATTACACAGTTATATAGCCCTTTTAGCATTTATCAGCAGATCCCGACCCACTTTTCCCGCCGCCAGAGGTTTTGACTCTTTTACTTTCATACTGACTATTGGCCTGACACATCCCCATCTCTGCGCCAATGAATGGATTTTTCAGGTTATATATTCATGGGGGGGGGGCGTCCTTTCCTTTTCTGCATGCTGGGTTCCTGTTCTGTCTTTCATAATAAGGATGAGACTGCTGCAAAGTGATCAGTACAGCATTACAGTGAAAAGTGACATCAGTATATAGAGAAGACAATAGGTACTCAGCCTCCCCCTCACCTATAGAATGACTACTGCACAGGTCCCATAGGTCACAGCGCAAGCTTGCTTACATATCTGCCATTTAAAATGAACTGTGTATGTGTTAATGGGACTTGCTGTAAAGCATATCACTAAATGCTGTTAAATACTGCTCAGTTAAGATGGTTGCCTCTTTAAAGTGACACTGTCACCCCCTTTTAGCATTCTGACTTCTCTACACAGGTGTAAAGGGTAAATTTAGCAGTTTTCATACCTTATTTTATATCATATGTCATTATGCTTGTTCAAGTAAAAAGTCATCTTTTATCAACTGCAGATTATGCTAAGAGGGTGGGGCTTTCCCGAGCAACAGCGCCAGATGGCCCTGCTTACATC